>NW_006408556.1:14865668-14884098 GCF_000296735.1 Chrysochloris asiatica
CCATCATAATGCGCCGGACTGCAAAGCCATTTGAATTGCAAGATCGGTGGTTCAAACTCACCAACTGCTCCTTGGAAACCCTATACAGGGTCCTCGCTATGGGTTGGAACCAACTTGATGGCATTTCACAACAACATCATAATGTACCTGTTCATTCTTTGAGGGGAGCAAGGACTGTCCTAGCAGAATTCCATTGCAGAACCGTACCCCATCCACCCTACAGCCCTGCCCCTTCAAACATCTTTTGATTCCCCAAACTGAAAGAACGTTTAAAAGGAACACAATACGAGTTCCTTGAGAATGCCAAAATGCTGATTTCATGTGATGTAAATTGAAGTGCATAAGAATTCTTCATGGAAGGGATGGGCTAACAAAATTATTTGGTCTGGCCCTGCCAAGTCAACTGCAGTTCCAGCCATCACATTAAGTGCCTTTGAGTCAGTTCTGACTCATAGTGACCCTGTATAGGGTTTCAAAGGAACAGCTGGTAAACTTGGTAAACTAACCTTGTGGTCCAGTGCTTTATCCCACGGTGGTGGTGGTAGTTATGTGCAGGGGAGTCGGTTCCAACTTATAGCAACGCTGTATAGGGTTTCCGAGGCTGTAAATCTTTACAGTAGAAAGCCTCATCTTTATCCTGTGATAGTTTTGAACTGCTGATCATGAGATTATTAGTCAACTCGTAACTACAGAGCTCCTTATTCCACATTTGTTAAGTGCTGTCAAGCAGTTCTGACTCATAGCGGCCCTGTGTAGGATTTCTAAGGAGTGGCTGGTGAGCTTGAACTGCCAACCTTGCGGTTCAAACCTACTTTGCAGTCCAGTACATTGACCACCCCAGGATTACACATTGTTAAGTGCCATTGAGTCAGTGCTGATGGATAGTGATCCTGTATAGGGTTTCCAAGGAGCTGCTGGTGGAGTGAACCACAAACTGTGGTTCAAATCGACCTTGTGGTTCAGTGCTTTATCCTATTGCACCACACCAGGATTCTACATTAGTTGTTGTTGTGAAGTGCTGCTGCATCAATTCCGACCCATAGCGACCCTGTATAGGGTTTCTGAGGAGCAACTGATGAGTTTGAACCGCCGACCTTGCAGTTCAAACAGCTATGCAGGATTCTGTACTAGGGGTGAGTTAATTAAATGTTTGACCATATATAGCAGGTTAATTTTTATTTGATAATTTTGTATGGCCTGTGAATGATGTTATAAATTTTGACTGAAAATAAATTCCTCACCCATGGGCTGTTTAGTGCTGTCAAGTAGGTTCCGACTCGTAGAAACCCATTATAGGGTTTTCGGGGAGCATCTGGTAGACTTTGAACTGCCAGCCTTGTGGTTCAACCCAACCTTGCAGTCTAATACTTATCCTACAGCGCCACATAGAGGTGGAAACACTGCTTTCAAAAGTGTATAGACCTAGATGGAGGATGTGTGAAGAAACAGTAAGTCACATTTGGTATTTTTTAATAAAGGCTTCTATGATTCTTTATTTTTATTTTTTTTTTACTTAATCTTATGCTTGAAATGGGATAAAAAGTGAGACATAATTTTGAAACTTGTCAGTACATTTATTATTTATAGTTGCTAGAACCATGTTTGGTTGTGATCATCCAAGAGAGAGACAAGAACCTGAGAAATAGCATTTAGGTAACAAGTGGAAGGACTGAATTTGGAAGAAATCACTAGAGAATTAGGAGACTGGTACTCAGAACCAAGGGAGCAGAGTTTTGAAAAGGAAGGCTTTTATTTAAAAATCCCAAATGTAGTAGGAGATTCCAGTAAGAGTGGAGTTGTGTCCTTTAGACTAAGGAGTATGAAGCTCCTGTCGTGTAATACATGGCCTCCATGAGGTGGTTTGACTGAAGCCACTACTGAGTTTTTGATGAATGGGAAGATACTAAGGAAGGATTGGTGGAGAACATCTGGGCACAGGGGAGATTTTTACCCTAGAGGATGGTAAGGAAAATGTCCTGTGGGTAGGGGTGTGGGGATAGATTGACGGTGCAGAGAACAGGCCTCAGTGTTTTCCTATCCCTCTAGAATTTCCGTGTGGATGTGGTACACATGGATGAAAACTCATTGGAGTTTGATATGGTGGGAATTGATGCAGCCATCGCCAATGCTTTCCGACGCATTCTGTTAGCTGAGGTATTGATGGGAAGGCATGGTGGTCAGGGTGGGTTTGGGTGGAGAACCAGGCTATTGATTCAATTTTAGAACCTCAAGATGATCCCCTTGTTTTTCCTACAAATTTGCTGTGCATTGCTTTTACTTCTGTCCATTTTTTGTACGCTTTTTTATCACGCATTTTCTGAAGAGCTCTCTCCTTGTGAAGGGATGGGAAGTGAAGAGCCTGTTGGGTCTTTGCAGATGGGTAATTTCCTTTTGTTGGGCAGGTGCCAACCATGGCTGTGGAAAAGGTCCTGGTGTACAACAACACATCCATTGTCCAGGATGAGATCCTTGCTCATCGGTTGGGGCTTATTCCCATTCATGCAGATCCCCGTCTTTTTGAATATCGGAATCAAGGTGAGGATTTGGGAAAATAAAATTTTGGGGGAAAGAGAAGTCGGCTCTCTAAAAACTCTGGAATCAAATTACCTGGGTTCAAAACTTGCATTTGAACTTGGGAAAGTTGATCTTTTGGTGTGTTTTCCATCTGATTCCTAAATTTGTCAAGATTAAATAAGAAATGCATGTAAAGCTCACAGCAGAGTGCCTGGCACTCATGTGTTCACCAGTTCTCTCGTCTTGCATTTGTATAGAAGATGAAGAAGGCACGGAAATAGATACTCTGCAGTTCCGGCTACAAGTCAAGTGTACTCGGAACCCCCAAGCGTCTAAAGATTCCTCTGACCCCAATGAACTCTATGTGAACCACAAAGGTGAGCGGTGCTAGGTGTGGGAGCTTGCGTGCTGTGGTGGAGGGAGGCAGGGTGGCAAGGTTGGTTTTAGTTTTAGGAGCTGAATTCTAACAACACGTTTCGTCCTCCAGTCTATACCAGGCACATGACATGGGTGCCCCTGGGGAACCAGGCTGATGTCTTTCCAGAGGGCACTGTCCGCCCGGTGCATGATGATATCCTCATTGCACAGCTGCGGCCTGGCCAGGAGATTGACCTGCTCATGCACTGCGTTAAAGGCATTGGTGAGAACCCAGTGGGCTGCTCTGGGCAGCAAGGTAGTTTGATTGCAGTGGGGCCAGGTGACCAAGGAACTTGGCTGAGATGTCCTGACTCAACAAAGCCAATGGACGTGTGTGTGTGTGTGTGTGTTACTTTTCCTTACGTGGCTTAGGAGAAGGGTTTCCCACTGGTTGTTTCCTGCTCCCCTCTAGGCAAAGATCATGCCAAGTTTTCCCCTGTGGCCACAGCCAGTTACAGGCTCCTGCCGGACATCACCCTGTCCGAGCCAGTGGAAGGAGAGGCAGCCGAGGAGCTGCGGCAGTGCTTCTCACCTGGTGTTATTGAGGTGCAGCAAGTCCAAGGTATGGTATTTGGAGTGCTGTCCAGGTCAGGGCCTGATGGGTATTTTCTTTGAAGAGGTCAATAAAAGCTCTGGACTTTGGTAGATAGTACCACATGGCTTATTTTCAATAGGTAAAAAGGTGGCCAGAGTTGCCAATCCCCGGCTGGACACCTTTAGCAGAGAAATTTTCCGAAACGAGAAGCTGAAGAAGGTCGTTCGGCTGGCCCGGGTTCGGGATCATTATATTTGTGAGTATTTTGGACTGCTCAGGTAAAGAGGATAGGGAGATTCTGATGAAGCCTCTTGCTTCAGGTGTGGTGTGGAAACTTAGCAATAGTTTACACGGGCAAGCCCCTACACCAGGACTAAAGTATCTCTGTGGTCCCCAGTCTCTGTTGAATCCACAGGTGTATTGCCACCAGATGTACTGGTGAGTGAAGCCATTAAAGTTCTGATGGGAAAGTGCCGGCGGTTCTTGGATGAATTAGACGCAGTTCAGATGGACTAAGGTCTGCACCAGAAACTTGACTGGGATGGCTGGCCTGGACATTCCTTTCAGGCAAGCTGAAGATTTTAGGTTCTGACATACACCCATAGGACTGTTGTACTAATTGTGACTAAGTGTCCTGAGTTTTGCAGGACAGCTCTAGCTTTATTCTCAATCAATAAATACATTTGTTAAATGTGCCATGGATTGTGGCTTTCATAAGCCTTTGTAAGGTCTTTCATGTAAATAAACTGTCAAAAGCTTCCTTTTGTCAGACTTGATTTTTTGATCCAGAGAGACCCCAGGATGGGTCTGTCACTTAGCTATTGATATCTATCTACACATGAGGAGACTAGGGCGTCAGGTCCAGCAGACACAAACACACGATGAGAATGGTAGGAAGTAACACTTTCTTAGAGTTTATATCAAAGAGGCAAATCATCCCTCCTGTCTAGTCTCTGGCAGGATGCTTATGAGTAGTGAAGACCCTGAAGGATGTAGCTGGTGTGTAAATAAGGCAGATGGGGCCCTTTCTGTATAAAATTGAGATTTTTACTGACATGCAGATGTGCTTTAGAGTTAATGTTTCTACAAAACGACTCTATAAACAATAGAAAACTTCTAGCATGAAGTCACAGGATGTTAAAAATATTACAACACAATAAATACAACTGTGCCCTCCACAGCCCCTCCCAGAGTAGGCAGCTATTGGTTTTGGAGGAAGTACACCATGAGATCACCTTCACACTCACCAGAGGAACACCCGAAGCACCAGCTGGGAAGAGAGGGGAGAGATGGCAACATGAGACCCCCAAATCCTGCTTCCCCAGCTTGGCTGTGGGCCTGCACCAGCTAAAAGCATAGCCTCAACCCACTCAGCCCTCATTTGCAGCCCTCTTGCCAGTGGATCAGGTTGATGATAGCTGTCTTGGTGAAGAGCACTTATGTTGGGTCAGAAATGACCTCAGGTCTAGGATCTTTCTAGTATCCACTTTTCCTCTGCTTACAGGCCTTTCACTGACCTCTCGAATGGACTGGAGACTCACGGAACAGGTTGTGTTGGGAAGGCATATTTTCTTTATGTTCTTTTCTTAGGGAAATGCCCCATGGGAGAAATGACCAGGGACCTGAAAGACCATGAGATTTTTGAAGGCACCTGGACTCGTCTAGGAGAGACCTGTGGTTTTGCTAGCTACTTGTCTTAGGTGTAGCGTAGTTGGTTTGGATCATCCTTGGATGCCAATGGCGTTGTGTGTCATTAGATAGGGTACTGTGGCTCTTTATGCCTGAGTGGATGCTAGGGCTGGAGAAACCACACTGAGGGATCATTCATGAATGACAAGATGTGTGAGCTCCAAGGGAAGGAAGCTTGAGAGCACCAATCCCTAGCCCACCTCTGCTCCTTGAGGTGCCACAGTTGGTCCTGTGCCCAGAGCTAAGCAGTCAGCTATACCATGGATCCCACTAGATGACCAGATACTTGTTTAGAATAAGGAAACTGGCCAAATTCCATTTAGTGAGTAACAACTAACCCAAACACGCCTCACTATGCAAGCTCAGTGGGGACCACTGTCTAGGACAAACTGACACTAGCAGTTGAGGACTGAATCCCTGCTGCAAGCCCAGCTAGTTGCAATGAGGAGGGTACAGCCGCCCTAGTCACCATTCTGCACAGGTTGGAGGGCTTGGGGAGAAGGCTGCTCTGCTCTAGCTTTTCTTTCTTGGAAAAGCCAAAACTCCAAGTAGGATGAGAGACACTGAGGAGATCTAGACAGAATGGTAGAAGCCCTAACTCCCTTTTCTGATACTTCAGTACAATTACTTCTGGCCCTGCACAGGAGGGCTCTCTCTCCAGCTCCAGACCTGGATCCAGATCTCTCTCCAGGCTGACAATGGGGAAGCAAGGTGGCAGCGGAGAGGGGCCTAGAGAGTAGAGCTAAGAAGGGGAAGAAGAGATGACAAGAAAGGCCAAGGAAAGATGCCCAAAAGCTTGATTCAGGGTTCAAAGATGGTGGCCAGGACACCTTCCTCATTTTCCAGCACATCTGTCTCCAACATTGGTTTTGTTTTTTTGAAAAGTGACGGGAGATTCTTAATGTGAACTTCTTTTCGGAACTGCTCTCCCAAGGGCTTCTGTGGAAAACAAATGTGAATAGTTCAGCTGTTTTCAAAGATCATTCTGCCATAATGGTCAATGATTGCAGTTGATATCTGGTCTGCCCATGCATCACAGGCTATTGAAGACCACAGGGCAATTAGGAGCACTAGTAAAGGGATGGCTTACCCCGATGCAGCCAGCAATGAGGCGCTTGAATTGGTCCTTTCGGCGCTTGTCAGCCACTTTCTGTAGGGAGGGGTTCAAAAGCTTGCAGTCAAACTGGTCCAGAGAGTCCTTCTGTATTTCAGGGATCTGTTCCATCACAGCTCTAATCTCCAGGTACCGGGGGCGCTGACAGGGAATAAACTTACTCAATAATGTAGATGTGGGTTCTGCCAAAGTTCTCCATTCCCTGCCACACCAAACTCAGAGGCAGTACTAGCAACTTGGCAGATACCAAAATTTAGGACAAGGCCCAACTGATTAGGAGTAAGTCCTGAAGGACGAAGCCACAGCCATCCTGCCTCCATGCTTTCTCCACTCACCAGCGCCTCGTATATCTGGAAGGCCAGGTGGACTAGGGAAGCCATGCACCCATCGTGCTGCCCGTGTGTCTGTAAGCCCTTCAGTACGCTGGTGAAAAGCCACGTCACTGCATCTGCGAGCAATGTCCCTGACAGTACCTGCGGAGACAGCTGTCATCAGGGACAAAGGAAACTCAAGACAGAACACAAACACCCCAGTTCTTCTGATGCAGTCAGTTCTCATGACCAAGTCTTTTCTGAGGGATGGGGGGAGGGATGAATAGCATACTTGTTTGAGGAGAGGCCAGCAGAGTTGTGTGGTTGTCCGCTGGCAAGACAGAGTATCCTTCCAGGCCAGGGAATTGAAGGCTGTAATTAATAGAGCCGTACAGACATCCTGAACAAGAAAAGGATGAAGGATTACAATGGGAAAATAAGCACACCCTGTTCTGTTCTTATATATCAGGAGCTGAGTTTTACTAGGCAAGCAGAAAAATGATAATGGCAGCTACTGACGAGTGTGTTTACTTCCTCTATTTCTGAAGATTAGGCAGTAAAAGGAGGAGAAGAACCAAGCAAATAAACCAGTAAAAGTATGTATAGGAAGGAGGAAAGGGCAGGGCTTGGGTGAGGTTAACCAGCAGCACATGGGACTGGGCTGAGTACTTGTGTTTGTGTTGAGTCTTTCCTTAAAGGGGCATGACCTTTGCATTTCCCTTTATTTTCTGAAGGCTTTAGGAAGCAGGAACTTATCTCATATGGAGAAATGCTAACAAACTCTTCTAACTGAGTCAGAAAAATGAATGCTGACTGCCTAGCTGGGCATGAACAACAGGCAGCACTTGCTCCCTCTACCCACCTCATGCTTCATCAGACATTTGCCCAAGTCTGTAAGCTCCGCCATGGCTGAGGGTGCTACCTCTGTGGCCATCATCTCTTCATCTGGAAGCAGAGAGCAAAATGGTAAGGCTTCATCCTCGAAAACAGAGGATTCTGTTTTGGCAGAAGCCCAAAGAACAAAACAGAGGATCCTGGGCTGTCTGGGGCCTCAGTTGTACTGGACTCTCCCATGAAAAGATACAGGATGATTTTTTGCCCAGGGAAGATATTTTAGAAATGTATCTAAATCAAACATGTGAGAATCAACAGTGAGAAACACGAGATCTCCCGGGTGGGAATAATTTAAATTGCCTGATAGTAATATGCATTATGAAGAAAAAATAAAGCAGAGAAAGAATACAGTCATTGGGATTGCTACTTTAGAAAAGTTGTTCATGGGAAACTTTTCAGAGGAGATGACATGAAGCAAGCAAGCAAACAGACCAAGAATACAGTGGGGAGAAAAATCATTCTAGACAGAGGAAACAGCCAGTGCAAAGGCTCTGGGCTGTGAGTCGATGGGAAGAAGGTACCAAGTAGACCAGTAGAGATTACAGCTCCATGTATGGTGTCCCATCCTCACAGACTACTAGCAAATGAGTTTCTAGAGGAACTGACCTTGTTATAGAAAGAATACTTCAGAGCTCAGAGCAGACCTATAAGGGCCAGGCTGCAGACTCACTTACCATCTCCATCTGCAGAGGGAGCAGTAGTGTGGTCAGCACCTTTCTTGGAAACACAGCAAACCGCTAAAGAAAGGACAGAAAGCAGGGTTACTGTGTGAAGGGAGGGTTCCATGTTACAACTAAGAGAATAGCCACTCCAGGCTTACTGATCCCAAATGATCTCTAAACAGGTGAGGAGGGAAGGTGGGGTATTATCTGGGCACCCAATCAGTTTCCAGAATAAAGAGGTGTTTGGATGGTCTTGACCGGATTGTTTTCAAGTCCCTCCCTTCAAGTTCAGTTAACTGAGGGGAAATTAACTGAATTCCCTGAGAGTTAACAGAAGCCCACCACTTATCTGTCAGTTTGTCATACTGTGGTGGCTTGCATGTTGCTGTGATGCTGCTGAAATTTATGCCACTGGTATTTCATCATTATTATCGATTTTTAAACTTTTTTTTGTGAATTGAGTGAAGGTTGAACAGAGTAGATCATCAGTTTTACATTCAGCAAATTCATTAAAATGACTGCAATCCCCTCCTTGTATCATCAGTTAACTGTAGTTACCTTGATTCACTTTAACTCTTGTACTCCTCCTTGTATCTTTTGCTACTTCCATCTTTCGTCAGCCAACCTCCCTCTTGTTATACTGTCAACCCCATCACCAAAGTTAACATGTTTCTGCCCTTTATCCATTGAATAAATTAGCCAGAAAATTATTCGTAACTTTCTTCCAAATTCCTCCTGCTATTTAAGACCATTTCCTCTTACTTTGGCCTCAAGATAAACAAAGCCAATCCAATCTACAATTCCACTATGACCCTAGGCAGACTTGAGAACAATCTAGTTTCTGATCCCTCTGCCAGTATTACTACAAACAGGAATCTGCATGGTTCACAGGGGTGGCTGAGTGACAGCTCTTTAACCAGAACTATTCTCTATCACCTGGTTCCCACGTGCCACTTACTGATCAGATCCATGACCTCTCTAGTTAACATCCTCACCAGCTGCTCCTCCAGCATCTCCTGAGACTCTGGGTTTTCCTCTGCAGCCTCATCTTCTCCACTGCAAAAAACCAGGAGACCAAGGTCCAGGGTGTGGGAAGGGGTGGGCAAGGAAAGTGGTGACATTAACCAGACCATCGGCACCCACTTCTTTTTGGGCTGTTTTCCAGGAAAATGCTAGGCAAGGACAGCAATGACTTGTGACTATCCAGTTGGAGAAAGGGTATTGAACCAAAATCCTCAGTGACTAAGGACATCTCAAAATCATGCGAAGGCATCGGCACCTTCTATGAAGGTTTCATTTCAGGGTCTCTCTACTGCCACGTTCTGTCCTGATTACCATCTAGCCTGAGAATTACTATAACCCACTGCTCTTCTAGCTTGGTGTCAGCTGAGTTCCCCCATGCACCCCTCCACCTCTACTCTGCTCATCAACCAAAGAAAATGGATGTTTCTTTCTTACCACAGCAGGCTCCTCTGGTTGATGACTTGCCATTTCTGGGAAAGCCTCTGGTTGGGGTGGTGAGAGAAGGAGGGAGAAATAAACGCTAGAATTGGATCAGGTAATCTGAGTCTGCTACATGTTTAAAATTAGCCAAGGATGATTCCAGGTACTGAGGACAGAGCCTAGACAAAGCCCCCAAGGCTAAAAGGCCAGATATAAGTATGGTTTCTACAACCTCTCCCACACCGAGGATGAGGGCAGCATACCAAACATCTGTTTGGGGAGGATTAACATTTTAGAATTCCTGGGTCTCTGCACACTTCTGTTCTCCATCCAACCTAATTCCAAACTCAGGGAAACAGACCCAAGAGAAGCACTGTTAATGGATGTTAGGAGCAAAGTCTGAGTCTGAAGGTGCTTCATGGGCAAATGAACTACTTTAGTCCTGGAGGGATGCCTAGTCTACTGCTGCAAAGAGAGTCAGTTGGAGCTGGTAGTCCTGTGCAGCCATCTGGGGCTAGAGACAACACTTTCAGGAGCTCCTGCCCACCAAAGAACTCTTTGCCATTCTTTCCTGACCAATTTCTTACCATGTGGAGGTAGGTGAAAAGAGGTCCCAGGATGGGAGACACCAGGGCTTCATAATGCTCCGGGGGACAGAAGAGCACCAGAGGCTTCACAAAGACCCATGCGCAGCTGGTTAAGGACGGCTTAGCACATGAACACAGAGCCCCTCATTCTAAAAGCACCTCTCACTTGATAGGTGAGTCTTCAAGTTCTTTTCCTAAAATCCTAAGCTACATGGCTACTTAATTCCATTATATCTTTAATTTAATGGTCCTTTCTACCAACTTCCCAAAAGTAGGCAGGACAAAGAGGCATCCTTGTAATAAACTTGCTTTCACCATTCTTCTCAGATTATAACTTGAGAGAAGAAAGACAGACATCACAAATACTTTTTTTAAAAGGCATCTAAATGAGAATGAAGCATAAAGGTGCTTCTTTAAAGGAAACAGACCCAAGGAAATATCAGGATAAAGTTTCACCTTTCATGTTCCTCATAAGAGACAGGGTTAAGATTTACCCTTAAGTCTATGGTAGCAGCAGCAAACGCTTTCAAAACCACACGGATCGGCTTCATGTTTTGTTGCTATTCTCTCTCTGTCTCTTAGTGAGACTTAAAATCACTTAGATAACTGAGCCCATCTCGCCACACAACTTCTGCCTCTAGTCTTCTAGCATTCGAATTTCTCTGTGACTTTTAAAAGGATATGAAGCATGGGTCTGAGTCGGTAATCAGGAATATTGTTCAAGTTGACAAAGGCGGAGCTGAGGAGCTGGGTTGCAAGGTCCTCCACGGTGTAGAAGTCCTGCTGCATGGAAGGGCCTGCCTTCCCCAGGATATGGAAACTGGAAAGGGGGACCATTGGGAATGACAAAGCCAACATCTGCTATTGCCAGTCCCAATCTCTAAGAAAGAAGATTCTCAGCTAGAGAAACAAATGAATTTTATTCTCTGCCTAAGAGGTCATTCACTTAATCTGTGTATTTTAAAGATTTGGACTTAAGTAGATATGGCATGTTTTTAAAGATGGATGTTTGTACCCAAGATTCATTACTATGTGATGTGCACTAACAATGGAGAATTTCTACTAAGCCTGGTTGTTTTCAGCACTGATTTACTGAGGCCAACACCATGGATATGGTGTGCACATGGGTGAGTTACCTCCACATCCCATCAGACCCTCCCAGTGTTCCATGAAAAGTAGGCTATAGGCTGGACTCGAGAGGCAGTATTGGTTCCTTACCAATTTTCATAAAGGGTACAGAAGAAACGTTGCATTCTTTCCAAGACTGTTTTGTAGACAGCAGTATCATTGAGTTCCAAGAGAGGTTGAGGTAATCCTACAGAGACAAATGGGTCAGGAATATGCTGTTTGGCTCCCAACAAACTACAGCAAGGAGATGTGGTTTTTGGAGGAGTGTTAAAAATGCAAAGCAGCTAGTCAAGTCTTCTACCAGCTGGAGGGGCCAAGAGATTCCTTAAAGGTGATTTATTACACCTTCTTTATAGGGAAAGGTGAAAGTTTCTCTGGATTTTTACGTAAAGTATTAGATGACACCCACCCTCTTTAAGTTGTGGAACCCCATTTTCAACCAAAATCTTATGCAAAAACCCAAGACATATAACAAAAATGAAAACTTGGCACAATAGGTATTTCTTAAAAGATCTTCAAGGCAGTTTTATATTTCAAGTTTTGCTCATAATTGGAAGCTGTCAGAGAGAATGACCTGCCCATTCCATTATGTTCTGGCTGGTGACATATTTCTACTGCAAGAGTTTCTGGTTTAATTTGAGTAACAGAATTGCAGGTAGAGGAAGAGAGTGGGACAGTGAAGCAATACCCATTTGTTTTATACATTAATGGCAAAACACTTCTTGGAATTTTTATCGGTTTCTGCAACATTGACCTTAAGTGTGGTGGAGCCAGCGGATCTACTCCTACTCCATGACAGTTCTTTTAGTTAATTTCTCCAATACTGTTCTTTTGGTTAAATTCTTAGCCAAGGAATGCGTGACCATAGCTGGGCCCAGGCAGAGGTTATTTCTAGGAACACAGAGACACTGAGGGGGTGGGGGGTTGGTGGTGGTGGTGGTGCTGTGGCGGTGAGTCAGCCGTAAGCTTCCCATTCCCTAGAGACCTGAGTCTAGGGCATTCTCATTCCCTTTCTGGTAAGTCAGAGCCTACATCTGACCTAGCCTTAACCCCGTTATCACTTCTGCTGGTGACTTACTACCTGTTGCAGGGATATTGTTAGGATCACATGATGCGTGTGATGCTTCGGAAATGGGTACAAAAGTTTAGACAACCATGAATGTCTTTAGTTCTGATTTCTAACCATACACCAACCCTACCTCTACCCATTTCCAGGCACATGAACACCCCATTCTATTCCATGAACACAGCAAATCCTTTTTTGACTACCTAAGGGTAGATTACTCCCCTAGCCCCAGGTAACCTGGTTAGGTCCTACTCTTTTTCCAAGTCTCTACCAGGAGGTCACCTTGTGGCAACAACTGGGAAACATGACTTACAATCTATTCCTTAATAATGTTTTTTAAATTAAAACTGGATGGTGCCTGGCTACCATTACTGACTGATTCATCTATAAAAGAATCCTGCTCAAAAGGGGGAAAATCCAGAACTTTAGAATTCCAAAATCTAAAGGAATCCAGATTTCCTGGAGCCACTGAAGTTGGATGAAACCCCTGAAACTAATCCTTTGAAATAATCTTCAAACCTTAAACCAAAAACGTATCTTGGGGTAATTCTCCTCTGTCACCTGGGGTTGATATGAATCAATGGACTGATTTAAGTATGCTTCAACTTTTTAACAAGAACAGTAAACGACCAGAATTTTGTTTAAAAAAATCCCCTGACATGTGCCTCAAATATTGTAACTCTTTCAAGATCTACATGGTATCAAACTGACCAGAGCACCTCAAAAGCTTAGATAAGGCACTGAAGGGGAGAACAACTCAGAAGGAAAGTGAGACTCGCTGCCTCGCCTGAAGAAGGCCATCAGTGTCACTGGGCTGGATATGTGGAAACTGATGCACTGGCTGAGGTTCTGCTGTGTGTATTCTCAACAGCAGTAAAAAGCGTTAATAGGAAAAAATAACATTGACTTCAATTGTTTGTATTACTGATTAGAGCTCTTTAAGCTTATTTTAATACTCAAAAAAAATATATATGAAAGGATGAAAGGCAGGAAACTAAATTAATATTCATTAAGTAAAAAAAAAAAAAAATGGTGAAGACAGCCACCAGTACCTACTAGCTAAACTGAAGAGGGGTTAGCAGGGTGAGGGGGCCTGCTCTGTATGTAAAGATACCAACTGAGGGCACTTACTCCTGCAGAGTCCTCAGAAACCTGAGGGCATGTGTCTGAACAAACTGGTGGTAAAGGTATAGCCAGCTGAGGAGGAGTCCATGAGAGAGAAAACATAAACTCAGAAAAGAAAGGCTAGCTTCTGTCTTACCTAATATAGCAGATTTTTCCGCTTCAAACATATCTAGAGCCTTAGTGAAAGGCTCTGCCATTTTGGCCAGCATTTCTGGTGCATATAAAGTATTGTGGGTTCTGAAAGAAACAAGGATGCTTTGTGAACTTTTTGCAATCAACTGAGAAAGGAAGAGTGAGTTTTCACTTTATAATTCAGTCTACCAAACTCTAGTACCACACTAGCACATAGAATTCATCAACACTAATATAGGAAGGGGACAGAAGGAAAGCACAAACATTACAATGTTTCCCCCCAAAATAGAACTGAATGAAGTGAATGAGTATAGTACATAGCACCTAAGAGTAATCAACACATGAGACCCAAAGCCTGAGAAAGCAGGACAATAACCCAGCCCCAAAGAGAAAGTAAAATATTTTAAACCCAAAAACTAGCACCCTAGTTTTCTCCTGAGTGACAGAAAATGAAATGTTAGAAGCATGGTAGATTCATAGGTAAGGACACAGAAAAGGTGGTAATATACTGCATTTTTCAGATGTTTTGCTGCCACGGAACCTACAATGCTCTGACAGTTGTTTAGGCTATCTGCTGGGACAATCACAAATCTCAAAATACACCTCTGTTCCTTGCCATATCAACTACTGGCCTTGCATGATCTAAGAAGCAATGGCTCTGTACTTGATCAACCTGCAGCAAAGGCAGCATTCTGCCAAAGCAATGGCACGACTCAACAATCCAGTTATCAGAGAGCATAATGACCTAGTTTTCTTTTTTTAAGGTTTTTATTGTGGATTTAGTGAAAGTTTACAGGGCAGATTATCAGTTTTATGTTCAACAAATCATACACCTTGTTTCATTACAATGATTATAATCCCTTCCATGTACCATCAGTTAACAGTATTTCTCTTTATTCATATTAGCTTTTTTTTTTTTTTGGTTTAACACTCAGGCATATATAATAATTTACACCACATCACAGGGTACATTCTGCCTCCTGCCACCATCTCTTAGTCCCTCTCTTCCCATGAATCTAGAGTTCTCAGCTGCTCCCTCTCTCCATGGCCCCATCTCTGCCTCCACCTCTGGTATCGCTGCTTCTCTGGATAAGGTCTCACATTCTGCTTGTGCTCTTCTGCCTTGATGGTCCTAGGGTCCTTTTGTTTCTGGACTGTAAGATTAACTACTCCCCTGTTTTTGTTACAAAACTTCTACCTTTGCAATTGTGACAGTTGCAATTAGTTCATGATAACAATTACTCACTATTGAATCATAAAAATCTTATCCCCATCTCTTTTCACCAGACCCATCTAGATAAGGAGCTCTGGTAGCGTAGTGGTTATGAATTGGGCTGCGAACCGCTGGTGGAAACTACCAGCTGTTCCGCGGGAGAAAGATGAGGCTTTCTGCTCCCGTAAAGATTTACAGGCTCAGAAACCCTGTACAAGGTCGCTGTGAGTTGGAACTGACTCCATGGCACATAACAACAGCATCTAGTTAAGATGAAAACTATTCAGCGGCGCCTCTTTCTTCCCACACACACTATTAAACTAAACTCCCCCTTGAAACCTTGTAAGCCAGTTACTTCGAGCCTTTATCATCCCATTTTGGGTAGCCAATGTCTAAATTGCTGAACCCTACCTGGCCTGTCCTAGTTTTCTTTTTAAAAGGTCAAACTAAAGAGCACAGCAAATATCAGCCAGGTTACGTATTTAAAGACGCACACTGAGCAACGCAGACCCTTTAGACCATGCATTATTATTAGTCAAGAATAAAAACAAACCCATACTGTTTCTTAAATCCTTGTCTGCACATTTGCTAGTAATCTAATTTACACTGCTTTTTAGAACACCATTTAATTTCCATTTATTTCTCCTTCTCCTGCTGAAGTCTGAGAGGTCTAGATTCCATGGTTTCTATCTAATAATAAATCAGCGGCTGTTTTTGTTGTTGTTAGGTGTGTCCAGTTGAATCTGACTCAGAGTAGAAATGCCCCATAGGGTTTCCGTGGCTGTAATATTTCGGAAGCAGACTCCCAGGTTTTCTCTCCCGTGGAGTTGCTGAGTAGTCTTGTTGAAAAATCCCTGCATTTGATGAACTGCATCTCTCCTGCTTTCAAGATGTTCTCAGTTTGATTACAAAAGTGCTGGTATGGATCTTTCTAAAGTTTATCTTCACTATCATTTGTTGAGATTCATATCTTTACTATTTAAAAATTAGAAAACTTTTGGCCACTATCTTTTCAAACATTCTTTCTACCCCTTTGTTTCTTCTCCCTTTGGGACAGCCATAATCTGGATATTGGTACACGTGATGGTGTGCAGCAGTTCTCTTAAGCTCTGTTCCTTTTTCTTAAATCTTTCTAATCTTCTGACTGGGAAATTTCAATGGTTCATTCTTCTGCTTGCATAAATATGCTGTTGAACTCACCTAGTATGTTTTGAAATTTCAGCTATTATACTTTTCAGCTCCAATGTTTCTATTTAGCTCCTTTTTGAAGCCCCCGTACGTACATTTTTTAATATTCCTAATTTATACATATACAGGTCTCTTACTTTTCTTTAGTTCTTTATTTATGGTTATGCTTTGCTCTTTGAGCATATTTAAACATGTGATATAAAGATTTTGTCTCATAAGTCTAATGTCTAGCATTTCTCAGGGACTGTTTCTGTCACTTCCCATGCTTCAGTGGGCTTTAAGTCCTGGTGTGTGGCTGTAGGATAAGCAATGGACTGCTTGCTAACTGCAAGGTTGGTGGCTCAAACCCACCCGTTGGAAACTACACTGGGTCGCTGTAAGTGGGAACTGACTTAATGGCACTAACTGCAGAACAGAATGGACTGTACTTTGTTCTTTCTTTCTATGCCTTGTGTTTTTTGTTTTTTTTTTGGCAAGTTAATTTTTTTGGTAGTTATTTATTTAGGGTGAAAATACATTAATCTTAATAGTATTCATGAAGAATATATAAACTTAAATATTCATGTGAATTTTAACAGATTTTTTTAGGTTTTATTGTGAATTGAGTGAAAGTGTACAGGGCAGATCATCAGTTTTACATTCAACAAATTATATACTCTGTTTCACTGCCTTGTAATTTTCTGTTGAAAACACAACGATTTGAATGTTATGAATGTGGTAACTCTGGAAACTAGCTGCTTGTTGAGGGGCTGCAGCCATCCACTTGTTTGGTAAATTTTTCATATTAATTATTGCTGTATTTCTTGTGTGTAGTATTCAAATCTACTCCACTGTTGCATGGGAGAAAGATGAGGCTTTCTTTCTGTTGCATGGAGAGAAAGATGAGGCTTTCTGCTTCTGTGAAGATTTACAGCCTCAGAAACCGTGTACAAGGTCGCTATGAGTTGGAGCCTACTCCATGGCACATAACCACCACCATCTCAGTAGTCAGCCAGTGTGTGACTTAAGGAGATTTCATTAAATGCCTGCACAGATGAGAAAAATGAGAGTGAACTCCCTAGAGGATTTGCAAGTTGACTTTGAGCTGGGGCACTCCCTTCAATGCTTGCTTACTTAGCCAGGGTACCTTAGCCTTCACGTCCTGTTTGCAGAGTCCAAGGATTGGCAAAAGGTATAAGACTAGGGTTTCTCAGGTATTTTTTGAGAAAGGATCAGGATCTGGGCACGCCTGCTAAATAGGCCTTCAAAGCACTTATTCTCTTTAGGATCTTTCTTCTAGGCCTCCTTCTTTACAGACTTTAGACTCTGCCTGTTGCTTGTCCTGTCTGCCATTCACTGCCTTAGGCAGTCATATGTAGTTTGTCTTTAAATGCTCCCAACAAAGCTGACAGAAAAGTCACTTGAGCCCAAGCAGGGTGGGAAACAAAGGGACTCTTCTGGGTTAGTCTTTCAGGGCACTACCAGACAGGTGAAAACATGCATCCCTAACTTTTTAAGAATAGGTCTGCACTGCAGCCTGTTTCTCTCCCCTCTCATGTAGTCAGTAAGCACCAGTAACAGAGGCCGCTATCCTATCTATCCGTGCAACTGTTACAGTGTTGGGGAGTGGGAGATTTAGCTGGGTCAGTAAAAGCACTATACGTCTGTCTAGCTTACCAAATTTTTGTAACCTGTTTCTTCATTAAACACTGCCTCCCCCTTATCTAGCTGCTGTTTTTGATCAGAATCCAGTTCCAAGAAAAGTTGATTCTGTTATGAGTTTTTTCTTTATTAAAATTCTTTCCAGATTAGTGGTTACTTTAGTGACGGAATCATTTCTTAGACTGTCCTATTCTATTATTCTGTGATATCCACATTTACTTTTCTCCATCCAACCTAGCATAGTTTTTATTTCCTATTTCACTATGTCCTTCCTTATGAGAGCTTACTTTCGTTTGGAGACTTTATTAATGTATTGAATTATTTGCTTCAGTTCATTAATTTCCATTCTTTTCTAATATATATAAGGGTATACAGTTCCCTCTAAGTTCTGCTTTCTCATAAATAGTCTCACTGTTGTTCAATTCTAAAGTTTCTAACTTTTTCTAATTATTTTTGGACCCACTGAGTAACATAGAAATATGTTTACTTTCTAAAATAAAGCATTAAACTTAGAGGTAGTAACTCTGAAATACCAACAGAGAATGAAGGAGTCTTCACATCAAGCATCAGTGCTATCCCCTCTGTACACAGGGTAGACAGGGACAGGCAACTTGGACACTGACTACTTAAAATGAGGGGGTAATAAAGGCACGAAGTAACTAGCTTACAGGGTTTCAAGAGGGAATTTAGTTTAAGAGTGTGTGTGGGGTCCCTTAAACAAATAAGAAATAAGGGGGAATCTGATGCAGACCGTGCAGACCCGGTCAGGAG
>NW_006408556.1:14884576-14949374 GCF_000296735.1 Chrysochloris asiatica
ATAGTGAGTAAGGAGCTCTGGTAGTGTAGTATTTACGAATAGGGCTGCTAATCTCAAAGTCAGAACCAATGTTGTTATTTTCTTTTTGTTTAAGTGTCGTTTTGTTGGTTCCGACTTACAGTAACCCTGTAATAGGGCTTCCATGGAGCAGCTGGTAGGTGTGAACCGCTTTGTGATTATCTTAAAGCGCCACACTAAGACTCCAACTAGATAGCACTGAACAACAACAACAAAGGAGTAAGAAATATGGTGGAACTAAGGATTAATGATGTCTCTCCCTCTTACTAAAGCGTGTGACTCAAGCAGACTAGCCATTTATTTTTACTCTTGAATTAAATGGGACTACAGCCTCAGGGTATAATTTTAAAAAATAGTAGAGTTAAAGTATCAGTATGATCAATGTTCTTTCCATCTGGTATTCTTTATAATCTCCTCTCTTCTGCCTCCTCAAGGAGATAACACTACAGTGGCAGGAGAACGCAGCGTGCACAGAGCTCTAACATATCTGACTCCAGGTTAGGTATTTATAGCAGGGCCACCTACAATCTTCAACAGTTATTGAGGCTTCTGAAATATCAGCTTGCCTGACACACAAGCTAGAGCTCTGTGCTTCCACACAGTAAGGGCCTAAGTATGGCTGAGTGCCAAAGAAAAAGACAAAACCAGGTAATAAAAAGGTTAAATTCTGTCTGATATGTACCAATTTAAAAAATTCTTAGCATAAAATTTAATAATTAGGCTACTCTCAGACATTCACAAATATTTCAGTTAAGCATGTAGAAGACATATAGAAAAGATGTATTAAACGTCAAGATCTCAAAAAGCTGTTAATCTAAGGATAATGACAACAGCAAACCTCAAGAATTAAAGTTCTGCTCTTTACACTTATCCTCACCTCCATCCAACCCGCTAGGCAAGAGCACTGTCCTGAAATACGTGAGCCACACAGATCATTAAAAAAGAAGTGTAATTAACTATAATAACATTTTACTTAAACCCTAATGTATCAAAATTAACATTTAACATGTTATCAAAATAAAAAGTGACAATATAAAAAGATAGTTCACCTTTTTTTTTTAACTAGGTTTAAAAATCTGACATGTATTTTATATCTACAACTCATCTCAATTCAGATTAGCGTGATTTCAAGTGTTCAAACAGCCTCATGTGGCTAGTGGCAACTGTATTGGACAGTGCAGCTCTAGAATGTTGGCTTCACAAGGGTAGGGGTTTTTGTTGTGAGCACGGCTGAAATCTCCATTACTTAAAAAACCCTGTTTTTCAGTGTTAGGTTCTCATACCAATATACAAATATTACATCGCCTTCTCTATGAAAGTCCAGCATCATCAACATCTACACTTCCATTAATTAGAGTACTTGCCACAAGAGGTTCTATTAATGCCTTACCACATCTTTTAGGGAACCTTATATAGAAATTAAAACTCACAGCTCCAGTACACAATTGGGAATAATGTAGTACAATCATTGTTTGGTTCTACCTATGAAAACTAAAAATATGGTGGTGCTGTGGGTTAGGCATTGGGCTTCCAATCACAAGGTCAGTAGTTCAAACCCACCAGCTGCTCCATGGAGAACAGATGAGGCTTTAGCTCCTTGAATATCGGGACAGTTCTATTCTGTCTTATAAGGTCACTATGAGTAAGACTGAACTCAAAGGCAAGAGACAGCACAATACACTTAATAGAAATTATATACATCTGTTTACTAAAAAACATTCACAATCATATGAACAATAGCACTCATTTAATAGAAAAGCACTGGAAGCCACTCAAAAGTTCATCAACATCAAATGAAAAATTATGACATAGTCCCACACTGTAGTATCATAAGGCAGTAAGAATGAATGAATCCCAACTATATGGATGAGTTATCACAAACAAAATGCTAAGCAAAACAAGCCATGCACCTTGGAGTACATGCTTTTGATTCCATTTATATAAAGTTAAAAAACAAAACAACAACAAAAAAAACTAAGACGAATGGTAGTTACCTTGAGGGACAGATAATGAAGTTGGTTAAGGTTGTTTTTTGATTTGAGTGTTTATTACAGGGATGAGTCCACTTTGTGAAAATTCATCTAAACACCAATTCACTAAAACTCTTAATTAACTCCAGCTCAAGAAGTCTACCTGCTCAGTAACTATAGCCAACAGTTTTCATTTTGATTAATGAATAATGCAAGTATGCTGTCATTAACCTTGGAAATTTCAAAATACATTGAACTCTTAGAAAAAGATCAGAATGATAACTAGACAGTTGTCTCATGGTCTCCTAACCCAACTAGGAACGGACTCGATTTCCAGGTCTGTGTTCTTACCTCATGGATTCTGGGCTACAGGTCAATAAAAGAGTCCAGCAAGAGAAGCCTGGTCAATGAGTTTTCTGTCACATGACTCTATTAATCTTTACATATTCCTCTAAAAAGTAACAATATGGGAACAAGCCTTTCCTTGACTAAATATTTCACTACCTTCTTAACACCCTAACTATATTTCTTTGTTAAAACCTCATTCCTTCTTTTGAAATCAGAACAAAATACCTATTTCCACAGACATGCATCACAGTGAAAACTCTTATCAGATATTCCAGTCTTCAAATTTCATCAAAACTAATTTGAACCTTTGATTCTTATTCACTTCTGGTCAAGTATGACTGTTGCTGGCAGAGCACGTATGTTGGTTTGCTCCATTGAGATTGTGCTCTTACTCCCTGGTTAATAGGGCCGAACAGCACTGGGAGACAGCTTTAGCTTGCAATACAGTACAATGGAATATAAACAACACTCAAAATATGCTTTGGTCATTAAGAAACAAATTTCATACCAAACCTATCTTCCTCTTCAGAGACCATTCCTAAATCATCAAACATGCACCTAGTAACCAATAAGCCTGTATATGGCCTATTTTCATTGGAATATATTAGCTCATGTCATCTAGAACAGTAGTTCTGAACTTTTAATAAGCACAACTGGGAATAAAAGGTAGATTGTGATTTAATGTACCTGGGGTGGGGCCCTGATTTTGCCTTTCAAACAAGCTCTCAGGTGATTGCTAAACCTATATATCTGAGGACTCCACTTTGAGAAGCAAAAATCCAGAAAACTGAAAAGTGTTAACATCACTCCTTCCTTTGGCACAGTATAGCTGGTGGATGTTTGCTTCATTTAAGGTCTGAGACATTCGACGAATCAGCTCACCTGAGTACCACCCAGACAAGCACCAGGCAGAAAACAAAGGTTCTACTTCCAATTAAGGATTCCTTGAGTGGTACCAATTTAGGCAAATAAAACAACATGGAGATGGAAATGAAGTGTAAGGTAAGCAGAAGAACATGGGGGAGGCTCGAAATGAGGAAAATCATTGGGAATTAGTCTCCATGGGTTTATATGGAATAGAAGACTTGTACAAGTGAGAGATGATATTATTTTTACAAAGACAAGACCATCCCCAGGAAGAAACAAAGGAATTCTGGTAGTGTAGTGAATTACGCGTTGGGCTGCTAACCTCAAGGTTAGCGGTTTGAATACACCAGCTGCTCCTTGGGAGAAACATGAGGCTTTCTGCTCCCATAAAGACTTGCAACCTCAGAAACGCTATACAGAGTTGCTATAAGCTGGAACCAACTCGATGGCATGCAGCCAGCAACAGCAGAAAAAAGAAACAAGACATAATCCCTTATTATTAGTGCTATGATCTGAAAGCATATACATGAAGTTAAAGTTTTAAGATGCTTCAAGTAAAAGAAGAGCACGGCAGCTCTATAGGCTAATAAGCACTGGACTGCTAACCACAAAGCAGTTTGAGCCCACCAGCTGCTCTGTAGGAGAAAGAAGTTTTCTGCTCCCGAAAGATTTATAGCCTCAGAAACCCAATACAGGGTTGCTATGAGGAGGAATTGACTAGACAGCACTTAACAACAACAACAAAGGTAAACAAATATAAACAAGCAGAGAGAAAAGTCATTATTCTGACTCACCTTATAAGGGCAAGCAAATTGTCAAGAAGTTTCAGAATTTGCTCTGTACAGGGGTTACGGAAAATTGGATTTCCACTGGGTGTATAACCCACCACAAATCCTCCAGCCTTGGCCTCTTCTAGGTCGGTGGGCCAGCAAGTTCGCTTTATAACGCCCAGAATGCTATATACACAAAAACGCATCTACAGAAAAACATTAAAACAAAAGGGGAGATGTAAGGCAGAAGCGTTATTAGATCTTAATTAATGAAACAGATCTTTATTTATGGCAGTGATACTTTTTTACCGCTACTGGTCAGGTCTAAGAGGTGGTCACTGTTACCTTCAGGACTGGGGGTAGACTGTGGAAGCCCCCCTTTCCCCCCCTTTCACAAGAATGTTCTTCTAAGGGGCTGCAGTGTTTCTCCCTCAGCACCCTGCCTGAAAGGTAGCTTGGACACCAAAATGGCTTGGGCCCTGCACTTGATTCTTTAAGAGCTCTTTGCCCAAATCCCCGACTCATGTTCCTCTCAACCAAACTACCACTTACTTGTTAATTGATGGCACTCAAACCAATGCTTATTTGAATAGCAAAGCACTGAAAATCTCAGGTTTGTTAAGTTAGGCCAGCTTTTTGGCCTTTAAATACCAACAAGCAGTAACAGAAAGGATGCACCCTGCTGATCAAGCTCTGACCTACTGCTTTATGGCACCTTTGGTCTTCAGATCTATGTACAGATCCCTAAACCAAAATAAGGAGCCCTGGTGGCACAAATAGTTAAGACCTTGGCTGCTAACTGAAAGGGTGGTGGTTTGAATCAACCTAGCTGCTTAGTGAGAAAAAGACTGAGCAACCTGTGAAGATTATTGCCAAGGAAATCCTGTGGGACAGTTCTACTCTGCCACAGAAATTAATTCAACAGCACCTAACAATGCCAAAATAACCACTTCACAAAGACCATTTTATTCTGCCGTGGAATCTAACTCCAGAATTTAAGACTAAAGAAGAAAAGTAAGGAAGGAGACGCTGCAGGAAGTGAAGAAAAGTAAGGAGACGCTGCAGGGAAGTGGACTTGCAGGCTTCTCTCAGCAGCACAGAAAACAAAGCTATGAGAAACCAGACCTATGACAACAACCTTCTCCTACCAACTGTGGCCAATGCAACGTCCCACTCCCAGGAAAGGCTCACTCACTCGTGCACGGTTCAGTCCACAGGGATCCTCCAGGTCTGGGTCACAGCTTTTCTGATCTGCACCCACATAGGCAATAAAAGCATCAACATCTGAAAGCACTCTGAAGGTAGGAGGGGAAAACCAAGTTATGCCAGAATTTTAAGCAAGGACAATTTCTTCCATCACAGCTAATAAGCTATGATTACTTGGTCCCAAAGAATAGTTGTGGCAGTGAGGGGAGTTTTAGCAAATTGTCAGCTGTCATTTGAACGCTTAAAACTTCCTTCTCCAGCTAAAGTGGATAGAGAGAAATACTTTTAACTGATAGTATATGGGGGGGGGGGGTAGGGGATTATAATCAATGTAATGAAACAAGTTATATGAATTGTTGAATGTGAAACTGATGATGTGCCCTGTAAACTTTCACTCAATCCATGATAAAAACCTTAAATTAAAAAAAAACACAAAAAACAAACTTCCTTCTCCACTACCACATGTTATTAGCAACACTTGAAAAACTGCACAAGAGTATAATCTTGCTAATGCAAGACAACAATGTATCTCCTATGTGGGTGTGGATGAGTGTCTCCTCCTTTTCGTAATCCCTTGCTCTCATTTTTTCCAATGTGCTGACACCAGAGCAGCACTCTGTGGTCTCATTACCCATACTATCCATTTGTATTCATTTCCTCTCACTCTTACACTTCTGTACAGCAAGATGATATTTTCAGAGATTAGATTACAGAAGTCAGCTTTCAAAGAACTTCAGGTACTGTGGAAAGTAGCACCACACCTCAATCTCCTTATAACCCCCTGCACCCCAGCCTGGGCATAGCCCACAAAACAGAAGGGGAGTTTGAGTGCAGAGAGGGTCAGGGGTGAAGAATCTCCTCTACCTGTGCATGTCTTCAGAAAGCCAGATGTTGGCCACTGGAACCATCAACTCCTCTAAGAACACCTTCTGCCGCTCATAGTTCTTGAACTGGTTGCTAATGAGAACGAGGGCTTCCATGAGGGCACACTTCTCCATTTGTGTCAGGAGTAGCTCATTGGAGAGGAGTTGCTTCACGTGGTTATAAAGCATGTCAAAATTGGGCTGCAGATCACAAAGAAGACATGCAGAATTGGTATTGGTTTGATCTTCAGGGAGGACTGGGTCACCCAAGGAAGGTGGGAAGAACACCAAGATGTTCCCAGGAAGGTCAGGACTATGAGGTTGTCACATAGAAATTTAGCTGTAACATTCTTTTGCCTGAATAAGCAAGGCAGTTTAGGCAGAAGGTGGCCTTTGTCTTGAGTACCTGGGTAATTGCAATTCCCCATACTACAATTTTGAAAACAATGATTTTTTAATAGTAACATTTCTAGGTACCCTCATAGGAGTCCTGGTAGCGCTGTAGGATATGCACTGAACTGCGAACCACAAGGTCGGGAGTTCAAACTCACCAGTCACTCTGTGAGCAAAAGATGAGGCTTTCTGCTATATAGGGTTGCTATGAGTTGTTATCAACTTGACGACAGGGAGTCTGAGGTACTATACACACACACACACACACACACACACACACACACATCATTGTTGATGTTGTTAAGTGCCGTTGAGTCGGTTCCAACTCACAGTGACCCTGAATAGTTTCTGAGGTGAGTTTGAACTACTAACCTTACAGTTAGCAGTCCAGTGCTTAACCTATAGTGCTGCATCTGGACTCCTTTATACATGTAGAGGAATAAATCACCTCTTGTATCTAGCACTGGGAATTCTGACTAATTTGTAATATTCTATAATGAAAAATTTCCTACAGAAATCCTAAAACCAAGCTGGGGTTTGCGTCTGGCTTCGCTTCAGATTCTGTTATTGTTAAGTGGCACTGAGTTGATTCCGACTCATAGTAACCCTGTGGAGGGTTTCCAAGAAGTAGCTGGTAAGGTTTGAACTTGCAGTCCACAACATTATCCTTTAGCGCCACACCAGGACTCCTCTCTCAAGGTTAAGGCAGTAACAGTTAAAGAATTTCACAAGTGAAAAACGTCATCATCCACATGAATAACTATTCAATTTGAGGGGAGAAATATATTTGAATTTTTAACTACACTACAAAGTAGAGGGAGAAAGACATTATCTCAAAGATGCTTATTTAAAGCAAAGCCATAGCTATTACATTTTCCATTTTATCAGGTGTATTTAGGGCTGGATTTAAACAGAAATAAAACCAAACTCAACAAGCTTCAGTGGCTTCTCAGCCAGGGTCCAGGAGCTTACCAGCACAAGTTGGGGGTAGTCACGACACATCTTGATGATGGAGGAACAAGCATGCCTCCTCACATTCCTCACTGCCCGGGTCCTTGGGGGCTGGAAAGAGTAAATCAACAAACTTACAATTTACAGATACTATATAGAATCATGTCAATATTTCCTTTAGAGGTAAATTCACATTGAATTTTCACAAATGTAAGCATTCAATGGAGTGATTTTATAGTCACCATACATCCACATGTTTACTATCTGGCCTATGGTTATCTCTAAGGTAAAGCATTCTATTACATTCTTATACAGTGGTGGTTTAAGTTTCACTAAGTGACTCTCAAGAGTACAGCTCTCCAGCAGAATAACAGAAAAAAATTAAAGGAAGTGGAATAAGCAGTGAATTTCTAGCTTAAATTATACTGAGACCATAGCAGCAGATAGAACAAGTAGAGCATTAACTAAGGAGAGTTTACCATTTCTGACCATCTATTGCTTTTAATAATCCTGTTTTCCCACTACACGACAATCTAAACTAAGTATCCAGTATCTATACTTTTGCTCTCAAGTTAAAATCTGTTGGCTAATCAATGGTCTTACCTTACTTTCTTCAGCAGTTTCAAAAGTGACAGATGAAAATAGCTAAGGAGAGAGGAAAAAAGGTGACTCATCAAAACCCAAAGCAGTATGTATTTTTACACAGTAGTTATGACAAAATTTCCAACAAAAACACCAAAACTATATTCTCAATAACAAGATGGTGACAAAAAAAGGCTTTCAGTTAGAGGCATAAAGATTCAGATGTTCACTTTGTCAGGTAATTCTACAGAAAAAATGCTTTAGATTCACAAATTAACCATCAAAACACAAAAAAGCCCAAGAATCCCAGAAAACTCCATGTCACCATATCTATGGAGATGCCCTTCTCTTCTCTACTTTCTGTCCCAAGATGAATGACCCACCCTCCCCGATTCCATTTTATCACCTCCCATTTACCTCCTGAACCAGAAGGCTTCTGTCCTGGCCATCTGGTGAAGATCTAATCAAGGAACCCAATTTGGCTATTTTCCAAGTTATATCTAACAGAATTTCTATTGCAACAAATTCAAGTTCCCTTTTCTGAAGGCCTACTGACCTTTGTGATGTCACATTTTCTACATTTCTCTGGCCATCCTTTTCTTCCCCCTTAGTGGCTTTGCAACCATTGTCCTCCTCCCCCAATGATCGTGATCTTCAGGGTCCCTGTTTGATCTAATATGTCTTCTAAATCTACGTACATATCACTCTTACTGGACATCATCTCTTGGTCTTCTATGCTGCTGAAGCCTTAATTTAATCTCACTTTCTAGAGTCTAGACCTTGTCTTAAATATTTATTGTAAAATGTCTTTATGTGGATGTTCTATATGAATTTCACAGCATTAACAGACTCACCTTCTTCTCTTCCTTACTCCTGCTCTGCCTCCTGATCTAGGAGCCTCACATAGGTGGTGCCTGCACTACCCACCTAAGTGACATAAAGTGTAGACCTGTAAACTGTCAGACCCTTCCATTTGCAACCCCCTTCTTAACTGATAGCAGACCTTGATACTGGCTTATACCATGATTTCTCTCTCTTCACAGTATTCACCGTTACCAGTCATTTCATCATTTATTTATTGCATCTCCCTTCCTAAAACTCCATGAAGTAGAGTCAGCTAATTGCTGTAACTCACTCACAGTCTAGCATGCAGAAAGTGCTCATGAACACATGCTGCATGAATGATCACCAAACCTTAACTCATCTGTCTTCTCTCCTATCCTCACTGGGAGACTCTATCATTCAGCATGTGGCTTTATTACATTTCTTTTACATAGCACCGAGTTAGTAGAATCTTCTAGTAATCACAATACCATTATCATATTAAAAAACCATGAACAGTAAGTCCATCTACAAACTACCTCACCGTCCACAGGAACTTTTAAAGATATATTTTCATCAAAATCAAAATACAATCAAGGTTCATAAACTCAAGTCAGTTGTTTAGATACCTCAGTTTTTTTCAGTGTAGAATGATCCTCTGCCTTTTCCCCCTACGACACTTTTTGAAAGATCTATGTCAATTGTCTTGTCAAATGCTCCACAGTCTGAATCTATCGGTTTCTTCTGGTATCATTTCCTCATTCTATTGTCTTTTTGTATTCTATCACCATCAAACTGCTTCAGGCATTCCTACACAACATGCTCTACCCTGTGTCTTTTCTTTCTTCTGTGCCTTTTCTTGATGCTGTCCCCTCTGACCAGACTGCCACATATTATCCAAGCTAACTTCCTTATTATCACTGAGACTTGCCTCAGTCCTGCTTTCCTCTTTGCAATTTTTTTTCCTTTCAGTGCACAAGTTTGTTAATTGCAATGCCATGTAGGAACAGCATCTGTTTATATGTCTTTCTTCCCAAACAGATGAAGTGTTCATAAAGGGCAAAACTTTTCTTACAGCCTGATCCACAGTGAATAATGAATAAAAACTTGATAAATGAATAAATGGTTGTTTATTGCTTGCTGCACACACTTTGAAAAGTAGTTGAAGAATTAATCAGCTTAGAAACATAAAACTTATGAAGGAGATGGAATTTACCTTCGAGAAGACCTGGGGCAGGAACTCTGGTCTGTAGGTGACAAATGGAAAGAGGGCTGACACATTAGTAAGGACACAGGACAGGATTAGGGGATCCTTGGTTTCAAAGTTTAGGACCAGCTGCAGTAGCTCTATTCCATCAGAAACAGGAATTTCCTGCAACACAGACATGAAAAGGAGATTGGCATGGTTGCCACCTCTCAGAAATAACCACTATTCCTAATTTCCCTTTTGATTCTACTCTGTTTATTAATACATGATAGGGTTGTCATATATGGTACATATGTGGTTTCAGATACTATTTTTAAACCTTAAAATTCAAACTGTCACCCCATGTTATTAAAAGTTCTCATAAACAATGTTGCCAGATGCCATGTCAGGGATATAGCATTTCCTAGTACCAGAAATTTAGAAAGTTTCTGTTCTTCACTATTGAAAATAATACCTACACATGTTTGGGGAAAAAAGAAAAAAAAAAAATCATTTATGTCATTTGACTAAGAATCACATGCTTGTGGAATGACTGGACTTACTGGATCAAAAGGAATTTTTAAGATTCCTAAGTCAAGGAGCTTTTTTTCTTTATGTTGTTGTTACTGTTAGGTGCCTTTGAGTTGGTTCCAACTCAATGACCCTATGTACAACAGAACAAAACACTGCCTGGTCCTGTGCCGTCCTCACAATCGTTGCTAAGCTTGAGCCCATTGCAGCTGCTACTGTACCAATCCATTTTGTTGGGAGTCTTCCGCTTTTTCGCTGAGCCTCCCCTTTACCTAGCATGGTGTCCTCCTCCAAAGACTGGTCCCTCCTGATACTATGTTCTCATTATTAGCATAAACAATACCTTCTAAGGAGCATTCTGGCTATATTTCTTCCAACACAGTTTGTCCGTAGCACTTTTGATATTCTTCTCCAACACCGTAATTCAAATGCATCAATTTATATATAGTCTCCCTTATGTCCAACTTCCACATGCATATATGAAGCTCTTCAAAATAACATGGCTTGAGTCAGGCACACTTCAGTCCTCAAACTGATCATCTTTGCTCTTCAACACTTTAAAGAGGTCTTGTGCAGCAGATCTGCCTGATGTAATACATCGTTTGATTTATTGACTGCTGCTTTGATGTGTTGACATCTAAGCATGAGGTAAGCAAAATGAATTCTTGGACAACTTCAATCGTTACTCCATTTAGCTTAATGTTATTTATTGGGCCAGTGGTGAGGAGCTTTATTTTTTTTTACATTGAGGTACAATCTATACTGAAAGCTGCAGTCTTTGATCTTCATCGGTTAAGTATTCCAAGTCCTCTTTGCTTTCAGCAAGCAAGGCTGTATTATCTGCATATTGCAGGGTAATGAGTCTTCCTCTAATCCTGATGTCATTTTCTTCTTAATAAAATCCAGCTTCTCGGATTATCTGCTCATCTGACAGGTTGAAAGTACACAAACCTGGCACACACCTTTCCTGATTTAAAATAATTCAATGTGCCCCCGTTCTGTTCAAACCACTGCCTCTTTGTCTATGTACAGGTTTCTCATGAGCACAATTAATTGTTCTGGAACACCTGTTCTTTGAAGTGTTATCCATACCATGTCATGATCCACAGTCAAAATCCTCTGCATAATCAATAAAGCACACGTAAACATCTTTCTAGTATTTTCTACTTTTAGCCAAGATCCATCTGACATCAGCAATGATATCCCTCATTTCATGTCCTCGTCTGAATCCTGTTTGAACCTCTAGCAGTTCCCTGTTAACGTACTCGTACTGTTGTAGCTACTTTTGAAATTATCTTTAGCAAAATTTTACTTGCAAGTGATATTAATGATATTGTCTGATGATTTCCACATTCCATTGGGTCATCTCTCTTTGGAATATGGTTCTCTTCAAAAATCAGTTGGCCACCCCCCGCATCCAAAAAAAAAAAAGCTAAAGAGGATAGAGGGAAACACTGTTAACTGATGATATATGGACGGGATAATAATCAATGTAATGAAACAAGCTATATGAATGGCTGATGATGTGCCCTGTAAACTTTCACTCAATCCAAAATAAAAACTTTTAATTAAAAAAAAAAAAAAAAATCAGTTGGCCAGAGAGCTACCTTCCAAATACCTTGGCTTCAAAAAGGCAGTGCCTCCAGTGCTGTATCAGTTTGTTGAAAAGTTTCAATTTGTATTCCATCAATTCCTAGACAGCTATGTTGATAAATATCGTCGGTTCCGACTCATAGTGACCCTGCACAGGGTTTCTGAGGCTGTAAATCTTTATGGGAGCAGAAAGCCTCATCTTTCTCCCATGAAACCACTGGTAGTTTCGAACTGCTAACCTTGAGGCTGGCAGCCCGATGTGTAACCAGAGCAGCCTAGAGAGCTATAAGCTGTATCAACTGAATTTCTATCCATCAATGTGTCCTTATCATGGTCTTAATGACATTAATTATCATTCTCTAAAATCTTCACTTATTTGCTAAGTAAAAAATTAGCTTATTTAAATCAGCTTTTTCCCCCCAATTACTGAGGTTAAAGTTTTCCTATGTTTATTAGCTTATTTAGTTTCTGCTCTAACCCACCTAGAATACATCAAAATATAGTCATCCCACAATTAACTGTGACCCAATTATTTTAATCTAATTAACAAAACCAAAATAGTATGCACTGTTATCTAAAAACTTATAGTTGTGTCTGAGGTACCTAATACCTCAGATACAACTGAAGGACAGTGATGAGTCAACAGGAATATCCTGGTCCATCTTCCAAAGGTTATTTCATAGGATTATCCAATTTAAAGTTTCCATCACTGTCTTCCCTGCAACAGTTACTCTACTTCTGGTATCTATGTTCTACCAGGCCCCTCTTAAAAATGGACACTAGATGTTTCAGGGCTTAAGAATTAGAGAGATGAGTTCTAGAGCCCAGCTCTGCCATCTAAGTTATTTGAGCTTGGATAACCTACTTAACTTTTCTGGATATTTCCTTTGCTATAAGACATGCATTAACAGATTTTCCTACTCTTCTGCCTTTTTAAAAAAAAATAAAAAATCACAATCATGCAATCAGCAGGAGAAAGAGTTACTTACTTCTTTATCTAGTGTCCGAAACATCTGGTTGATTACACATTCCAAAAAAAATGTCATGGCTTCCCACTGCACGAATGAAGGTGAGAAGATAGAGCAGAGGTTGCCTTCTCCAGTTCCAGCTGTAGAAGAGTAAAGTTTTAAAATAGACACAAAAGCACAACCAGCATTGCAGGATCACAGAGGAAAAAGAGAGAACACAGAACCATAAAGACCACTTGGTAATTTTACAGTTGAAGGAACAGGGTAACTTAATCTCAGTCCTGTAAAAGGAAAGAACATGTGTACTAAAGACAGAGAGTTCCCTAGTCAACCTCCACCTAAAACAATGGGCAGCTTGAATTCACCTGTGAACCTTGCCTTAAGATTATTGGAGTATTGAAAGCATCAAAAACAGTGCCTGAACCATTATAGGCACTAGATAAACATAAAGTTCTCTGCTCCTCCCCTTCATAATCTCTCTACAGAAATCTGGTGGCTTAGCAAGAGAAAGACCTGGTGAGCTGCTCCTGTAAAGATTACAATCTAGAGCACCTCATGGAGCAGTTCTACTGACGTATGGGGGCATTATGAATCGAAATCAACTCAACTCAATGGCACCTAATAACAACAGAAATCTAAATACTATTTGAGACCATAAAAACCCATAAGATATAAAAGATTGTCACATCCAATAGCACCATGACAATCGTATGAATATGTTAAAAATTGTGTCACCCTCCAAATTCACAAACATCACCAGAATATAACACTCAACCAGCATAAGCAAAATGATTTACGAACTGTTTTTCTTGCTTTTAGTGTTCCCGTTCACCAGCTTCATATTACTGTAACATAATTGCACCTCTGCAAACGTAGATGCTAAGATCTTCAGAGTCAATTGTGAACACTCCAGATATTAAGTGCACAATACCATGAATGTCAAGTAACTATGCACTTGTTGACTGTGAGTATGCAACTTTTAAAATTTACACTCGCCTTTATTCAACCAATCTCACCAAATGTATTATTAATAAGATGACAAGACCTGGAGTACAGAGAAGTTAACTGGCTTACACATTTGGGGAAGGGGACCATTGTTACTACTTTATATAATATGGCATCTGCCAAAGGATTTCAGGTGGCTGAAAAGGTATACGGGATGTAGTATACCACTTCAACTCTGCCTGACTACTCAGTGATTCTTTCTGAAGTTATTAGGAGTGATGTTGTGGAAGAACTTGGTTGAAAAGTTCTAAACAAGTTAAGTCTAGACATGAAATTTGTTAAGATGGTGAATGGAGTAATAAAATCAACAATGAAACATTGGTGGAATCTATTAGAAAGCTGTTTCACTAATGTTTAGCAATGAAAAATAACTTACAGTTCATGGATCCAGTATCAAGAGAGGTTGAGAGTTGATACTTTAGCCACTCCCCAGCCATCTGGAAACTAGTCTTGGGATCCAAACGACATGCCAACCTCAATACCTCTCCTTGCTGGGCCCGGGAGGCTGCCAAGTGAAGGGCATGAATCAGCAACAGGTACACAACAGGTACTTAATGTTTCCATCCCAGAGGGAAAAGCTCAAAGAAATGGTTCTGTAGACTTGTGCTTTAAACATATTAACGTTCAATAAAGCTTTATTGAATTAAAAAATTCAGAAATTTCAGCCCTCACAAGCATGCCTGTTGCTTGTTGCTCATTAAACCTTTTTTAGGGGCTAAAATTTGCCCTCTTAACTCATCTCCTTGGGGATTCTGCCCAAGAAACTTATGGTCCATCCAGTCTCCTTTTTTCTCAGTTTGGGGTGGACCACTGGCTGATATGATAGCAAGCAGTTTTAGTAACAAGAGATTAGAAAATTCTCTCCCTAAACCGGTGTATCATATGGTACACTATATCATGTGGTATACTATAGCCTCTGAAACCAATGAAAAACAAATTGTTTTTCAAAAAACAAACTTTCAGAAATTAAAAAAATTAACCACCTTTATAAACTGCCTTCCCAGCTAGATCCTATAGATTGTTGTTAAGTGCTGTCAAGTTGGTTCCAACTCATAGCAACCCTACACAGGATTTCTGAGGAGCTGCTGGTGAGTCTGAACCACCGACCTTGCGGTTCGATCCAACCTTGCAGTCCAGTGCATTAACCACAGCGCCACACCAGGACTTCTATAAGTAGCAAACTAAGATTGGTCTCCCACTGATACTGGAATTAAAAGGAGTCCTGGTGTGGTGCTGTGGGTTAACGTGCTGAACTGCAAAGTCATTTGAATCGCAAGGTGAATGGTTCAAGGTCACCAGTCAGTCCTTGGAAGCCCTATACAGGGTTGCTATGGGTCGGGATCGACTTGACAGCACTTAACAACAACAAGGTTGGGAGGAATGGAAAATGATGCAGATGCTGTGAAAAATGGTTTTGGCAGTTCCTCAAAACAGTAAACATGGAGTTATATGACCCAGCAATTCCACTCTCAGTTAAATAACTAAGGGAAAAAAAAACAGATACCCCCATAAAAATGTGTACATGAATGTTCACAGCAACATTATTTGCAATAGCCCTAGGTGAAACAACCCAAATAATGTTCATCAATTGATAAATGGATATATACAATACCACTGACAATGAAATAGTGTCAATACATTTGATAACATGGATGTATCCTGAAAACATTAAGTAAAAAAAGGCAATCACAAAAGACCACACACACAATAAATAATTACACTTATACAAAATGTTCAAAACTAGCAAATACATAAAGACAAAAATAAGACTGGGGGAGGAAGGGAGCAGTCAAGGGGTAGTACAACTGATGTGGTGTGTTTGCACAACTCTGTGAACATACTAAAAACCAGCAAATTGGGTTCAAATGGGTGAACTGTACAGTAAATGAATAATATCCCAACATTGCTGAGAGGGGAAATGAAGGAAAGCTACAGAAAACCCAAAACAAAATTAGGATCAGAATATAATGGGTTTTTCATTCTTTTTGTTTTACTTTTTTTGACACAAAAAAACCCCACTAGAAATCAGGTGATATTTAACCCTAAGTATGGGGGTAAGGAACTCTGGTAGCGTAGTGGTTACGAATCGGGCTGCTAACCTTAGGGTCAGCAACTCGAAATTACCAGCTGTTCCGCGGGAGAAAGACGAGGCGTTCTCCTCCTGTAAAGATTTACAGCCTCAGAAACCCTGTACAGGGTCGCTATGAGTTGGAAACAACTCCACAGCACATAACAACAACAATGGGGGTTAAAAAAAAAAAAAAATCAAGAGTGCTTTAAGTACCGTCCTTATCCCTAAACATCAATGTCAGGAGTAGGACAGGAAAGCCATGACCGGAAGGAGTGTAGTCCTAAATTAACAACTGCTACTACTTAAATAAGAAACATAAAGGTCATGCATCATAGATACCATTCTGCAATGGTGAGATGAAATTCCAAGCTAGTTATCACTTACAGTTGAAGAAAGCATTGAAGTCCTCATCACTGTCAAAATCAAATCTAGAGTATTCACAGCTAGGGCTGTCTGTTTTAGAAGGAAAGCCCATCTGGAAAGAGAAAGATTGGGGCAGGGAATAAAAATGGACCTACAAAAAGAATTCTTTAGCTCAAAGAGTTCAAGCAATTTTTAATTTTAGAGTCAAGGGTTTGCACAAGACATTTTAGATAAATAACCATTTATGCTCTGCTCTGCACCAAGGCCACAACTTGCTTCCAGTTTGCAATATTCCTGAGAAGAGCAGCAAGGAGAATACTTTTTTAGTGGATATATTCTTCCAAGGTCTTCAGGAAAAATTAAATTCTGGAATCTATTTAGGGTCTGTGACTATGCACATGTCCTAAACAAAGTGCTAACAGCATGCAGTAAGTAATAAAGAATTAAAAATTATTTAATTAAAAGTTAAACTCTAAGAATAAACATGTAGAACTATGAACGTTTCACTCAAAAAGTACTAAAAGACATTAACAGAGAATTAGAACATGGTGTGTTAGGTGCTAGGTGAATTACTTTAGCAAATAAGGGTACTCTTGAATGGGTTCTGTCTTAGCTATCTAAAGCTGCTAGGACAGAAATACTAAATAAAATGGTTTTAACAACCAGAAATTTATTCTCTCAAAGTTTAGGTGGCGAGAAGTCCAAATTCAGAGTGTCAGCTCAAGGGAAAGGCTTTCTATTGTCAGCTAACTGCTTAACCACTGAGAATCCTGGCCCAGTCAAGTGGACACAAAACCTTAGCTATCATAAACCACCCTCTGTCAACTTGGTACCCATAAACAATCTCAACCCAAAACACACTAACCCCATTACGGTGGTGGTTGTGTGACATCGAGTTGTTTCCGACTCACTGCAACCCTGTATAGGGTTTCGAAGGCTGGAAACCTTTATGGTGGCAGAAAACCTCATCTTTCTCCTGTAGAGTGGCTGGTAGATTTGAACTGCTGACTTTGTGGCTAGCAGCCCAACTCATAGCCCACTATGCTATCAGGGTATCATTATGTTGTTCCCAAATTCTTCCAAGTTCAAATTTCAACCTGGAACAAAATTCCTATTCATTTGCGAATCTAGAATACAAGTTATTTGCTTCCAAATACAATGGTGGAATAGGCAAAAGCTAGCCATTTCCATTACAAACAGGAGCAACTTGTATTGCTGCTCTCATTTCCTTCTGAGTGCTCATCAGAATTGCCTCTGACATCCATTATTCTACCAACTTTTGTACTCAATCTTTTGTGCTAAATCTAAGCTTTTACTATTAGGTAGCTTAGTACTCGTACTCTTCCAGCATCTGTTCACTATCCTATTTCAAAACCATTTCCACATTTTAGGTTATCTGTTGCAGCATCCATTCTCTTTTCCTGGTACCAAATTATGTCTTAGTTATCTAATTCTGCTATAATGGAAGTACCAAAAGTGGATGGCTTTAACAACTAGAAATTTGTTTTCTCTGTTTAGAAGACTAGAAGTCCAAATTCAAGTGCTTTGATGGAAGGCTCTAGGGAAGGCTTCACTCTGTTGGCTAATGATAAACCACTGAGAATCCTGGTCCAGACAAGTTAACAAAACACCTTAATAGGTTCCAGTCTCTGACTTTACAAACCAAAATAAGAAACTGTCAGCTGTAAGAATCCTTATCTGATCTCACGAGGGAATAAATTACTTTCCGCTTCCATTCTCACTTGCCTTCCTGATTCTCATTCAACTTTCAGAAAAAAATCCTAGATATTATCTCTCTTGTACACTGTCTGACTGTAACTCCAATGTACACCGTGAAGCATTCTGCTTTTAACTACTGTAAAGTAATTATACTGTGTGGTTACAGATCTTATTTATTACTTCTTTGCCTTAGCATCCAGTCCAATATTGATGATGGGGCTTCAAACAGTTTGTGGAAAAAAAGGAATGTAAAGATAATGGAATTTTTTCACAAACTTTTTGCAGTCCCATCATTTAAGTGCCCCCAAATATGAAAGAACAGTTATAATAAACATAATGGACCACTTTCTTCCTAAAGAATAAGAGATCAACAACATCAATTCTCTATACCCCACAGGCTTAGATTCCAATTACATACCTTCAACAAGTTAGTCATAGAAGCACGAAGAAATTTTGGTATTATTGCTAATAGCAAAGGGTCATGGGATAGGATCTCATGTCTAAAGAGGGCTCCCCAAGTCATTTGAGTTGAAGAGCGTAGAAACTAAAGGGAAAAAAAAAAGAAAAACCTCAGAGAGAGGATTTGGATTCTATAATCAAAATCAAGATAATTACTTAGCCCAGTAGTTATCAACTCTTTTTTCCCCTTCATAATAATATCTCTCTATAGTATTTTGAAATTGCCCTTACTATAATGCTTACTATGACCCACATGTTAATAAGACAGGCTGTGGGTGAAATGTATATCTGGGACTGTGGGCTGAACTCAGCCATGTTCTCTCTTATTTAAAGAAGGATATTAAAATCTCAGAATGTTAAAAAAAAAAATTATAAATTGGACAAAACTAATTTCCTAATGTAATTAATCAGAATTTTGCATTGAAAGTATGGTTAGTACCAAATCACCTGGGACATATCACATGTGACTGAGCATTACCAGAATGATGTTACCTGAGGGGAACATCTTAACCTAGACAGTGCAGTATTTGACTCATGAAAAAGACACAATTCCTTAGTAAAAATGACACAACAGTTATTTCTTATGGCCTTAAGAGTTATGTTTCTATATGTGCTGCTAATATTTTAGGCCATTCACCTTGATTTTAGCTCATCTAAACTTTGGGGAAGTTACCTGAATAAACCTTACCTGACTTGGATGGATTGTGAAAGCAAGAAAAGACTCCAGATATTTTCCAAAGTTCGCTGGGGTTTCCGCATCAGAATCTACACCCTGTAGGAGGGAACAAAAGACTTCTACACTGATGATGCTTATGCGGGAGGTAAGGGAGTAGACAAGAAATAAATATAGATAACTTAAACTCTCTAAAAAATTTCAATTTTGAAAGGACTTTCTACTTCTCTTTGGTCAAAGGTAGGTATCATTTCAAGGGCTAAAAGTAGGACAACTCCACCTACCTCAATCATCATTAAAACCCATTACACTACTGTGGGTAAAATAGTAAACTGAATAAGAATATTCAGTTAGGATATTAGAGAGAGAATAAAATCATATTAATTCTTCAGACCTTTTCACATCTCTGTACCTAAACTGTTAAATATGGCTTATGCCTGAAACCCTAGCCTTTCCAACCAGTCAAGTTATCACGAAAAATCAAGATATTAAACTCAAATGCTTGTTCTAATGTCTTATCCTTCAACTATTAAGACTGAGGTTCTTTATTCAATATGAAAAAATAAGGCATTCATTTAATTACCAAGTTTTATGGGTAAATAGGATTTCATAGGATGAGGTACTCAATAGACAAATGTTCTGTAAGTCTGAAAATTCTTAAGAATACCACACTGATATTCTGAATTAATGAATGTGGACATTCTCTTGACATTGATGACTTACTTGTTAAAACAAACTTACATTAGTCACACCCTGTTACATTACATAATCTAACATATAGAACCACACAATATAATTTGTAGGGAATGCACTAACAGGATAAAATTAATGGCATCTGCCACTCCTTTTGCAAAAATTACAGCTCTCCCCAGTGACCCTGAAGCTCTCCAGAAAGTGAGTGCTCACCAACAGTGCACATAGCTGATTGCCCAGTGCACACAACACCTGACAGAGTCTCTTCAAGAAAACATAGTGTTTTTCTACCAAGCCTCCTCCGTCAGCAGTTCTGTAAAATGATATAAGAGTGTGATTAAGCCACATATCCAGAGAACCAATGGGCTTCCCATTAAATGTACTATAAGCAGCCTGTGCCTTGACATTAAAATTTCTATTGATATTTAAAATAATTCAACCAATCAACCACCCCCTCCAAAAAAAACAAACAAACAAACAAAAAACACACAGGAAGATTGCAGTCTCATCCCTCAAGAGATCTTCTAGCTCTGGGCAGTACACAGCTCTTGGGAATTTTGTGATGATAATGTAAACTTTAAGGAGCTCTGGTAGCGTAGTGGTTAGAATCGGGCTGCGAACTGCAAGGTCCGCAGTTCGAAACTACCAGCTGCTCTGCAGGAGAAAGAGGAGACTTTCTGCTCCCATAAAGATTTATAGCCTCGGAAACCCTGTTCAGGGTCACTATGGGTCGGAACCGACTCAACGGCACTTAACAACAACAATGTAAACTTTGGACTTCTGGCATGGTACTATATCAGCACTGGACTGCAAAGCACAAAGCCAGCAGTTTAAACCCACCAGCGGCTCCTCAGAAACCCCATACAGGGTCACAATGAACCAGAACCGACTCAACAGTATTTCACAACAACAATGGAAACTCTGAAAGTGACTGTATAAAATAATGCATATGCTTCTGTACACAGTTGCATAAAACAACATCTGCTGATAACCAGGGAAAACTCAAGAGATTACTGGAGAAGCATGTAATCACTCTTTATGTGACCAATAAAATAAAAAGGCATATATAGTAAACCCATGACCTTGTGTCTCACTTCTTTAAGTCATGTAGTTCAAGCCTGCAAGCGTTTGTCTACTATTTTAGATGGCAAATAGCTCTATTAACTAAAAAAAATTCTGTAACTCATTTGCTGACAAAACCTGGCTTGAAATGATATGAATAATCCACTAACAAAAATTAATAATGACTAGGAGTCCTGGTGTGGCACTGTGGGCTAATGTGCTGGACTGCAAGGTCAGTTTGAACCGCAAGGTCGGCGGTTCAAGCTAACCAGCAGCTCCTCAGAAACCCTACAGGTTGAATCAGAAACAACTCAAAGGCACTCAACAATAACAGTAACACGGTGGCTCCACAGACTGCAAGCCACAAGGATCAGAGGTTCAAATCTACCAGTCACTCTGCGGAGAAAGGTGAAGTTTCTGCTCCTGCAAAGATTTAAAGACCCGGAAACCCTATGTGCTACGAGTTGAAACTGATATTATGGCATTTAACAATGAATAAGAGGAGCCCTGGTGGTGAAGTAGTTAAAAAGCTTGGCTGCTAACTGAAAGGTTGGTGGTTCAAACTCACCAGCTACTCTGTGGAGAAAAATGCCTGCTCACATAAAGACTACAATCAGAGAAACCCTATGGGGCCAATTCTATACTGCCCATTGTTGTTGTTAGGTACCTGAGTGGGTTCTGACTCACAGTGACCCTATACAAGGCTTGTAAGGCTGTACATCTTTATAGGAGTAGAATGTGGGTTGCTGTAAGTAGGAACTGACTTGAGGGCATTTTTTTTTTATTTTTTTTTTTAGTGTGACTAATTCTTTATTAGGTATCTTTGGAAGCAACAGTATAAAATCAAAAGCAAAGGCCTTGGGATAAGCACATGCTAGTCTGTAAAGATGTTGAAGGGCAACATGGACTTATGGTCTCTAGTACAAGCTCAGGAAACTGAATGCCTGGGTTTGAATCACGGCTTTACTCAACTAAGGTTGTGGTATATGGATGTGGCATGCTACTCGCAGCACAAACAGAGATGGGGCACTTAAGTGTAAATCAGGCTCTCTACAGAACTAGGAGTCCTGGTATGGTGCAGTAGGATAAAGCACTGGACCACAAAGTCAGTGGTTTAAACTCACCAGCTGCACCTCGGAAACTCTACACAGGGTTTCTATGAATTAGAACTGACATGATAGCACTTAACAACAACTATAAAACTAAAGAAACAGGCCCCCAAAACAGTTACAACAGCAGCAACCCAAAAGATATGCTATTCATTTAATTACCAGGATTCCCTAAAAACAGTGCTATAGTCTCCACAGGAAAGAAACTCATCATAAACGGAAGTAAGAAATTTTAAAAATGTTATGTTTCACATCTTTTCATTTGCCCTTGGGACCAAAAGTAAGAGAACACTATCAAAAGAGAGCACTGCGGCAGCTTCAGTTAATCCCAGCACACATTGTCACCTGACTCCTTGGTAACAAGCACAGAGCAGGAAACACTTTTATCTTTTCCAGGGCAAGTATGATAAAATTTTTAAAAAAGTGGTAGCCCATTATTTAAACAAAGTTTCTCCCTGCTGCTTCCATGAACCCCCACACTTCAGGTATTGACTACTTAGGCAGGGAGAGCATTTAATGTTCTGCACACAAGGCAGGCCTTGGGATAGTCCAGCAGATCAGAACCAAGGCTACCAAGAGGTCTGGAAAACATTACAAGCATTAAAGAGCATCAAGGAGATGACCGGTCTAGGGAGAAATGTGAAAAAGAGTGGTTGGTAAGTCAATGGCCACAACTTTTTTTAGCCTAAGGTCTTAAAAAAAGAGGTTGAACAAATTTCTTTAATAATGCCTCATTATCTTATCTAAAAACACAGTCAATTAGATAAGAACTTTAGATATATCCACATCAGACATAAGAATAACAAATGGTTAGAAAAATGTTGAGAAAAGTAAAGATACTCACTGTGCAGCAGAGAGTATATAGTGCATGGCAACATCTCCAAATAAAACCATCAGGGGCTTCCGGTCCTCCAACTTGCCCTAGGCCCAATTTTAAGCAAATGGTCATACAAACTATATTATTAAAAGCCTCAAAGTACCTACACCTTCTGTAACTATATAAAAAAAATACACTGACTTTGTAATTTCTCATATACCCAGGGCTAAATGAACACTAGAAAAAAGAAAACTCTCCTATTGGATGAATAACACCAGGGAGGTATGTACTCCTTAGAACAATCAAGCACACAAAACCAAAAGAGCAGCAGGTGTTCTAGGATAAAGCTTAGAAGACAAGAAGGGATAGGAAAGAGAGACAAATGGAAACGGTAAACACAGGGAGGAAGTGGGAAGGATGCTGTTACATTGTGGAGAATTGCAATCAATCAATGTCACAAAACAAACTGTATGAATTGAAAACCAATTTGTTCTACACATTTTCACTCAAATCACACACACACACACAATTAGATAAGACTTTTATTTTAAAATGTATTAGATAATGCTAACATGATAGCAAAGTAAATTATGTACAAAGTAAATTATTACCCATTTAATATTCCCACAAGAAAATGAATCAGTTTCATTTGTATGTAGTCAGTGTAGTCTCCATTTAAGATTCTTTGATGTAACACTATACTAGTTTTAAACTTTAGAACCACTTTTATTCCCGTAAGTGTGAAGTGCCAGATTCACAGCTGTTTCAAGAACAGCTGGCAAATCTCTGCATATTCAAACAATGTATTCCTAGGATAATGACAAACTTGTCCAAAGTGTATGGAGACAGGTAATAAGTTGGCCTCAGATAAAAAACAAACACACACAAAAAAATCAAGTTTTTAAATGGCCACATTATACAATTCAAATTACATAGTCCCCAGGTTATGAACAAGACCCACTGGATATGTAAGTTAAATTTGTAGTTAGTTGTAACAGGTGTGTATGTTTCTAATTTAGCCTTAATTTAGCACAAGAAAAGGCTTGAAGACTTCAATTATTTAAAAGCCACCCAGGCAACAAGTAAAGGTACTTGTAATGAATTTGTTGCAAGTACAGGTTGGCTTCAAGTTGCTGTTACTGTTAGGTTCTGTTGAGTCAGTACCTACTCATAGCAACCCTATGCACAACAGAATGAAACACTGACTGGTCCGGTGCCATCCTTACAATCATTGCTATGCTTGAGTCCACTGCTGCTGCCACTGTGCCAATCTATCTCATTTGGAGTCTTCTTCTTTTTTGCTGACCCTCCACTTAGCCAAGCATGATGTCCTTCTCCGGGGACTGGTCCCTCCCTCCTGATAATATGTCCAAAGTATGAGAGACAAAGTCTGGCCATGTGGCTCCTGAGGATTCTGGCTGCACTTCTTCCAAAACAGATTTGCTTGTTCTTTTGGCAGTCCATGGTACTTGTAATAATCTCCTCCAACACTATAACTCAAATGCATCTATTCTTCCATGGTCTTTATTTATTGTCAAACTTTCACACGCATATGAAAATACCAGGACTTAGGTGAGGCAAACCTTAGTCATCAGACATCTTTGCTCTTGAACACTAGAAAGAAATCTGTGCAAGCAGCTTTGTCTAATGCAGTATGTCGTTTGCTTCCTTGCTGGCTGCTTCCATGAGTGTTGATAGTTGACCCAAGGAAAATGAAGTCTTTGACAACTTCAATCTCTTCTCCATTTATATGGATGTTATTTATTGGTCCAGTAGTGAGGATTTTTGTTTTCTTCACTTTGAGGTATATTCCACACTTAAGGCTGTGGTCTTGATCTTCATCAGTAAGTAAGTCCTCTTCGGTTTCAGCAAGCAAGGTTGTGTATCATCTGCATACCACAGGTTGTTAATTAGTCTTCCTCCAATCTTGATGCCATGTTTTCTTTCATATAATCCAGCTTTTTGGATGATCTGTGCATTTGACACACTGAGTAAGTATGGTGAAGGAATACAATCCTGTCCCACACCTTTCCTAATTTTAAGCCATTCAGCGTTCCCCTATTCTGTTCGAACTGCCTCTTGGTCTACATACAGGTTCCTCATGAACACAATTAAGTGTTCTAGAATACTCATTCTCTGCAATGTTGTCCATAGCTGGTCATGATCCATACAATTGAAAGCCTTTGTGTAGTCAATAAAGCACAGGTAAATATCTTTTTAGTATTCTCTGCTTTCAGCCAAGATCCATCTGACGTCAGCAGTGATATCCCTTATTCTACATCCTCATCTGAATCCAGCTTGAACTTGAACCTCTAGCAGGCTCCCTGTCAATGTACTGTTGCAGCTGTTTTTGAATTATTTTTTGCCCAATTTTACTTGCATGCGATATTAATGATATTGTCAAATGACTTCCGCATTCCACTGGGGCACCTCCCTGGTAAAGGCAAAAATACGGTTATCTTCCTGACATATCTGTCTTCAAATTTCTTGGTATAGATGAATATGTGCCTCCAGTGTCACATCAGTTGGTTGAAAGATTTGATTGTGTTCCACAAATTCACGGAGCCTTGTTCTTTTGTCAATTCTTTCAGTGTATCTTGGAATTTTTCCTTTATTATCATGGGTTCTAGATCATATGCTTCCTCTTGAAATGGTTGAACACTGACTATTTCTTTTTGGTACAATGACTATGCATTCCTTTCATCTTCTTTTGATGATTTCTACATCATTCAATATTTTACCCATAGAATCCTTCAATAATGCCAATCAAAGTTTGAATTTTTTCTTCGGTTCCCTCAGCTTGAGAAATGCTGAGCATGTTCTTTCAAGGTTTTCTAACTCCAGATCTTTGCACATTTCATCATACTTGAGTCTGTCTTCTCAACCTAACTAACCTTTACATTTTTCTGTTTATCTCTTTTACTTCATTTCTTCCATTTGCTCTAGGATCTTCACAATAGCGAGCAAGTTTCAGTCTTTTCTGACATCTATTTTGGTCTTTTTGTCTTGATGACCATTTGCTTTCTTCCTGTATGATATTTTTGATGTCATCCCACAACTCTTCTGGTCTTTGGTCACTAGTGTATAATTCATCAACTCTGTTCTTAAACACGCAAGTAAAATTTTGCTAAAAATAATTTAGGTGAGATATGTTCAAGGTCATATCTTAGCTCTCATGAACTTGTTTTCTTCAGCTTCAACCTGAATTTGCATATGAACAATTGATGGTCTGTTCCAGTCTGCCCTGGCCTTGTTTTGACTGATGATATGGAGCTTTTCCACCATCTCTCTCCACAGATATAGTCAATTTGATTTCTGTGCATTCCATTTGGTGAGGTCCATGTGTATAGTCATCTTTTATGTTATTTTAAAAAGGTATTTCCGATGACCAAGTCACTGGTCTTGCAAAATTCTATCATGTGATTTCCAACATCATTTGTATCATCAAGGCCATATTTCCTAGACTGATCCTTCTTTTTTGTTTCTAAAAACTACATACTATTAAAGGGCAAGCTAGTATGAGTTTCTTAAGTCTGACGTTCATAATGCACGAACTTATTGTACACGCACATACCACCCTACCTGTCACAAGTTCTGCAGTTAAAAAGTCAGCATGATGGTTAGCTAGTCTGAAATTTAGGGATATGTGTGAACTTCTGAGCCCATGGACATTGACCTAGTCCCTGAGGGCTAGGTATGAGAGTAAAGCAGTATACTGGTCTGAAGTGCAGGGTGAACTTCCAAACTTGCAGCTAGTACCCATCCGACCTAGCTTGGATGGCTAGCTGACCAGAACTCAACCAGATGAAGAGATGTTTAATACTATAAGCAAATGTAAACTACTACACTTTGATGAATTGGACTTTTACTTATGAATGCAGTTGCTCAAAATTTTAACCTGAATGTAAGGATTCTTCATACCCAGGAACAAGTTTGTTTGTTCAGTGTACTGGCTAACAAGCTTTCATGACAGTACTGTTTCAGATTGAGGGCAGTAGGTAGAATTCCCAGAGTAGTTTTCCTCATTTTCAGATGGATCTGGTGAAAGGAGATGGGCAATGATGCTGACAGGACTTTCATGATTCAATTGTAATTATTAACAGAATTAATTGTTGAATGTCACAACTGTAATTATACAAGATGTGTAACTAAAAGGAGGGCGTAATCTTTCATTTCAGAACAGAAAATCCCAGGACCATCAAGAAGGAAGAGCATGAGCAGAGTGTGAGATCCCTACCTAGAAAAGTAGCAACAGCAGAGATGGTGGCAGAGCGATGGCACAGAGAGATGTGGCAGCTGAACCTACGGACTGAGTAAGGCTGTGTGCCTGCTGGCAGGAGGTGCCCTTTGGATATTTAAATGAATATATATTGTTTGTTTTGTATGTGTACATCAAATATTCTTGCTTTGTTCAGTTGTGAAATATAAGATATAAATTGGGTGCCACAGGGAGGAAGTAGGAGAACTGTTGTTGCAGGAAGGGGACTGTAATCATGGAAATCAAGCAAAGTGTGTAATTTTTTTAATGCAAAGCTGATAATCTTGTCTGCTAACCTTCACTCAATTCACAATAAACACCAAGTTAAAAAAACAAAACAAATCAGCTTGAAATGTCACTTACTTTTCTGCTGACTGCAATGAGAAGACACTCAGCTGCTCCCAACTGAAGTTCCTGTTCATTCAGCAGCAGACACAGCATCTCCAGGAGTTTACAGTTTTCTGCAGTAATATGACTCATGGAGACCCAGTCAATGTAGCCTGCTAGAGTATTCAGTGCTGCGACTCCTACTCGATAGTTTGCTTGGGCCTATATGAAAAAAAAAAATTTTTAACCATTAAAAGTCCTCACTAGCAGACAAGAGCAGCAGTCTATAAGCTCCTATTTTCTAATCCTAACCTATTAACACTATATGGTAGGGGCTCAATGGTTTCTCCTTCTAAAACACTGGCAATCTTAGCATCCATCGATAAGAACTTACTGACACGTGTGATTACTTTGTCTCTTTCAGAAATCTCAAATATTGTCATTTTACATGCCTCCCATCATGACTGAATTTGCCCTCTCCAAGGAGTCCTGGTGTGGCGCTGTGGATTAATGTGCCACACTGCAAAGCCGTTAGAACTGCAAGGTAAGTGGTTCAAGCTCACCAGCTGCTTCTCAGAAACCCTATACAGGGTCGCTATGGGTCGGAACTGACTCCACGGCACTTCACAACAACAAGGTATATGCTGGTAGCGTAGTGGTTACAAATCAGGCTGCTAATCTCACAGTCAGCAGTTTGAAACTACCTGCTGTTCCACAGGAGAAAGATGAGGCTTTCTGCTCCTATAGATTTATAGCCTCGGAAATCCTACGTAGGGTTGCTATGAGTTGGAACTGACTCCATGCACATAACAACAACAACAGGTGTACGTAGTCCTGGTGTGGTGCTATAAGATAATGTGCTGAACTGCAGGGTCAGTTTGAGCTGAATGGTTGGCAGTTCAAGCCCACCAGCCACTCCTCGGAAACCCTATATAGGGTCATTATGAGTCAAACCGGCTAGATGGCACTTAACAAGAACAGATGTATGCAAAGATCCTAGTATGCAAATGATCCTATAGGATAAGCACTGGTCTGCTAACCACAAGGTCATAACCCACAAGCCACTCCTTGGAAACCCTATACAGGGTCTCTATGAGTTGCACCCAATGGGACACCACTTAACAGGTGTATGCAAATGAGTCCTAGTTGTGCAGTGGTTAAGTGCTGGACTGCTCACTGAAACATTGGTTTGAACTACCCAGCTTCTATATGTGGTAAAAAGATGTGGCAGTTGACTTCTGTAAACATTTACATTCTTGATAACCCTATGGAGCAGCTCCGCTTTGTCCTTTCATGTCGCTACGTGTTGTATCGGCTTAAAAGCAATGGGTTGGGTTTTGGTTTCGTAGGATCATGTATCCCTCTACTACCTGAAACCTTCAAAGTCTCCCTCTAACTCCACACAGAGCTCTTACCTTAGATTCCTGAGAAGCATCTGTCTTCTGAAAGAAAATTCAAATAAGAGCCAGTGTTTTTAATAAGCAAAAGATTAGGCAATTCTTCTTTCCCCTACCCTGAAATATGAGGCCTTCAAATTATAATAATTATGATATACAACTTTTAGTCTTGGAAAAGAATATAATACTGAGAACATACAACTGATACTCCCCTAAGGAGAACAGATAATTTCATTTTTATATTGAAACAAAAATTATATATTTAAAAAACTCATAGAAATTTTCAGAGAACATTAAGATTCACAAAGACAGCCTTATTGCAAACAGTTTATAAAGAAATACGACTAGCAGATGAACAATGAATAGGCTCTACATTGCTCGTAATAAAAAGAAATACAGGTTAAAACAAAATATTACCATTTTGTAAAATGTAAATAGTAAAATACCAAGAAACTGTAACTGGCAAGGGTATGTTGAAATGACACAATATGAGTGGAAAAAGAAAGACATAAACTCATATGCATATAATTCCCGAGCATGTGTATATAGTCACAGCTAGGGAAAAATGATGCACAAAACATAGCAGCACCCTAACCATATCCAAATATTGCTTACTCAGTAAATGTTGTATAATTATAGTTGGCTTTTTTTTTTTTAATAGTTGGTTTTTAACCATACATTTCAACTTCTATAATATTACCTATATTTATAACTTATAAACATACAAAATTATTTTCCTCAGGAACTCCTGAAATGAAAATTAAGGGTAATTTCTATGTGGCGCTGTGGGTTAATGTGCCAGACTGCAAAGCCATTTGAGCTGCAAGGTCAGCGGTTCAAGCTCACCAGCTGCTCTTCAGAAACCCTATACAGGGTCACTATGGGTCGGAATTGACTTGATGGCACTTAACAACAACTGAAGACAGTTAAAGGAGAAATATTGTAAGTAGGAAGAACAATTTCTGAAATACCTGGACACTTAGTACCACTGGGATCATAAGAATTTGTTTTATAGTTCCTTCTCTCAACTTTCAGAAATAAACTGTTTATAAGGAGCATGTATTAAGCTTTCATCATCAGTGGCCAAGAAGTGTTAACAGGGCAGACATGAGAAGAACCTGCCAAGAGCATCTACTGATGCTGCCTAAGAGGGAAAGGCAGCCAAGAGACGACAGGAAAGACCAACCTCTACGTTCTTGAGACAACGAATACCCTCATTCAGACTTTTATTCCCATTCAGACTATCCATGCTTCCTGGGACCAGTGCAGGATAAAGGGAGCAAGTCTATTCCTCCCATCTTTGTTGATCACTCAACTCATGCCCCAGTTGTGAAGGTGAAGAGATTTGAGAAGGAATGATGAGTACACTTAGAAACTGACAGTATATAAAGCAACTTTTGGTGTGCTCTGGTCCTGAGCACAAGCGGTATCCTAGTTTAGCAGATGGGAAGAACTGAAGCCAAGGCTAAGAGAGGAGTCACAGTGGATATGTTCTAATTTGTTTCAGTCTGGTAACATATTCTAGGCTAGATTTCTAGGACACCTAAGCATTCACAATCTGAAAGTATTAGAAATGAATTCAAACTTTAAAAAAAGTATTAGAAATGAATTCGAACTTAAAAAAATTATAGCCAATGAACAAAAGATCATTCTTAATGTTACAAAGCTGCAATGCTCTTCTTGTAAAACGCATGATCATGGATCTTCAAAATGTTTACAGCTCTATAGGTCCTAGCTCCTTTAGTATTCTATCAATACCATATCAATTTTCATAAATTCCAAAGTTATTTCTCAATTCATTTTATGCAGATAATACTTAAGATTACTATCCCACAAAGTTGAAATACCTTTTTTCCTTGTGGAATGTTAAGCTTCCCAGACAATAAGATTCCTCGCAAAACAGAAAGGGAAAAAACAACAACAAACAAAGCATATGGTTGTTGCTAAGTGCTGTTGAGTTAGTTAATAGTCATAGCTACCCTGTGAGCAGCTGGTGGGTTTGAACTGCCTACATCAGCACAAACCATCTAATGCACATTCTTTGCATAACAACACACTATATAACATATAAAGTGTCAAACAAGTATATGGCATACGTTAAGTATTCACTTTGACTTCCTCCCCTTCCTCCTCACCTAACAGTTCATAGTTATCTTTTCCTCATCTGGCAATTGTGTTAGTACCTAGCATTTCTCTGAAAAAAGACCTAATGAGGCTGCCATGAGCATAAGAGCCAATCACATTCATTCTATTTTGCAAAATAAGTACTAGATCAGGGCTTCCCACCTCAGTAATACTGACATTATGGGTGGGGTAATTCTTGGTTGCAGGAAGATGTCCTATACATTATAGCATGTTTAGGGCAGGGCATCATAGGTCTATAAACAGTAGATGCTTGTAGCAACCTCCAGTTGTGACAACCAATGTTTCCTGACATTGCCCAATGTCTCCTTGTGGAAGAAAATGGCCCCCTGGCTGAGAACCAGTGTACTAAATGGAACTTTCAAACTGTCTTCTTATGAAAGGCCACTACAAAATTGATAATAACTAAAAGGACTCTATCTTGCTGGTCCTTTTCTACAGAAGGGAAAAATGAAAATACCAGGGATCACTGTAGTCAAGATAAACTTAGTGCAACCATGTCCACTTCAAAAGGAACCAGGACTATTACATTTAACAAAGATACCACCTTGACTGATCAGAAACTCAAGTTTTCAAATATTAAGAATTAGCCTTTATTTTTTATATTATTTAAGTTTCCTTACTATAAAATCATTTTCACTAGCAAAGAAACTCATTGAAATGAGTCTGTTAGAAAATCAGTTTATTTTTTCCTATGATCTCCCAATTTCTTTGTCACTTTACAAGATGCATTTTCTTTTGATGATCCTTGAAGGATTATTGCCTTAAAAAATGATTAACAAAACCACTCACATTAGGAAATAGAACTTTCTTGGGGTAGGGTATTCCTTACCACTTGCCGGTACTTGTTTAAATTTTCCTGAAGAGTGTTAAGGAGAAAACTGAAGATCCTTTCCATGTTCTGGGTTAGTGTTTGTTGGATATCCCTTCTTCGCTGAGAAGGAAGTGTCTGAAATGTCACTACATCCTCTGCCAGTCGCAAAAGAATGAACATCACTAATTCTGTCTGTGTTTCCTATACCAACAGAAATAAGCTATTTAATTAAACAAAGTGATTTCTATGCCCCACAACTCTCAAAAAGCACTAAAAATTTGAAGATCCAAGAAAAGCATATTGAATGAACTGTATTTCATACCCCTTGCTTGGAAAGAGTATCCAATTCTATTAGCATGTCAGGCCAATGCTGAGGCCACTCTCGCTTGATCATTTCTACAACAATTCGAGACAGAACATCTTTAATATGGTTTTCTTCTTCCAAAATGTTTAATGTTCCCTGAAAAAGAACAAGAAATACTGAGAGATCGGTAAGAACGAATTCCTGGAACAATGCTGGGCTGTAAAAGAGTATAAAACTTATAAGCAGGCATGGTTTTAACCTAAGCATAGCAAACAAACCTGTTCATCATGTTTGAGTCACTTGTCCCGCATTCTCTAATAATTCTTCCTACGTACAGCTTAAGTGAGGGTTGCACCAGAGAAAATGCTGTCATGCAGAACAAGGAAGACATCATAGTTCTCCTTTGCCAACTGTAGAAACTCTCATATGATTTAATTTTATTAAGATGGTGGGAGAGTACAGAAATAAGAGATGAATAGTAGAGAAAAGTTCTGGTGTGGCATTGTAGGATCAGCACTGGACTGCTAACCACAAGGTCAGCAGTTCAAATTCATCATTCTCTCCTTGGAAATTCTATACAGGGTCCCTATGAGTCGGAACCTACTCGAAAAGCATCTAACAAGTACACTGAGATGATAATATAATAGAGTGTGGAGATGCAATTGAATATTTTACCAGGAGTTCTAGGATTAGAAGTTATAGAAAGACCATTATTAGGTCTCTCATTCTGAAGTTTGAAGATGTCAACACTTGTGACTTATGATTTCTATTAAGTCTCCCCAGAACTAGCCCCAAACAAATACTAGCTAAATAAGTTCATTGTTGTTGTAGTGGTTAAGTGCTGTCAAGTCAGTTCCGATTCGTAGTGATTCTATATAGGGTTCCAAGGAGCAACTGGTGGGTTTGAACTGCTGATCTTGTTAAGCCGTCCAGTGCTTATCCTACAGCACCACACCACAACTTCAGTAAATTAGTGATTTTTAAAGGATTTCTTTGTTTCCTAATAAAGACATTATACTTAAGAAAATGAAAAGGATAGGAAATCTATCTTTCATACTATTTGTTTAAAACAAAGGAAAAAAAAGCTGTGGACTTAAATGTTTAAAGTCATAGTGTAACTGTGGAAACAATTCATTTTGCATATATTCTTATTACTAGCATCATACAGTATAGGGTTTCTGAGGAGCGTCTGGTGGGTATGAACCACCAACCTTGTAGTCAGCAGTTCAAGTGCTTATCCTACACCACCACACCAGGACTACATCATACAGCATTTTTATTGTTAGGTGCCATCGAGTCAATTCCGACCCATAGCGACCCTGTACAGCTTCCTAGGAGCAGCTGGTGAGCTTGAACTGCCAACCTTGCAGTTCAAATGGCTTTACAATATAGCACCATTAACCCATAGCGCCACACTAGGATTCCACATACAGTAGTCAGGGATAAAAGTAAACAAACAGCAAAATTTCAATTCTCTAGATCTAAGAACCCATTCATTTACTGAAAATGTTTAATCTCTTGTGCCCCATCTTTATCATTTAAAAACAGAAGTCAACACAGAAGGGATGAAATAAAATCTACTATGGGAAATATAATAAATTATGATTTCTTATAATGGTAGTCCTTTTTACCATAAAGGTAAATATTTAACATTATGTAAAATATGCTGTTTGACCTATGCAGAACCAACCAAGTTTTACACAAATACTATATTGAAGAAGTCACATTTTGTCTAAGCTACCTTGGAAACACAAGTCTTCCAACCAACCATTCCTTACATTTGCCATCAGCTCCATGACACTGTTCTTCAGATAGAACTTCTCCAGTCGAGACATGCTGTTCCATCGAAACCTGGCCACCAAGAGAGAGAGAGAGCTAGGTTACAAGCCTTCTCTTCAGCAGAGACGGACTCTTGATTCTTTCTGCTCCCATATTTATAGCCTCAAAGACCCTGTAAGGGGTTACTGTAAGTCAGAATTGACTTGATGTCAGTGGGTTTGACTTTGGGCTTTTACATATGTATAGGGAGTCTTGGTGGTGTAGTGGGTCAAACACTGGCCCATCTAACTGAAAGGCCAAGGGTTTGAAGCCATTAGGTGCTCCATGTGAAAAAGATGGGCCATTGCTTCTATAAAGATTTAGTCTCAAAAATCCTCTTTCCTACAGAGTCATTCTGAGATGGAAAGGACTTTGTAGCAATTGGTTGGCTTTGGATACACTGCAAAATTCTAAAAAGGCTTTGAGGTCTACTGGCATATAGTTGTTACTGTTAAATGCTATCTAGTCGGTTCTGACTCATAGCAACCCTATATAGGGTTTCTGAGGAGCGACTGGTGAGTTTAAACTGCTGACCTTGTGGTTCGAACCAACCTTGTGGTCCAGTGCTTTATCCTGGATTCTGGCATATAGTAGGAGCTTAATACAATCTGGTTGAATGACGAGCAGCTAATATTTTTTTAAATGCTTAGTATGTGGCCAGGCACTGTACATGGATGATGATACTGAAGAGCAGAAAGGTTAAGCCCTGGATGAGGTTCTAATAACCTCTTGGGGATCATTCCTTTTTTTTTTCCTTGAGGACTGCTCTTTTCTACTTACCTAAAGAACATCATCACAAGTTAGCTAAGAAATTAAGATTTGCTCTCTCACATACTTCAGTGGTAAAGTCCAAAGATGCCTTACTTGACAACGTGTTCCAGGATCTGAAGGCCAAAGTGCCTGACGATGGCAATCTGGGTTTTCTCAGCCAGCCTCAGGCCACAGGGGACACAGATAGGGCACTTTTCTTTAAATTCTTCACAAAACTGAAATATGAAAAGTTAGTGTTTCTCTTGAGAGCTAAGAGAAAGTAGAAACTAAGTTTTATATTAAATTCTAATCTGAGCTATATTTTTTAAGTTGCAGAAAACCCCAAATCAGTATTATATTAATGAACAAACTATAAGCATTTTTCTTTTACTTTGATGATTTCAGATTATTAAGTTTTAAAATGAAGGCCTACAGGAGTAAAAAACTGTTTGTTAGAGATATACCTGAGATATACAGCAGTAAAATGACAACTCCTAGGACTTATTAGAGTTTAACATATCCTACTGTATTTAGAACTTACAGCCACTGAATTTAGGTGGTAGGTATAATGCAGGATTATTGTATTATCTCTAATTTTCATGTCAATTTTTAAGTATTCCATACTAAAAAACAAACTAATAGAACTCAATTGTTCCAAATCTCAAATCCTGTCGTGTATACCCATCTACTGTAAATTTTCCTCCAAGTGGCGCTATATTATGAAGTTGCATCACTTAAGCTTTTGTTTTTATTAGCATCCCCATTTGTATAAGGAATCCGAAATAGTATTTCGAGAGTCAGTCCCAGGACTAGAGGGACTCAAGAAAACTACTTTGAGGAAACCAAATTGCCCTTGTTAAAATGCAAAGTAAGTGGTAAAAAGTTCATCTTTGCGCAAAACAGTCTAAGAATATCGCACACTAAAAATCACAAGGTGTGTGCTTGTGTATGAAGGAGCCCAGAAATGCCCAACACACAGAGAAAGGGGCTGGAGCTCGGTTAGGGCTGGTCAGCAGGGAAGCGTTCAGAGCCAGAAAGACCAGAAAGAAAGAGATTTGGGGTGGGGGGCGGGATCAGCACGTGCGCCAAGGGAAGGCGAAGGGATGGGGGATTTGGAGTGCGGCCAGAAGTGGGGAAAATGGGGAGACTCGTGGCGCGGACGGGAGTGAATAGAAGCTGGGAACAGTAATGGAGAGGGTAGTGCGAAGTGGAGAGGGGCAGCCAGGGGCTGGAGTGTCCCGAGTAAAGGGCAGTCGCGGCAAGGAGGAGGCGGCGGGGTGGGGCGGAGGCGGGGGTGGGGGTTCGGAGAGGCATGGAGGGCCTCCAGGGAAGGACCCCCAGGGTTTGGAGGAGATCTGGAAGACTGGGATAGGGGTAGGGTCTCGGACTAGGCCCGGGTGGTGGCAGGACCCTGGCTACCTTGAGGGCTTCCAGCCGGTAGCGCTGGGTGGAGCTGGGGTCCATCATGACCGTCACCGCTTTCACCAGCTGCTCGCACAGCGCGTTCACTTGATCCATCTCCATGGCTAGCGCCACGCGCCGCCAACACAAAACACGACCGTCCCTAGAGCACGAGGCGCGGAGCTCTCCCTAGGCGGGACCACAAGCTGGTACCGGGCCGCGTTGGGCTGGGGGATGGGGAGCAGGGGGAGGAGCGTGAGCAGCAGAAGCCCAAGCCAGGAAGGAGCCAGCGCTGCGCACGCGCCAGACTCGACACTGCGCAAGCGCCTGCGGAAGTGGCGGCAGCCTTGTGACGGTTACCTTCGGTGGGCGGAGCTGGCGACGGAAGGACCGCGGTGCGCAGGCTCGTCAACTGCCCTGCTCGGCGCGCGCGGTCTGATCTGTCAGAAGGGTTTGTTTTTTGAGTGCCCAGTCCTTGAATGAACACCACCACCCCCTCTCCTGTGAGGGCGCTACCAGGCAACAATCCTTCATCCATTTTCTTCGTCGTCACGGGGACTAGAGCTCTGTCTGAACTTACTGGACTGGCTCCTGGAAAGGCGACAAGATATTCAATACCCTTTCATCTTCCTTCCAGCAGACACCGAGCCCTGCAACTGTGGCTTCCGCCGTTGACAGTTCTGCCAGGTGTTTATTCCATTGGTGAGTGAGTTTAGAACTGTTCAGTATCACAGTTCACTGTTTTTAGACTTTTCATCCTGCCTTGGCTATTGGTTTTATAATAAAGTTGTGGAGTCGGTTCCGACTCATAGCGACCCTGTACAGGATTTCCGAGGCTGTAAATCTTTACGGGAGCAGAAAGCCTCATCTTTCTCCCGCGGAACAGCTGATAGTTTCGAACTGCTGACCCTGAGGTTCGCAGCCCGATTCGTAACCACTACGCTACTGGTAATTGGGCTCGAAGTTAAGTGAAAAGAAAAATAACTAAAACCCTGGTATTGTCCTGTAAGGGGATTATTATAATTATTTATGTTTAGGAAAAATATTTTTGTCTGCAGTTGTTAAATCTTCATCTTTGCTTGTACTTTCCTGGATGGTATCACCTCTTAGGCACCAAACTTGTTTGGACATATTGGGATGTTGTTTCTTGTTAAGTGCCATCATCAACTCAGTTCTGACTAATAGAGCGACCCTATATAGGGTTTCTGAGGAGTGGCTGGTGGGTTTAAACCACCAACCTTGTGGTTTGCAGTCTAGTGCTAATCCTACAGCACCACACCAGAACTTCACATATTGGGAGAAATCAAGATATTTCAAGATTGTGGTGCTTGTAGGTACTGTCCAGTTGGATTCAGCTCACAATGACCCTGTGTACAACAGAACCAAACATTGTCTGGTCCTGCACCATTCTCAAAATCATTGTTAGGCTTGAGCCCATTGCTGCTGCAACTGAGTAAATCCATCTTGTTGAGGGTCTACCTATTTTTCACTCCTGATGTGGTGCTATAGGATAAGCACTGGACAGAAAGGTTGGTTTGAACAGCAAGGTTAGTGGTTCAAACTCACCAGCCACTCCTCAGAAACCCTATACAGGGTCACTATAAGTCAGAACCAACTCCACAGCACTTAACAACAACAATAACAACAATCACTTTACCAAGCATGAAGTCCTTCTCCAGGGACTGGTCCCTCCTGACAACTTGTCCGAAGTATGAGAGGTGAAGTCTTGTCATCCTTGCCTATAAGGAGCATTCTGACTGGACTTCTTCCCAACAGAGATTTGTTTGTTCTTCTGGCAGCCCATGGTACCTTTAATATTTTCCTTCAACACTGTAACTCAAATGCATCAATTCTTCTACAGTTTTCCTTGTTCACTGCCCTACTTTCACATGCTCAAGAAGCTATTGAAAATATGGCTTACATCAGGCACACCTTAGTCCTCCAACTGACATCTTTGATATTCAACACTTTAAATAGGTCTTGTGCATCAGATTTGCATAATCCAACACATTGCTTGATTTCTTGACTGCTGCTTCTCTGAGTATTGACTGTGGATACAAGCAAAATGAAGTCTTTGACAACTTCAATCTTTTCTCAGTTTATCATGATGTTATTTACTGGTCCAGTTGTGAGGATTGTATTTAAATATGAACTATTGCAATTATTCAACATTTGTGAAGTATTGACAGTTTGCTTAGTGCTAGATGTACAGTTTCAAACTAACATAATCCTCATTCCCAAAGCTTAGTTTTGGCAGAGTGTGTTTCATTTTTCATCTTTCAAAAGCTCTTGCTTCCTCCAGCAAAATACTTAAACTGAAAACTTCAACAGCATCATTATCTTTTAACGTCTGCATATCTGTTTTTGTTTTTGCATATTCAGCCTATTTCTATTCCACTTCTGATATTTGTGTCTAATAAGATATGTGGGGTTATTTTTGTTACAATGTATTTACTATCTTTATTATGGCTTTATCTGATTCTGATTATAGGATACTATAGGACAGACTAAGGAGCTCTGATAGTGTAGTGGTTACGAATTGGGCTGCTAACCTCCAGGTCGGCAGTTCGAAACTACCAGCTGTTGTGCGGGAGAAAGATGAGGCTTTCTGCTCCCATAAAGATTTGCAGCCTTGGAAACCCTGTGCAGGGAGGGTTGCTATGAGTTGGAACCGACTCCATGGTACTTAACAACAACAGTAGGACAGACTGGTAGCGTAATGGTTACTAATCAGGCTGTGAACCTCAGGGTCAGCAGTTTGAAACTTCCAGCTGTTCCGTGGGAGAAAGATGAGGCTTTCTGTTCCTTAAAGATTTACAGCCTCCCCTGTACAGGGTGGCTATGAGTTGGAACTGACTCCACGGCACATAACCACCACCACGAGGACAGCGTAGAACTGCTCCTTAAGGTTCTGAGATTGTAAATCTTTATGGAAGCAGATGTTTTTCTCCCATTATCTGTTCCAGTACTGCAGAATTGCCACTTCAAGGTAAAGGGATTTCTGACATGTTATGTTCAAAATCTCACATGTTGTCTGTTTACGCAAGTGGTCAATAGGAATTTATAAAGAATTAATGCCTTGACTATGATTTTCTTCATTCTTTGCTTTTCTTTCCACTTTTTCCTTTGCTGTTGCATGCAAGTTTTTTTCAAGGTAAATGTTAATTTTTGAAAAACTTTTTTTTAGAACACAACTGTATGCTTACTCAACTGCATAGCCTGTTCCTTATATTTAAATCACAAATCACTGGTGTTTGTTTCCCTGGGTATCTTACTTACTTCCGGTTAGTGGTTTCCAACGTCTGCTGCCTATTAGAATCACCTTGGGGGAGATTTGAAAAATCACAACGTTCAGAAAACATCCCATGCCAATTAGAGTATCTGACAGTGCAATTCAGATATCAGTATTATTTTAAGGCTTCCAAGCGATACCAGTGTACAACAAAATTTGGGAGCCAATGCTTTAGTTTTAAGGAGTCCTGATGTAGCACTGTAGGATAAGGCACTGAACTTCAAGGTTACTTTGAACCGCAAGGTAAACAGTTCAAACCCACCAGCCTCTCCTTGGAAACCCTATTCAAGGTTGCTATGAGTCAGAACCAATTTGACTGCACTTATCAACAATAACAAGTAGAGCTGAAGGACAAGCACTAGACTGCTAATTGCAAAGTTGGCAGTTTAAACCCACCAGCTGCTCCTTGAGAGAAAGATGAGGCTTTCTACTCCTGCAACCTGGTGTGACAACGTAGGATCAGCGCTGGACTGCTGTCCTCAAGGTCAGCCGCTCAAATCCACCAGCTGCTCTTTGAGAGAAAGATGAGGTTTTCTGCTCCCGTAACCTGGTGTGACGCTGTAGGATCAACACTGAACTGCTATCCTCAAATCCACCAGCTGCTCCTTGGAAACTGTATATAGGGAGGGTCTTTATGAGTTGGAACCAACTTGATGGCACTCAAAAACAGCAACAACAAAGATCGACAGCCTCGGACACCCAATATTGCTATGAGTCAGAATCAACTTGATGATAGTGGGTTTGGTGATTATATTGGCTTTAATCTTATTCTTCTAGATCAGTGACTTTAGTCTGTACCCATTCTCAAGTATGTAAGGTACGTGTTTCCAGTCTACCACCCATATCTTGATGTATCTGTGTCCTTAAACAGTATTCAGTATTGTTTTATTTGTTCTCAGAAGTTTGCATGATCAGTAGCAAAGATGTCAGTTTGAGAACTAAGGTGTACCTGACCCAAGCTCTGGTGTTTCCAATAACCTCTTATTCATGTGAAATTGGACAAAGGAATAAAGAAGATGGTAGAATTGATCCATTTGAGTTACGGTGTTGGAGGAGAATATTAAAAGTACCATGGTTTGCCAAAAGAACAAAAAATCTGTGTTGGAAGAAGTACAGCCAGAATGCTCCCTAGAAGCTAGAATGGCCAGACTTCATCTCTCATACTTTGGACATATTTTCAGGTGGGATCCATCCTTAGAGAAGGAAACCATGCTTGGTAAAGTGGAGGGTCAGTGAAAAAGAGGAAGATCCTCAACGAGATAGATTGGACAGTGGCATTAGCAATGGGTTCAAGTGTAGCAACAATTGTGAAGTTGGTGCAGGACTAGGCAGTGTTTCATTCTGTTGTGCATATGGTTGCTATGAGTTGGTACCGATTCACCAGCACCTAGTAACAACAAACTCAATCTGTATGCTGAGCAAATAATTTAAGAAGCTGGGTTATATGAGAAGTGTGTGGGGTCAGGATTGAATGAAGATGCATTACCAACTTTTGATATACAGATGATATAAGTTTGCTTGCTGAAAGAGAAAAGTAACTAAAATACTTACTGATGAAGTTCAAAGACCACAGACTACAGTATGGGGTGCACCTTAGTGTAAAAAAAACAACAGTCCTTACCACTGGACCAATAGATAACATCATGTTAAATGGAGAAAAGATTGAAGTTATTTAAGACTTCATTTTGCTTGGAGGCACAATCAGCATTCATAGAAGCAGCAGTCAAGAAATCAAATAACATATTACACTAGGAAAATCTGCTTGCAAGACCTCTTTAAAGTATTCAAGAGCAAAGAAGTCAGTTTGAGGTGTACCTGACCCAAGCCATAGTATTTTCAGTAGACTACATGCTTGTGCAAGTTGGACAATGAAGAATGAAGACTGTAGAATAATTGATGGATTTGTTTTATGGTACTTGAGAAGAATATCAAATATGGACTTCCAGAAGAACACAGAAGTCTGTGTTGGAGGAAGTACAGCTAGAATGTTCCTTAGAAGCCAAAATGGTGAAATTTCATTTCTCACACCTCAGACATGTTACCAGGAGGGAGCAGTCCCTAGGGAAGGACATCAGATTTGATAAAGTGTAGGGTCAGTGAAACAGAAGAAGACCCTCAAGGAGATGGATTGGTCCAGTGGCTGTAGCAAAGGGCTCAAACATAGAAATGACTGTGAGAATGTCGCAGGACCCAGCAGTGTTTTGTTGTATTATACATAGGGTCTCTATAAGTCATAACCGACTAGACAGTACCTAACAACCGCATCAACAAGAGTTTTGATAACCTACTTCTATTGATTAAGGAGCTCGGGTAGTATGACAGGTATGAGTATATGTGAGTGATTGTATGAAAGCAGATAAAGGTAAGTAAAGTTTGTTCTGGGTTAAACAAAAAGTTTGCATAAATGGATAGAAAATCATCATTAAAACTTTTAAAACGGTGTGGCAGAGACATTTGACCACCTTTAACTTCATGAGGAGAACAAATCACCATCACCATTAGTCTGAGGCTGACTTCTATGAAGTGAGGTCAGACATCTCTCTTCTTCCAACCTTCTTACCGACTCTGACACTAGCATTCACTCCTGTGGCACTCTCCAATTCTCTGATGGGCTTGATAACTCATTGCAGTGTCTACACAGAACTCACAGACACTACCCAAGATTATGGGATGTCTTAGGCTAGGTTCTCTGTTGTGTGCCATAGAGTTGGTTCTGATTCAGAGCAAGCCTGTCTTAGATTTCTGAAACTGTAAATCTTTGTGTTGTTGTTGTGAAGTGCCGTCAAGTCAGTTCCAACCCATAGAGACCCTATATAGGGTTTCCGAGGAGCAACTGGTGAGTGTGAACTGCTGGCCTTGCAGTTCCAATGGCTTTGCAGTCTGGTGCATTAACCCACAGTGCCCCAGTAAATCTTTATGGGAGCAGAAATTCTCATCTTCCTCACACAGAGTGACTGGTGGATTCAAGCTGCTGACCTTGTGGTTATTACCAGACCACAAATACCTTATCTGCATATTTCCACCCAATTATTTGAAGGGTGTTACAAGACCATGGCTATAAAGGGCATATAAAAGTGATCCACTGTACCACCAACAACATTACAATAACAAGATCCAATGATAGGTGCTAAAATTAGTGATGATGGCACTAAACCAACAACAGTGACTAGTGGACTGCTAACTCACCAGGCATTCCTCGGAAACCCTATACAGAGTCACTATGAGTTGGAAGTGACTCACCAGTACTCAACAACAATAACAACTAATGAAGTCTTGGTGGCACTGTATGCTAGGTATTGGACTGCTCACCTCAAGATTGCCAGTTCAAACCCACAAGCCACTCCACAGGAGAAAGATAAGACTGTCTGCTCCCCTAAAGATTTATAGTTTTGGAAACCCTATGTAGGATGCCTCTTGACTACTAGCCAAAAAGATCAGCAATTCAAACCCACCAGCTGTGCTCCTTGGTAGAAAAATGTGGCAGTCTATATAGATAACACTGTCTTTGGAAACTCTGACGCAGTTCTACTCTGTCCTTTAGGGTTACTATGAGTCTGAGTGGACTTGATGGCAGTGGTTTGGAAAATGACTGATGATGTTAAGCATCTTTTCGTGTGTTTATTGGCCATTTGTATATCTTTGGGAAAATGTTTAAGTCCTTTGCCATTTTTTAATAGGGTCTTTATTATTTTGTATAGTCAAAGTATTAAACTTTTTTCAGATGTATAATTTTGAAATATTTCTCCTATACTGTAGGTTATCTTTTTACTTTCTTAATAATGTTTTTGATGCACAAATGTTATGAATGTTGATGAATTCCAGTTTACCTATTTTGTAGTTGTTGCTTGCGCTTTTGGTGTTGTATTTAAGAATCCATTGCCAAATAGGTATCCTTTTTAATTGTCTATAAATACTGCTTTACAGAAAAATGGCTACCAACTACCCTGGACAGGATCGGGTAGTTGCTTTGGTGGACATGGACTGTTTTTTTGTTCAAGTGGAGCAGCGACAAAATCCTCATTTAAGGAATAAGCCTTGTGCAGTTGTGCAGTACAAGTCATGGAAGGGTGGTGGGTATGTGTCATTGTTATTGTTGTAGCCATCAATTACTATTTTGATGTATAGTAACACAAACTAGGTCTTATGTTTAAGATCTCTGAACTGCTGTGTTTGTGATTGAATGATGTCATCTAAGGCCAAAAAGTTTGTACTGTTGTTACATGTGTTTATAGCCTATTAATGTTGTTAAATTTCTAATTGTTTTTGTTTGCCATCTTGTAATCATATTTTTCTGTTCCTCCCTTTCTTTCTAACCTTAGAATAATTGCAGTAAGTTATGAAGCTCGTGCTTTCGGAGTCACTAGAAACATGTGGGCAGATGATGCTAAGAAGTTATGTCCAGATCTTCTTCTGGCCCAAGTTCGTGAGTCCCGTGGGAAAGCCAATCTCACCAAGTAAGAAAAAAAGATTGTTGAAGGGGGGAAATAAAAGAGTTGGAAATATAACATTCCATGAAGCTAGGAACTGGTGTTCACATTTGTTGTGTGTAAATAAATAATAGCTGAAAAAGTTCCCTTTGGTCAGCCATCTTGTTGACTTGAAGAGAAAACAGATGTTTTTTTCATTTCAGGAATAGTTCAGAGCCATTGTTGTTAAGTGCTGTCAAGTCAGTTCTGACTCATAGTGACCTGGTATAGTAGGGTTTTCAAGAAGCAGCTGGTAGATTTGAACTGCCAACCTTGTGATTAGCAGTCCAGTACTTACCCTATAGCGCCACACCAAGACTCCCAGAGCCATTATAACCTATAACAATTGCTGCCCTTGACACCCTTTTGCTTCCCTAATTGTTTAGAAGTTGGTTGTTACCCTTAAAACTTTATATCTTGATGTTTAGGGGACACTGAGCTGTTGAGTATGATTGTATACTTTAGGGATGGATAGCGGTGATGGTTAAACATGGTGAACATATTTAATGTCACTGAGCTGTACATGTGAAGACTGTTGAAATGTCAAATGTTATATTGCATGTCTCTTCACACACACACACACACACACACACATACACACACCGAAAAAACTCCATGGTCTCAAGTCAAAAATTTGAAGTTTTTAAAATAAGTAATTAAATTGATTGTGAAGCTAAGTTTTTCCAGTCTCAAAGGTTACCTTCTTTGTTTTTGAACCTAGCTGTCTCTCCTCAAATTTTAGAAGTTCAGTCTTGGAACAGGAAACCTGTATAGGCATAACTAAGTCAGAGGTAGGCACAAGCCCCAGCCATTATAATAATCCTAATAACTGGTATGTATTGAGCATATCATATTATGCCAGACACGTTAAGCTCTTTATCATCAGTGTCTCATTTAAATCTCACAGTGTTATAGAGTAGGTACTATGTGTCAGACTGCAAAGCCGTTTGAACTGCAAGGTCGGTGGTTCAAGCTCACCAGTTGCTCCTTGGAAACTCTAAACAGGGTCGCTATTGGTCGGAATCAACTCGACAGCACTTAACAACAACAACAAGTATTACCCAAGGAACCTAGGTGCTGTTGTGGGATAAGCATTGGGCTGCTAATCACAGGTCAATAGTTCAAACCCACCAGACACTCTGCAGGAGGAAGGTAAAACTGTGTATACTTAGAGTCTTGGGAACTCTGTATATGGTTGCTATGAGTCAGAATTGACACAGTGACAGTAGGTTTAGGTTCTAGTCAGTATTACCCATTGCCATCAAGTCAGTTCCAACTCATAGCAACCCTGTAAGACAGAGTAGAATTGCTCTGTAGGATTTCCAAAGCTATAATCTTTACTCAAGCAGACTGCCACATCTTGCCATATCTGCTGAGTGTTTGACCATGGCACCAGGATTCCTTTAGGTACTAGGAAACAGGTTTAGAGATGTGAAATAATTTAATTTCACATACCTAGGAAGCAATAAATCTATTATTTTGGACTGCAGTATCCACATATTCACAGTGTGCTGTATTGTGTAGTTATGGTGTAGGGATCATGCTTCGTCTCAGGATTTGAAATATTCACTTATTAATTAGAAATCTAAAGGTAGAATGGAGTTATTGGAATTACTGCCAGAAAAGATGGATTTGACTATAGATTGCTTACTTAAGCCTAATGCAGGACTAATTCAGTTAGTGGACATATGCTACATTGCATTGGATAGAGTTTTATACTGGTGTAGCCAATGTAATTTCCCTCAAATATCTGAGGGGGCTTCAGAAAGTTCATGGAAAAATTGAATTGGAAGATAATGGAAATTTTCCACAAACATTTGTAAGCACCCCCATTTAGTGTTGACTTCTTAGTGTGACTCTGAGAAGCCATATTATACCAGCTTAAAACTGAATCATTTCCTTTTTTTCTTAAAACCTCCATCAAGCAGTAACCAAAGGCAGTTTTAGAAAAATTAGGATTGATAGAAACTAACAACAGAGCTTATAGACCGCAGTCAATAAGACTTGACAATTTCTAATTATTTAATAATTAGCTTATAAAAATATTGTTTGCAGGAACATATATATATAAGCCCTTTGTATGAAACTCATATATTTTTTAGTACCTTAATTTGCCTCGAGGCTGTGAAGGATTACAATTCTGTAATTCTTTTCTTGCTCTGTATATGTGTGAGTTACTGTCTCCCACCTACAAGACTAACCCAAATAATGATTAAACGAAAAAAAGCCAAAGTCTTTCTATAATTTTCTCATATGTGAGTATGTTTTAGAATAATTAACACTAGTCTTCACAGGAGTCTTAGTGAAGAGTACAAATATTTCCATTTCTATGATAAACGAAGTAGGTTCAACAAGAGCTTACTTTACATTCCCTAGTAAGGTCAAAGCAGAGCAAAGAAAATATCCATGTATTGCCATAAAAAAGTAGCCATACAGGACCAGAAGAGCTGATTAAGCTTTCATGGTTCAGATAGAAAGAAGATAGATGATTAAGTTGGTATTCCTTGGGGAAGGCTATCTGTCTACCCAGATCAGTCACCACATTCTAGACACTTGAGTTTGATAATTTGAATGTTATTGTATCCAGAAATGATCAAACTTGGTTAGTATGGTAAGGGGGAGAGGGTGAGTTATGTTAACCAACTAATCAGTAACAAATATAAAATCCAATATGTCAGTAAAAATATTCTGAGGAAGACCAGATATTCAAGTCCATTGATTCAGTGCATAAGTTACCTCTTGTTTGAACACAAAAGTAGAAGCAGAAGATTGCCTGGGTGGTGTTGTTGTCAAGTACCGTTGAGTTGGTTCCAACTAGTAGTAACCCCTGTATCAGTTTTCCAAGGAGTAGCTGGTGGGTCTGAGTCTAGTGCTGATCCTACAGCAATAATAGATAATAGTTAAATGTTTTCTAGTTAAACTAGTGTGAAGACATTTCTTTCCTCTTTTGAGAGATCCTTGTTGCAAAGACATGTTCATGATCTAGATGCTTTTTACCTTGGTGTATAGTATTGGATTCAGCCTGAAAATTTTTGTCTCCATAGTTCCTTCTTTTCTTTGCTTCTGTTATTGATTACATGCTTGCCTATTCACCCCTTCAGTGTGAGTTTCTAATTGGTCTCTTTCAGGAGACTTTGCATACTATTTTATTGTTCCATTATGTGTGAGAGGGGATGAGGTCAACAATCTTGTTGTTGCCTCCAATTACTGCCTATACATATGATCCATATACTTCTTAGGTACCGGGAAGCCAGCGTTGAAGTGATGGAGGTAATGTCTCGTTTTGCTGTAATTGAACGTGCCAGTATCGATGAGGCTTATGTCGATCTGACCAGTGCTGTACAAGAAAGACTACAAAAGCTACAAGGTCAGCCTATCTCAGCAGATTTGTTGCCAACTACCTACATTGAAGGGTTGCCCCATGGCTTTACAACGGCAGAAGGGACTATTCAGAAAGGTACTTCTATTGCATCATATTGCTTCTGCTTCCTGCCTTTGGACCTGCTTTATTTGGTCATGCTGATCCTTCTTCAGTTGATTGAAAGAAAATTTAAACTCCAACCTGAATGAATCTCAAAGATGGACTTTAGAAAGATGCACACATTTTCGTATCTTTCCAACTATGTAGCTATTGAGAAGCTGTGAAATACGTGAAAACACGTTTCTCTTCACTGTAACTAAGGCAGGTTGGTGTTATCAGTGAATGAGCAATTCTGTCACTTATAGGTTAATTTAATATTGTTGTAAATTAGTTTCTTGGTTTCTTGATTTGTAAAAAGGGTGAGAATTTGAGGAAGAACCTGAGGAACAGGGAATAACCTCTCTCAAAATTTCTAATTAGTTCCTAACACATTTTTACTGATGGGCTGTGTAAGGTCCCTCTCATATTATTTTTCCCTTTCATAGGGATATCCCCACTCCCTCCCCATTCCACTTATCCACTCTAGTATCCACTGTTGTATTTGATATATCTCTTTTGACATGTATTGTAAATTATACACTGTTACTCTCTGTATCTGCTTTTTAATTTACAAGATGGTGGTGTGCTATATAGAGCTCATTGTTTTGCTTTCACTGGTGATTTTAGAGCACTATTCATGTATGTCTGTGTTATTGACTGCTTACACTAACTAAAAGCTTTATGGTTTGAATCCACCCTTCAGCGCCTGGAAAAAAGGTCTGCTGATCTACTTTTATAAAATTACACTTATACATTTCACTCACTGCCATCAAGTTGATCCTGACTGATAATCTGTAAAATTACAGCCACTGAAAACTCTATGGAGCACAGTTGTACTTTGACACATATTCAGTTCCCAGGTGTCTGTATTGACTTGAGGATAATTAGGGGAACTATAGCTAAATATTCCAAGGTATGGAACCACAAAGTCTACAGATAATTCTCCTACTGATGAACTAACTTACTGGCTGCCTATAACTCCCTATTGTTTCCTCTTTTGAACCTATGCAATGGTGCCTTTAGGGAATGTTTTCAAGAGTGGGACTGCTGGGCCATAGGGTATACACATATATTTAGTTTCATTGTTGTGTTGTTAAGTGCCGTCAAGTCGATTCCGACCCATAGCGACCTTGTATAGTATATAGCATTTCCGAGGAGCAGCTTGTGAGCCTGAATCGCCAACCTTGCAGTTCAAACTGCTTTGCAGTCTGGCACATTAACTCACAGCACCACACCAAAGAGCTCCGGTTTCTTCTATAGCCTCATCTATACTTGGTATTATCTAATTTTAAAGAATATTTGCCAATATGATGGCTATAAAGTATTATTTTGCTTTATTTTTCTCTGATTACTGAGTAGAGCATCTCTTCGTATACTTACTAGCCAATTGAGTTTTTGCTTCTGTAAATTGCTTATTTATAATTTTTACTTACTTTTCCATTGAATTGCCTGCCATTTTGATGTTGATATTATATTGCTTATTGGTCCGGTTGTGAGGATTTTGTTCTCTTTATGTTGAGGTGTGATCCATACTGAAAGCTGTATTTTTTTCTCTTCATCAGTAAGTGCTTCAAGTCCTTTTTGCTTTCAGCAAAGAAGGCTGTGTCATCTGTATATTGCATGTTATTAATGAGCAATCCTCCAATCCTGATGCTACTTTTTTCATATAATCCAGCTTCTTAGATTATTTGCTCAGCATATAGATTGAATAAGTTAGGTATAAGGATACATCCCTGACACAGACCTTTCCTAATTTTAAACCATGCAGTATCTCCTTGTTCTGTTCAAATGACTGCCTTTTGGTTTATGCAAGTTTCACATGGGCACAATTATGTGTTCTGGGATTCCCATTCTTCTCAATGTTATTCAAAATTTATTATGAGTCACACAGCTGAATGCCTTTGCAAATTCAATAAAACGCAAGTAAATGTATTTCTGGTATTCTTTGCTTATAGCCAAAATCCATCTGACATCAGCAGTGATATCTTTTGTTCCACATCCACTTCTGAATATGTCTTAAATTTCTGGTAGTTCCCTGTTGGTGCGCTGCTGCAACTATTTTTGAATTCTCTTTAGCAAAAGTTTACTTGTCTGAAATTGTTTGATAATTCATTCTTTTGTCAATATTAAATTAGGATGGTTTTAGATACTAGATCTAAGAGAATTTTCATAAAGAATAGTCATATTTCTGTAACATAAATATTATGAAAGTAGGATTTAATTGGATCTCCCAGAGCAAAGAATTCTAAATCTAGAGGCTTTTCAACAAGGTGTTGACATACTTTCTCAGACATTTTCTAGTATTTTTTGATAATGACTATATTTAAAACATTGTATCTGTTTTCCCCTAGTTTGCAACATGTATCTTTAGAACTATTTATTTTGTAACACTATTCCTATTTAGAAGAACTCTCAGTAGATAACTGTGAATGTTGAACTTTAACCAAAAGGAAATTGTCTGGACACAAATCTATAGCAAATAAACTTCTTGGGAAACTAAATGTAAGGCAATCTGTTATTACTCAAAGAAAGTATAGATTTACCCAGAAAAAGTCCAACTGTTTAACTTTTATTTCTTACTACAGTAGGAATTAATTGTCCATGTTCTTGATATTTAAAAAAAAAGGCATGTTTCCTTTTGCTGTTGAACAGTTGTAAGATACACCTTTATGTACTAAAGGGTAGCAAGAGAAATGCCTGGGAAAGCTTGTGATTAAGAAACACTGAAAATTTATTTTCTTCTCTGATCCTCATAAGGGATTTTTCAAGCTGGAGGCTATAGATTTTAGTTCTTTAGGGAAAATACAATGGACAAGAAGCATGTGCTTACCAATAAAGGAGACAAAGTTATAGTAACATATGAAGATTTTTATTCTGGGACTAGAGTCAGAAATTTAATTATCACAATAAAAATTTTCTTTTAGTTTAAATTTTACATAATATGTATCTTGTATTCCTCAAGTTTTTTTTAAACTAAAGTTTATGAATTGGTTTAATAATACTTTAAATCATTGATTCTGTAAGTTTCATATTCATTTAACAACCTTTTAAAATTTGAGGACTCTTGCTGCAGAAAAATGCATATAAGATAATTTTGCATGCAGTTTTCAGGAGCTTCACTAACTCTCTGAAACCTATATACCTTTCTTACACATTACGTTGTTTTCTAAAGCTTCAAAGCATTGTTGAAGAGTTTTCATATCACCGCATGAAGATAGTGACGTACACCTTCCTTGATGGTGTACAATGGAGACAAATGGACAATTTCACCTTCAGTATACACTTAATCCTTCTCACTATGTACAGTTTTATAGAAATGCCACTACTTCAAGAGTCTATCTTTGTGTGCCCTATGTATCTGTTGCTTTAGTGTATCTGTTTTAAATGTTGTTGTTGTTGTTGTTATTAGGTGCTTATGAGTTGACTGCAACTCATAGTGACCCTATGCACAAAAGAATGAAACGTGGCACCATCCTCACAATGATTACTCTTGAGCCCATTGCTACTACCACTGCCGGTCCATCTCATTGGGGGAGGTCTCCTTTTTTGCTAGCCTTCCACTTAACCAAACATAATATCCTCCTCCAGGGACTGGTCCCTCCTGATAATATGTCTGAAGTATGAGAGATGAAGTCTTACCATCCTAGTTTCTAAGGAGCATTCTGGCTGTGCTTTTACAACACAGAGTTTTTTGTTCTTTTGGTCATCCATGGTACTGCCAATATTCTTCTCCAACATTATAACTCAAATGCATCAATTTTTTTACAGTTTTCCTTATTCATTGTCCAACTTTCACATGCATGTTGTTGTTAAGTGCTGAGTCGGTTCCAACTCATAGTGACCCTGTATAGGGTTTCCGAGGAGTGGCTGGTGAGTTTGAACTGCCAACCTTTAGGTTTAAACTGACCTTATGGTAGAGTGCTTTTCTGACAGCACCACATATGAGATCATTAAAAATACCATGGCTTGGGTGAGGCGCACCTTAGTCCTCAAATGGACATCTTTGCTCTTGAACATTTTCAAGAATTCTTGTTCAGCAGATGTGCCTAGTGCACAGTACATTGTTTGATTTTTTGACTGCTGCTTCTATGAGTGTTGATTGTAGAGCCAAGCAAAAGGAAGTCTTTGACAACTTCAATCATTTCTGTTTATCACAATGTTATTTATTGGTCAGTGGTGATTTTTGTTTTCTTTCCATTGAGGTGCAACACATACTGAAGGCTGTGGTCTTTGATTTTTATCAGTAAGTATTTTAGTCCTCTTCGCTTTCAGCAATCAAGATATGTATTATCTGCATATCACAGGTTGTTAATAAGTCTTCATCCAATCCTGATACTAATCTAGTTGCTCAGATTACTTGTTTAGCATACAGATTCAATGAATACAGTGAAAGAAGACAGCCGGGGCACACACCTTACCTGATTTTAAACCATTCATTATCTCCTTAATTTGTTTGAATAAGTTGGCCTTTTGATCTATGTATAGGTTCTTCATGAGCACAATCAAGTGATCTGCAAAACCCAGTTTTAGCAATGTTATCCATAGCTTATCATGATTCACACAGTCGAAAGCCTTTGCATAGTCAATAAAGCACAAGTAAATATCTTTCTGGTATTCTCTGCTTTCGGCCAAGATCCATCTGACATCAACAATGATATCCCTAGTTCCTTGTCCTATTCTGAATCTGGCTTGAGTTTCTGGCAGTTCCCTGTCAATGCATTCTTGCAGTCATTTTTTAATTATTGTCAGCAAAATTTTACTTGCATGTGATATTAATGATATTATTTGATGATTTCCACATTCCATTGGGTCACTTCTCTTTGTTCTGGGCTCAGATATGAATCTCTTCCAGTCAGTTGGCCAGGTAGCGGTCTTCCAAATTTCTTCACATACATGAGTGAGTGCGTCCAGTGCTGCATTCAGTATGTTGAAATATTTCCATTTGTATTCTATCAATTCCTGGAGCCTTCAGTGCCCATACCTTCAATGCAGCTTAAACTTCTTTTATCAGTACATCAGTTCTTGATCATACGCTACCTCTTGAAATGGTTGGGCATCAACCATTTCTTTTTGCAATGACTCTTGTGTATACCTTCCATCTTCTTTTGATGTTTTATGTATCATTCAGTATTTTGCCCATGAAATCCTTCAGTATTTCAAGTTGAGACTTGAATTTTTTTCTTCAGTTCTTTCAGCTTAAGAAATGCTGAGTGTGCTCTTCCCTTTTGGTTTTTAGACTCCAGGTCTTCGCACATTTCATGATAATACTTTGTCTTCTCAAGGTTCCCTTTGAATTGTTCTGTTCAACTCTTTTACTTCTTTTCGTTATTGGCTTTAGCATCTCGGGTAGTACCGTGGTTACGAGTTAGGCTGCTAAAATATCTCATGTTTAGCAGTTTGAAACTGCCAGCAGTTCTGCAGGAAAAACATGAGGTTTTCTGCTCCTGTAAAGATTTACAGCCTTAGAAACCCTATGTAGGGGCGCTGTGAGTTGGAACTGACTCCAGTCAACCAACCAACCAACATGCTGGAGAGCAAATTTCAGAGTCTCATCTGACATCCATTTTGTTTTTTTCTTTCTTTCCTGTCTTTTTAATGACCTTTTGCTCTCTTCCTGTATGATGTTAGTGATGCATCCCACAACTCTTTTGGTCTTCAGTCATTAGTGTCTAATGCATCAAATCTGTTCTTGAGATGGTCTCTAAATTCAGGTGAGACATGTTCAAGGTCATATTTTGGCTCTCGTGGACTTGTTTTAATTTTCTTCAGCTTCAGCTTGAACCTGCATATAAACAATTGTTTGTTTCACAGTCTGCAGGTGGCCTTGTGACTTTGTTTTGGCTGGTGAAAAGGAGCTTTTCCATCATCTCTTTATATAGATATGTAGTTAGTTTGATTCCTGTGTATTCCATCAGTATTTATTTAAAATAAATTAATAAATAAAAATACTAAGTTAAAAAAAAAGTACTTGCAATGGATAAGCCATTGGTCTTACAAAATTCTGTCATGTGATCTCTAACATAATTTCTGTCACTAAGGCCATATTTTCCAACCTTTGCATTCCATTCACTAGTAATTTTTATCAGTACATCTTGAGTGCTTGTTTGATTAATTTCAGACTGGGGAAATTGGTAGAATTCTTCAAGTTCCTTATCACTGGTAAGTAAATTTGTATAACAGTGGTTTTAGTTGGTTTTCCTTGTAGGTGTGTGGATATTATCCTATCATAGACAGTATCATACTTCAAGATGTTGTTGTTATATAACATGGAGTCGGTTCTGACTCACAGAGACCCTGTACAGGCTGTAAATCTTTACAGAAGCAGAAAGCCTCATCTTTCTCCCATGGAACAGCTGATAGTGACTGTGAGATTAGCAGCCCAATTCGTAACCACTACGCTACTAGAGCTCCTTCTACTTCAAGACAGATCTTGAAATATTCTTTTTGATGATGAATGTTACGCCATTCCTCTTGAATTGACTGTTTCTGGCATAGCAAACCACATGATTGTCAGATTCTAAAAGGACAGTACTTGTCCATTTCAGCTTACTAATGCTGGAATTGATGTTAGCTCCTCTCTGAATGGTTCGTAGAATTTACCAGTAAAGTCATCTGTGCTCCAGCCTTTTTAGTTGGGAGTATTTTAATGACTTTATCTATTTCTTCTTTAGGTATAGGTATGTTCAAGTGTTCTACTTCAGTCTGTGTTAGCTGAGGCAGGTCTTGTGTGTCTAGAAATTGTTCCATTTTTCTAGATTTTCAAATTTGTTAGAGTCCAGTTCTATATAATATTGTTATTATCCTTTTTGCTTCCTTTGTTCTATTGTGGCATTACCTATATAATTTCTTACTCATGTTATTTGTGTCTTCTTCTCTTCTTATTTTAAGTGTCTTGTCAATTTTATTACCCCTTTCATAGAACCAACTTCTTAAGTTTATTCTTTCTATTTTTCTGTTTAGTTTATTTCTGCTATAATCTTTATTATTTCTTTTTATCTGGTGGCAGTGTGCTTACTTTGCTGTTTTGTTTTTTCTAATTGTTGGAGATGTTGGTTATGGTGCTGACTTTGGTTCTTTATTCTTTTTTAATATGTCCATTTATTGCTGTAAGTTGCCCTCTAAGCATTGCTTTTGCTGTGTCCCAAAGGTTTTGCTAGGTTGTGTTTTTGTTCTTGTTAGATTCATGGACTTTTTAAATTTCTTTTTTTATTTATTCTGGTAGAACAATGGATTATGAGCTGAACTGCTATCCACAAGGCCAATAGTTCAAATCTACTAGTTGCTTCAAGGGAGAAAGGAGAGGCTTTCTGCTTCCATAAAGATGTACAGCCTCAGTAACGCTATACAGGGTTGTTATCCAGTTTCAATCAATTTGGTGGCACATAGCCACCACCACCATTACCCAGTAGCTTTTAAGCAGAATGTTACTCAATATCCACGTATTTGATATTTTCCCCTTAATCTTCCTATTGTTGATTTCTAATTTTATAGCATGGTTATCTGAGAAGATGCTTTGTAGTACTTTGATGTTGTTAGATTTATTGAGGGTTGCTTTGTGGCCTTATATATGTCTACTCTGGAGAGTGTTACATGTGCACTAGAAAAGAGTGTATATTGTATTGTTTGGTTGAGTGCTCTGTGTATATCTATGAAGTTAAGGTGGTTGACTGCTGGTTAGTTCTTTTGTGTCTTTATTGAGTTTCTTTCTAGTTGTGCTGTCATTCATTGAAAAAGTGTATGAAAATCTATTATTGTAGTATTATCTATTTCTTCAGTTCTATTAGGATTTATGTATTTTGAGGCTCTTTGATTGGTTATACACTCTTCTTCAATTGACCCTTTCATCGTGATATAACGTCCTTCTTTGTCTCTTATGTTGGTTTTTGCCTTAAAGTCTATGTTTTCAGAGATAAATATTGTCAGTCCTGCTCATTATTTCTATTAGCTTGATGTGGTTTTTTTTCTCTCCTTTGATTTTCAGTCTGTTTGTCTTTGTAAGATGTATTTCTTGTAGACAACATACTGAAGGATCTTGTTTTCTTATTCATTCTGTTACTTTGTGTCTCTTGTTTATTAGTGCATTGACTCCATTTATATTCAGTGTAATTATTAGGTATGAATTTATTTATGTATTTTGTGTGTGTGATACTGCTGGTTTCTTTGTAACCCATAATTTTCTGTGCTGAGTTTTGTTTGTAAGTTTTCTTTTCATTTTCTTCATTTCTGTTGTGTTAATGGTTACTAAATCTGATTTTCCTTTTTTTATTGTGATGTGGTGCAGTGAATTATTTAATGTCTCTTTTAGCCATAGTCTGTAACTCCCCACAAAACAACATTTCTGCCCTGCTGGGTCTCAGTAGTAAAAGATGGGAGAAGATACTGATAAGATGACATGCTTCAGCTGTGAATGTTAATAACAGAGTTCATTGTAATTATAAAAACTTGAAACTCTACCATGGATTTAAAATGAGCCATTTCATAAGCAAGGCGGAGAGTTGGTAGGGGGATTTCACTTCCATCATAGAAGAGCCAGAAGGGGAACATATCCTTTGGATCCTGAGATCCCTGCTCATTGAACCTCCTCGACCCAGGGAAACAAGGCTGTGACACAGGAGTGGCAGAGGAACAGCAGCAGAACCAAGAGCTAGAGCAAGAGACAGACCAGTAGGCTTCCCAGCCCATGGAGCAAGTAAAGCTGAGTGACTTTGGGCAGGAAGTTTGCTTGTAGAGTGGGGTGCCTCTAAGCATCTAATAGGGGGAGCTTGCTGACTCACAGAGCTAAAGTCAGGTGTCTTCAGGCTGAGGTTTATGGTGGAGTGGTGTGTCCTATAGGCATTTATCAGCAGCTGGCTAGAACTGTGCCCAGCATTTTCTGACCATGAATTGTAACCTGTTAACATCCTTAATAAACCCTATAATGTTGAGTGTGTCTGAGTTTGGTGAGGCCATTGCATCAGATTTTTGAACCCAGTAGATAAGTAGAGAGAGTGCTATGGGAAGAATGGTTGGTGCTCATGTTTTTGCAGATATGAAGACATATTAATTTTCTTTGACATTATCCTGTAATTTATTAATTTTCCTCCTGATTAAGGTAGTCTGTTTTGTATTGAAATCTACTTGACTTCCTCACCATTTGGAAGCTGTGTTAGCTACACGATTCCCTCCTGTTTGCTTTATAGTTGACTTCATTATAAATTGATATCTCTGGTTCCCTATTTCAGTCTTCTTAGGTTTTATTTTGGTGGTGGTTATATGCCGTGAGGTCAGTTCCAACTCATAGTGACCCTATATAGGGTTTCTGAGGCTTTAAATCTTTACAGGAACAGAAAGCCTCATCTTTTTCCCATGGAAAGGCTGGTAGTTTCGAACTACTGACCTTGAGATTAGCAGCCCAACTGATAACCACTAGACTACCAGAGGTCCTTTTGTTTTATTTTAAATGCTTCTATATCTGGATTAGAGGAAGACTCATTAACAACCTGTGATATGCAGATGATACAACCTAGCTTGCTGAAAGTAAAGAGGACTTAAAACATTTACTGATGAAGATCAAAGAGCACAGCCTTCGATATGGATTACATCTCAATGTCAAGAAAACAAAAATCCATACCATTAGACCAATAAACAACATTCTTATCAACGGAGAAAAGATTGTGTTGTCAAGGACTTCATTCTTCTTGGGTCAACTATCAACACTCATGGAAGCAGGAGTCAAGAGATCAGACAGCATATAGCATTGGGCAAATTTGCTGCACAGGAACTTTTTAAAGTGTTGAAGAGCAAAGATAACAGCTTCAGGACTAAGGTACGCCTGACCCAAGCCATGGTATTTTCAATAACCTCATATGGATGCGAAAGGTGGACAGTGAATAAGGAAGACCATAGAAGAATTGATGCCTTTGAATTATGGTGTTGGAGGAGAATACTAAAAGTGCCATGGACTGCCAAAAGAACCAATAGATCTATTTTGGAAGAAGTACAGCCAGAGTGCTCCTTAGAGACCAAGATAGCCAAACTTTGTCTCTCATACTTTGGACATATTGTCAGGAGGGAACAGTCGCTGGAGAAGGATATCATGTTTGATAAGATGGAGGGTCAGAGAAAAAAAGGAAGACCCCCAACGAGATGGATCGGCCAGGTGACAGCATCGCTAGACTCAAGTATGGCAACAGTAGTAAGGTTGGCCCAGGATTGGACATTGTTTTGTTCTGCTGTGTATAGCGTCACTATGAGTTGGTGCCGACTCGATGGCACCTAACAACAACAACATATCTGGATTGAGTTCTTTGTGGTGTTATAAATGTTAATCTTAGGTTGTTATCTGCTGTTTTAGGTTCTCAATCAAAAGAACATCCTTTAGTATTTTTGTAAAGTTGGCCTAGCTACTACAAATTCCTTTAATTTTTGTTTATCTGGAAATGTCCAAATATCACCATAATATTTGAGGGACAGCTTTGCTGGGTATATGATTCTTGGTTGGCAATTTTTTTCTTTCAGAATTTTATATGTGTCATCCCATTGGCTTCTTGCCTGCGTAGTTTCTGTTGAGAAAACAGATCTAAGTCTTACTGGTTCTACTTTGTAGGTAACTTTTCATTTTTCTCATGCTGCTGTCAGGATTCTTTCCTTGTCTTTTTGGTTTTAAAAAGTTTGATTATGATATATCTTGGTGATTTTCGTTTGGTGTTTATCCTGTTTGGGGTTTGTTCAGCTTCTTGAATGATTATCTTCTCACCTTTCATGATGTTAAGGAAGTTTTTTTCCAGCAACTCTTGAACTATTTTCTATGCTTTTTATTTTCTCTTCCTGTTCTGGAATTCCTATCAACCTTAAGTTATTTCTTTCCATAGTGTTCCATGTAAGTCTTAGGCTTTCATCAGAGTTTTTCATTCATTTTATCTGATTGTTCTCCTAGTTTACTAGAACTGAGAGATGTCTTTTCAAACTCAACTGATTTGGGCTTGCATTGATTCACATCTACTCCTTTGCCCTTTCAGTGTACTGTTCATCTCTGATATCTTAGTATCAGCTTTCTGAATTTTTTCTTTGCTGGTTTTTTATTTCATTTTTCATTTGACTGTTCTTGTAATGTTTTCGTGAATTCTCCTAAGATTTTTTCTGTGTTCTCTTGCCTTCCTTGATCTTTCTGTAAAATCTAAAGATACCTAAGTATCATTCTTTTGAATTCTTTCTTGAGTAGAATTCCATGACCTATTTTTTCTCAGCAGCATTTTCTGGCTCTGCATCTTGGTCATTTGTTTGAGCCACTCTGTCTTGTTTGTTTGTGTGAGCTAAAGTTGTTCATTGTCTCCAAGACATTGTGGTGTCATTGCATTTGTATTTAATTGATGATTGTGTGTTGGCATGTTCTTAGGTGCTCACCAACTGTCTTCTGGTGGGTGTGATTAGAGAATGGGACCTTGTGCATAGTTCTCTGTTTCCGGTTCATGTACCTTAGTTTAGGGTGGGCTTGGCTGCTGTTGGCAGTTCAATCCCTCCCAAAATCCCAACAAGAATTTGTAGATATTGACAAACTAATTCTAAAGTGTATGTGGAAATACAAAGGTATGCTGGCCTGGAGGTTCCATGAGTTCTATGTGTCTGGTGCAGAGACTACCTGAATCCATGTGCCAAGGTGGTGTAACCAGCACCCACCTCACACTGGTATGACTCACAGCCTCACAGCTTGAATTCCCAGAGTACCTGCCCTGGAGATAGAAGAGGTAGAAGAGGGGAGGGGCCAACTACACCACTGGTATTCACCTTTTCTATCACCCATGTGAATTGGTGCCACCTAGCCACTGTCTACAAAACTGCATGCAAATGTTCAAGATGGCTGTGCCAAGTCTGGCAGGCAGTCATTCCTCAGGCAGTCTCCTTTTGCTGCCCTTGCTTGACTTCTCCCAGTAAATCCCAATCCACTTCTATAACCATTTCTCTGAAGCTCAGGGTTCTAGGATTATCATCTGTGTCTGTTTCATTTGGTTTCACGTGTCTTTGTTGTCCTGGTGTGGCATTACACAATAGTGCGCTGGACCACAAGGTCAGTTTGAACTGCAAAGTTATTGGTTCAAACCCACCAGCCTATACAGGAAACCCTATATAGGGTCGCTGTGGGTCGGAACCAACTCTATGGCACTTAACAGTAACAACAATCTTTGTTGTAGAGGGTCTGTGTAGGTTGTCTGTCTAGTCCACCATCTTGCTGGAAGTCTGTAAATTATGTATCTGGATGGAGTTCTGTGTGGTGTTATCCTGTATGTTAATGTCAGGTTGCTAGCTGCTGTTTTAGGTTCTCAAGTCTAGCTCTAGGAAGGGGAAAAAAGTTTTCTGTGATTTTTGATGCTGAGAATTCCTTTCAGTTTTACCATCCTGCCTCTTAATGGATTAAGAGTTAGCAGTCCTGCTCAACCATCCTGCAGTTAACAGTTTGTTGCTGTTGTTAGGTGCCATCGAGTCAGATTTGACCTATAGCGACTTTATGTACAACAGAGTGAAACACTGCCTGGTCCTGAGCCAACCTCACAATCATTGCTGCTGCCACTGTGCCAGTGGGGGTCTTCCTTTTTTTCTCTGACCCTCCACTTTTACCAAATATGATATCTTTCTCCAGTGACTGGTCCCTCCTGCCAATATGTCTGAAATATGAGATACAAAGTCTGGCCATCCTGGCCTCCAAGAAGCACTCTGGCTATTCTTCATCCAACACAGATCTGTTTGTTCTTTAGGCAGTCCATGGTACTTTTAATATTCTCCTCCAACACCATAGCTCAAATGCATCAATTCTTCTACGGTCTTCCTTATTCACTGTCCACTTTCGCATGCATGTGAGGTTATTGAAAATACCATGGCTTGGGTCAGGCACACCTTGGTCCTCAAACTAACATCTTTGCTCTTCAACTCTTTAAAGAGGTCTTGTTCAGTGGATGTGCCTAATGCAATATGTTTGTTGTTTGATTTCTTGACTGCTGCTTCCATGAGTGTTGATGGTTGATCGAGCAAACTGAAGTCTTTAACAACTTCTATTATTGGTCCAGTGGTGAGGATTTTTGTTTTCTTTACATTGAGTTGCAACCCATACCAAAGGCTGTGGTCTCTGATCTTCATTCAGTAAATATTTTAAGTCCTCTTCACTTTCAGCAAGCAAGGTTGTATCATCTGCATATCACAGATTGTTAATGAGTCTTCCTCCAATCCTGATGCCACGTTTTTCTTCATATAATCCAACTTCTTGAATTATTTGCTCAATATATAGATTGAATAAGGTGAAAGAATACAACTCTGGCCCACACCTTTCCTAATTTTAAACCATTCTTTGTTCCTTGTTTTGTTCGAACAGCTGCCTCTTGGTCTGTGTACAGATTCCTCATGAGCACAGTTAAGTGTTCCGGAATACTCATACTTGGCAGTGTTGTCCATAGCTTGTCATGACCCACACAATCAAAGCCTTTGCATAGTCAATAAAGCACAGGTAAATATCTTTCTGGTATTCTCTGCTTTCAGCCAAGATCCATCTGATGTCAGCAGTGACATCCCTCATTCCATGTCCTCTTCTGAATGCAGCTTACTTAAACCTTTGGAAGTTCTCTGCAATGTATGGTTGCAGCTGTTTCTGTATTTAGTAAAACTTTACTTGCATGGGATATCAATGATATTGTCCAATGATTTCTGCATTCCATTGGGTCACCTCTCTTTGGAATGGGCACAAATACAGATCTCTTCAAGTCAGTTGGCCAGGTAGTTGTCTTCCAAATTTCTTGGCATAGGTGAGTGACTGCCTCCAGTGTTGTATCAGTCTATTGGCAAGATTTCAATTTGTACTCCATCTATTGCTGGTGACTTCTTCTTTTTTTTTGCCAATGCCTTCAATGCACCTTGAACTTCATCCTTCAGGATGATTGGCTCTTAATCATGTACTACCTCTTGAAATGGTTGAACTTCGACCATTTCTTTTTGGTAGTTACCCTGTGTATTCCTTCTACCTCCTTTTTATGCTTTCTGCATCATTCAATGTTTTGCCCATAGAATCCTTTAATATCGGAAATCAAGGTTTAAATTTTTTCTTCAGTTCCCTCAGCTTGAGAAATGCTGAGCATGTTCTTCCCTTTTGGTTTCCTAACTCCAGGTTTCTGCACATTTTGTTATAATATTTAACTTTGTCTTCTCAAGCTGAGAAATTTTCTGTTCTGCTCTTGTACCTCCTTACTTCTTCCATTTGCTTTCACATCTCTACACTGAAAAGCAAGGTTCAGAGTCTCCTCTGACATCCATTTTGGTCTTTTCCTTCTTTCTTGTCTTCTTAATGACCTTTTGCTTTCTTCCTGTATGGTGTTCTTAATATCATCCCACAACTCTTCTGGTCTTCAGTCGTTAGTGTCTAATGCATCAAATCTGTTCTTGAGATGATCTCTAAATTCAGGTGGGATATGTTCAAGGTTAAGTTAACAGTTAGTCCAGTGCTTATCCTGTGGTGCCATACCAGGACTCCTTTTCAGCTTTGTTGTTGTTGTTATTAAGTGCCGTCAAGTTGGTTCCAACCCATAGCAACCCTGTACAGGGTTTCCAAGGCTGTAAATCTTTATGAGAGCAGAAAGCCTCATATATCCCCCGTAGAGCAGCTGGTAGTTTCAAACTGCTGACTTTAAGGTTCGCAGCCCAATTCCTAACCACTATGCTACCAGAGCACCTTTGTTGTTGAGTACCGTGGAGTCGGTTCCGACTCATAGCGACCCTATACAGGGTTTCCGAGGCTGTAAATCTTTACGGGAGCAGAAAGCCTCATCTTTCTCCCGCGGATCAGCTGGTAGTTTTGAACTGCTGACCGTGAGATGAACAGCCCGACTTGCAACCACTTCGCTACCAGAGCTCCTTAGAGCTCCTTTAGAGGGCATTTAATAATTTAAAAAAAAAAAAAATCAAAAGTTTCTCCCTCAAGTCTGCTTCAATGTATCGGAGAAAACCCAAGATTCTTCATATCAACTAGTTGTTGTTAAGTGCAGTCGAGTTGGTTCTGACTCATAGTAACCCCACATAGGGTTTCCAATGAGTGGCTGGTGGATTTGAATTACAACCTTGCAGTTAGCAATCCAGTGCTTATCCTACAGCACCACATCAACTAGAGACCGGGTGAAAAGCACTGTAAAAACCAAGGGAATGCTACTACTTACCTCCTGTGGTCTTGTTTAACTGTCATGGATATAGGGTGAATAGTAATGATGAAATCTTAGACAGAGAAGATTTAACTTTAGTAGTTAAAAGGGTCCTAGTGTGGCACTGTAAGATAAGGACAGGACTGTTAACCGCAAGGTCAGTGGTTCAAGCTCACCAACCCTACTCGGAAACCCTATACAGGATCACTATAAGTCGGAACTAACTTGACAGCACTTAACAGCAACAATAATTATTAGGTGTGAATGTAAATAATTATTAAAATCAATTCACCAGAGAATAGAGAACCAATGACAGGGTTGAATAGGGGATAAAATTTATAGATAGCACTGATATTTAAGAATACTTAATTTATGAGCATTATATGAATTATGTGGCCTAAGTAAGAACGATGAAGACCTGAATACAAGTAAAATAGGATAGTTGCAATAGATATGTGAGATATTTTGAAATAGTCTTTGTTGACTAAATGACTAATGGGAATGATTGAGAAAAGGAGTAAAAAGTATCTGGATTTTTAACCTTTAATAGAAGTAGGGAGTTGGTTGGGGGAGGAACTTTGAAGAGGAAGATAAAATAAGTTTGATTTTAATGATGTTTAATTTGAAATTATAAAAAATTTTAAGAAGCATTATTCTGTAGGAAGATGGAGATAAGGGATTTGCAGTACAATTAAGAGTTTGGGGATAAAGATAAAGATTTGCATTTACTCAGTGTTAGCAAGTTGAAACACAGGCTAGTTTACCAAGAGAAAATGCGTTATGTACAGAGATGAGGAAGATGCTGCTCAGAACTCATGGTTAGGGTGTGAGAGGAGAAAGACAGTGGAAAGAATTAACAGTCATCACAATTGGAAATGTTTTCCTGACACAGGGTCATCATCTTCATCTCTGTATATGTAACCTTTATAACTCCAACATACTTTTGAGTGTGTTTTCTTGCCTTTTTCATAGCTCATGACTGCCTCTTTAAAACCAGTATGTCTGTATTTCCTTTGTGTCTGGCTCTCGTGATATAAACTATAATTTTGCTTTTCAAAATTAGTTCTAAATTGGATACTAAGATACTTTCAAGGCCTTCAAGTCCAAAGCTGCATCTAACTTAAACAGCTTATCAGGAGAATAAACCTTCTAGTGTTTCTTAAGTCACTCAACCGGACCTAACCTCTAAAATATATTTATACTGAAAGTTTCATTGATTTAATTCTGAATGTTTTCTAATTGAATATCATAATAAAGCTTACAGATGTTCAAGGGGAAGTGAGAGGAGAAAGCTCATTAAAACTGGGGTGAGAAAACAGATGTCCTTTTAAATAATTTCTCATGAAAGGTGATATTAATACAAATCATTTGTTGCATATTAGAATATAAGGTGCAGCCTGTGCTGAAGTTAAGGCTGCTGAATAGATCTCTCTTATACTCATTCTTCTGAAATAGTTGCCTCCTTCTTTTGTATATGTAAAAACCTACATGTTGCTTAAAATCTAAGCATTTGTGCATCAGAAAGCACAATGAAATGATTTTTTTAAAGGAATGTCTAATTGTGACCTCTCAACTTTTTCAGAGGAAATTCGAAAACAAGGCTTACTTCAATGGCTTGATAATCTTCAGATTGGTCACACCGCCTCTCCAGACCTGCAGCTCACTGTGGGAGCCGTGATTGTGGAGGAAATGAGAGCAGCTATAGAAAGGCAGACGAGTTTTCAGTGTTCAGCTGGAATTTCACACAACAAGGTGAAGACTCATAGTTGATTTTAAAGGAAAACATGGATATCTTCAGTTAGTGACTATCACGAGAATAGATCTGAATAGGCATTTAGGGCATTGCAGATATAATTTGAAATGGGTTTTTATTTAACATTCATGTTGAGGTCCAAATGAAGCCTAAATAAACATGGGAGTTGGTATTGAACACATGAGTATACTTTCCTAAGAAGCAGGTTGGAAATAAACAGAAACCACTTACTTATATTGTTGCTAAGTGCTGTCAACTCAAACCACCACAGCACGACAGACAGACAAGTGGTGGCCGTTTGGTTTTCTGGATTCAGAAGAGGCTGTGTAACGAGAGATATCATTGCTGATGTCCGATGGATCTTGGCTGAAAGCAGAGAATATCAGAACGATGTTTACCTGTGCTTTATTGACTACGCAAAGGCTTTC
>NW_006408556.1:14950314-14951116 GCF_000296735.1 Chrysochloris asiatica
GGACATTCTGTAGTGCATGGGGTCGCTATGAGTCAGTTCCGACTCGATGGCACCTGACAACAACAAGTGCTGTCAAGTTGGTTCCGACTTATAGCAACCCTATATACAGTTTCGAAGGAGCAGCTCGTAGTTTTGAACCATTGACCTTGTGGTTAGCAGTTCAGTGCTGATCATACAGCATCACAGTATCCAGAGTATTTCCTTAGTTGCTAAAGTATCCATAGAAAGTAGGAGGCTAGTCTTTGAACTTTTATATACAGTGAAACTCATGAGAACCATAACTTAGTGTTGTAACTGTCTTGTTTTTCTGGTTTTGCGTTTTCCGCCTTAGACAGGGTACAGTCTTAATACCTTATTGTACTTATTTTAGTGGAAAATAATTGAGTTTCCTTCTCTGACAGGTTTTGCCTTACACGTGTTCCAGGTTTTACAGGTTTTATATATAAATCTTATTTCTTTTCACTTGCTGAATATTTTGATATTACATTTTCTTATGTGGAGTTGCCTGAGTGTTTTTTGTTTGTTTTTTTAATGTTTCATTGTGAATTATGTGATAGTTTACATGGGAGAACATTAGTTTTACATTCATTCTGTCGTATATAGTTTCATTGCCATGGTTACAATCCCCTCCATGCATCATCAACCAACCAAAGGATATACACTACAAACCTGCCCCCCAGTCATCAGCACACAGCCCCTCTCCCTCTCTGTGTCTAAAGTCCATAGCTGCTCCATCTCTCCATGTCATTGCCTTTGCCTCCATCTCTGGCATCACTGCTTCTCTGGGTAGGGTCCCGCTCTC
>NW_006408556.1:14953326-14980946 GCF_000296735.1 Chrysochloris asiatica
ACTCCCTTCATGTATGATGTTCTTGATGTCATCCCACAACTCTTCTGGTCTTCGGTCTTTAGTGTTTAATGCATCAAATCTGTTCTTCAGATGATCTCTAAATTCAGGTGGGATAAATTCAATGTCTTTGTAGCCCCCCATTTTGGGTAGCCAATGTCCAAGTTGCCCATCCCTGTCTACTCTCTGTATGGAGGGGGTGGGAATGATCCTTACTGTAAAGATTTGTTACCTCTTTTGAGCTACTGCATCCATAGGTGTAGGTTCATCAAATTGTATCAGATTACTGTTTTTTTCCTCTTCTTTCTTCTTCTGGTTGAGCTGATCATCCAATCATTGAAGCCAGGTCAAGTGTGTATTATCTGCAAGTGTGTGTGTTCTTGTGTATATGCCCTCTCTTCTTACTAGCTGGATGCTTCACTCTCCGCTCTAGTCCTCTGTGGCTATGTCACTGACTCTGGGCCCAAGAGTCCCCAGTTCTTGCCACACTGCTGGCCAACCAGGTCTCCACCCAGGTTCACAAGAGTCTATTGAATGTTGTAGGGTTTAGCTTGCAGCTTCATTGCTATTTTTCCCTCACTTCCCCTTATTGGTGACCAACGTGGTCACCATTGCCTGAGTGTTTTATGCATTTGCCTATTCCTTCTTTTCTAATAGGAGCAATAAGAAAAATGGTATAGCAAAGTCATACTAACTTGTGGACCCTGTTTTACTTTTGAGAATACAGACAACTCTAAGTAATCTCAGGGCAGAGCAACTGGTTTCCTGATTAAGTCTGAATAAAGTCTGTTCAAGGTCTGAGACCTTCATTCCTTTTGAAAATATTGTAGTATCCAATTCAGAACTAATTTTGAAAAGCAAAATGGTAGGCTGTGTCACAAGAGAGCTAGATCCATAGGAAATACAGACTTGCTGGTGATTATTGTTGTGACTAAGCAGTGCTTATTATCCTTGGTTGTTTCTTTCTCCCAATATGTTGTCAAACTTCCCTGCAGAGTTGTTTTCTTCTGATAAGGCAAAGGAGAGGAAACAAAAATTCTAACATCACTAGACTAAATGTTGCCTAGTCGGAATTCCTAGAGAATCTCTCATGAATTTTTAATATGCTTTTATACTCTGCCTATCAGTTATAGTTTGTGAAAAGATGCCTCTGAACTGCCTTTTTCTTTGAGTTCTAAAGGATTATTTTTTCTTTTCATTTTGAAGTTTTGTTTACATCGCATAAGAAAGTATTTGCTACTGGAGGGTGGTTGAGCCCAAGCTCTATAACAGATTCTAAATTATGATAATCTACATAAAATTCAGGACTCAAAATAGAGTAAGCATTAGTTAAAGACATAAATATATAGTGTAGGGTGAAACAAGTTTGTGTCTGTATTTTCATATGAACACATTGAGAAATAAATCTTACCTGAATGTCTTCTGTAACTTCTCTGCTTTTAGAGCACTTGAAGTAGGATGATCTCCAGGAAAAGATGGGAGGGGATGGGTTTATAGGGTTATACCCTTTGGTTGGTTGATGATGGATGGAGGGGATTGGAACCATGGCAATGAAACGATATATAGCTTCTCTCATGTAAACTATCATGTAATTCACAATAAAACATGAAAAAAAAAAGATGGGAGGGGAAAACAGATAAAAGGAAAACTGATTGTGGAAAAGATGAGGGAAGAACAATGAAAATAATGATTATGGGTCATAGTTTCCACTCAGGATGTAGAAAAACCAAGTTTAGAGATGTCTTGAATTTTTGGTTTGGGCTTTGTTTTTAACCAGGAAACGATTTGCTGCCTTTAACCTAAGCATGAGGTGTGAGTGAGACTGACAGTGATGAACTTTTTACACTTTCCATACTCCAGGTCCTGGCAAAACTGGCCTGTGGATTAAACAAGCCCAACCGCCAGACCCTGGTTTCACATGGTTCAGTCCCACAGCTCTTCAGCCAAATGCCTATTAGCAAAATGTAAGTATTCAGGAGTACCTTAAATTTCAATTAGACCCATGTTTAGTTTCTTACTTAGGCAAGATTGAGGCCAAGGCAAATAGAGACCAGAATTATGAAATTGCTTCAGTATTGTTTTGTTGTTAGGTGCCTTTGAGTCAGTTCCAACTCATAGCAACCCTGTGCATAACAGAATGAAACACTGCCTGGCCTCTGCCATCTTCACAGTTGTTATATTTGAGCCCATTGGGGTTACCACTGTGTCAATCCATCTCACCGAGGATCTTCCTCTTTTTTGATGACCATCTACCAAACATGATATCATTTTCCAGGGAATGGTCTCTCCTAATAACATGTCCAAAGTACGTGAGACAAAGTCTTAATTTCTTGCATATTACACTCCCACACTAGGCTTGAAAAAAAGAAGCCAAATTAAATGAATAACCAGCTTGATCCTATGAATTATGTGCTCTTGACAAAGGCTTATGATGTTAGTGAAGAGATTAAGACGGAACAGTTTGAAGTAATGGTGAAACTGCCATCACAAGACTGCACATGAGTAATAGCTAAATAAACTGTGCAGTTACCAAAGTTCATAAAAGAAGAATTTGCAAAGGATTTATAAAAAAAGGCATGGACTTTTGTTTTGAAGTTTGGCAAAATTTGGAGAGTCAGACAAAAATAGGAAAACAAGGCTGCTTTCAGAGAATGTTTTGAGCATAAAATACAAGGTGTTTCCATTAACTTGGAACACAAACCAGTTTGTTATTGCTAGTTGCCATCAAGTCCCCTCTGACTGTTGGTGGCCCCATGTACAACAGAACAAGACATTGTCTGGTTATCTTTACAGCCATTGTTATGCTCCAGACCATTGTAGTGACCACTGCATTTTGAGTGCCTGCCAACTTAAAGGACTCATCTTCCAGCACTCTATTGGTTAATACTGTGTTGTGATCCATAGGATTTTCAGAGGTACATTGCCAGGCCTTTCTTCCTAGTCTGTCTTAGCCTGGAAGCTCTGCTGAAACCTGGGTGGACATGGGTGGTGATGTATATGAAATATCGATGGCATAGTTTCCAGCTTCATAGCAGCAAATTAGCCTTGTTGAAGAAGAGAAGTAAATGGAAATAGGACTGAAAAATTAGGTCAAAGGAGGACAGATGATAGAGAAACTTGAAGACAATTTTGAACATAAAACTATAGAAGATTTTAGTGTAAGGAAGGGATTTGTTTTGGGGTTGGAATTTTATTCCCCAAATGGGACAGTAGATACTATACAATTAAATAATTTATGTATAGTTGACTTGATACCTATCAATGACACTTGGTTTATGCAGTGGCTCCATAGGCTAAGTACTGGACTGCAAACCCCAAGGTTGGTGGTTTGAGCCCACCAGCTGCTCTGCAGGAGAAAGACGAGGCTTTCTACTCCTGCAAAGATTTAAAAGCCTTGGAACCCCTATAACAGGGTCTTTATGAGTCAGAACCAACTCAACTATACCTAACAATTGTTAATCTTCTTCCTACATCCCAACTCCTAGAGTATCACTGGATTACCAGAATTACTTAAATTTATGCTGGCAAATTAAGATCAACAGTGTGCTATAATTTTCTCGGAGTCTTTTGTAGATCTAGTTATAGAAGCAGAATGTTTCATGCTAACCAGATAGTTATGGTGTGACCCACAAGGTATTTGTATTTTTTTTTTATCAGCCGTAGTCTCGGAGGAAAGCTAGGGGCCTCTGTCATTGAAATCCTGGGAGTAGAATATATGGGTGAGCTGACCCAGTTCTCTGAATCCCAGCTCCAGAGTCATTTTGGGGAGAAGAATGGGTAAGTGATTCATATTGTCAAATGTAATGTTATGGAATCAAATACAGATAAAAGTAGTTAGTAAAACTATCATTAGGTTAGCATTTGTTTCTCCAGGGAATTTCATTGGTCCATCTTACTTCACAATATTAGGGCACTGTGGGCTAATGCGTCAGACTGCATTTAGCTGCAAGTTTGGTGGTTCAAGCTCACCAGCGGCTCCTTGGAAACCCTATACAGGGCCGCTATGGGTCGGAATTGACTCCACGGCACTTGACAACAACAAGGACTATTATTCTAGAGTAGTTTTGCCATGTACATGGGTAGGATGGTAGATAGGAATGGTTACTTTGAAGCCTGGATATGAAAGATGATTCACATTATTCACAGATTCTATTTTTGTGAACTTGCTTACTTGCTAACTTTGATGTGTAACTCCAAAATCAGTTCTCATGGTACTGCTAGGGTCATTGGCAGACATGCACACTATGACACAACACACATTCCCAACTGAGATTGTGACCAACACGACTCTACTTTCTTGTTTTAGTTGTCATTCTGGAAGTAAGTGTCCTTTTCACAGTTTTCCACATTTTTTCTTTTAAATGGACAACAAGTATATTGCTGAAGTATTGCCTTATGTTCCTGAGCCCTAGAATGCTGTGGTGTGCCTTATAGAGAAGATACGTGTTTGATAAGCTTTGTTCAGGCATATGATACAGTGCTGTTAGCTGTGAATTCAGTGTCAGGAATCAACAAAAATAAGGTGTGTCTGTCTAAACAGAAACACACATAAAACAAAGTCATGTATTAGCTGACACACTGTCGTGACCAGCAAGCTTGCAAGAATCGAACTTTGCATTTCAGTTGCAGTGGTTCAGTATGCAACTAATTCAGTGTTTGTGCTGATTTTATAGAACATAACTAACACAAATAGTGAGACTTGGCTATTACATCATTTATGTGTGCTATGATATTCCCTTGGAATCCTGGTATAGTGCTGTAGGATAAGCACTGGACTGATAACCACAAGGTCAGTGGTTCAAACCCACCAGTTACTTCTTGGGAACGCATTTTGAGTTAGAGTCAACTTGATAGCACTTAACAACAAACAACATGATGTTCCCTTAACATCTTTGTGTTTACCAAAAAATGCACCCCACAATTGTTGAGTGGATTCTAACTCATAGCGACCCAATAGGACAGAGCAGAACCCCTCCCTAGGGTTTTCAGGGCTATAAATCTTTACTGAAGCAGACCACCACAGCTTTTGTTCTGTAGAGCAGCTGATGAGTTTGAACCATTGACCTTTAAGTTAACCAAATGCTTTAACCACAGAGCCACTAGGGCTCCTTGTCTTTGTGTTTAAGCCTTAGCAAGCACACACACAAAAAAACCCATTGGGCATATGAATCTGTGACTTGCTTGGCACGTTTCCATGGCAAATAAACAAATGATGACTTGGCTACTAGAAGCTAAGTGATACACTGCCCTGAAAAACAGTGAGGGCAGGATTCAATGTCAGAGGTCAGGCACACCTAATTTCAGACAAATTTTACCTTTTTCATGAAATGAATAAAAGGATAATAGAATATAGGTATTTCGTTTTGACAAGAATAACCATTTACTTTCACCTTAATGTTTTTTGCTGGTTTATTAGGTCTTGGCTTTATGCCATGTGCCGAGGGATTGAACATGATCCAGTTAAACCCAGGCAACTACCCAAAACCATTGGCTGTAGCAAGAACTTCCCAGGGAAAACGGCCCTGGCTACTCGGGAACAGGTAGGTAGAAAATGGTCTCTTTTATGGGGTTTAGTGGGTAGTTTTGGTAGCTGCAGGTTTAATAGGTTAGATGGAACCTTTATGCTGGAAATGTAAAGTATGAAAGAAAGAGAAGTTCCTTTCTTATACTGAAAACTGGTTCATCTAACTTGTAGTTTATTGGTCTTCAATGCCATACTTCGAGCTAAAAAGAAATAAAATGGAACTGACTGAAGTTCACAATAGAATTCTTTTTTTTGGTAGCTGGAAACTTCTGTGCCTCAGGTTTGGGTCTGTTGTTAGAGCTAGAGCATGCCTCAAATTTGTTACGGTATGTCAGCAAGAAAAGAAAGTGAAACCCTTAAGTTCGGGCAGGTCAGACTACTAAGATTTCTATTGTCTGGTGATCCCTTGGTTATGGGGGAGTCTAGTATACACATTCATGGGGGGGTTTCATAAACAAATCCAGCAACTAGTCCTGTAGTAGACCTAGAGTTTTAAATGGAAGTGTAAAATCTTAACACCACTTTTTAGGTACAGTGGTGGCTTTTGCAGTTAGCCCATGAGCTAGAAGAGAGACTGACCAAGGACCGAAATGATGTAAGACTTTCTTTATTCTTGGGATGGATTTTGGGATTTAAATGACAGTTGCTTTTTACTTTATGAAGTAGAAACAAAGACAGAAAAAGATATTACCCTAATAAATTATAAGCAATCTTTAATGTTTTTCCAACACATACCCATTAATGATAATTTTTTAAAAAGCCTGAACCTGCATACATAGAGCTAACTCTATCTAGCTCCATCTCCCTCGTTACCTTCTTGGCGTTCTAAATCCTCCTTCATCCTTGAGTATATAGAATATATAGTGCTCCTTCATCAGCCTTTGATTCAGAGTATGGAGCCGATCAGCAGGACATTTAGGATTGTATTGTATAATGGTAGTTATTAGAAAGAGTATTAAGTCATAGATTTGACAACTGAAATGCTTAATTAATTTCTTTAAAACACATATATAAATGGGGGGGCTTCAAAAATTTCTTGGAAAAATGGAATTAAAAGATAATGAAAGTTTTCCATGAACTTTTTGAAATCCTCTCATATATTCCATGTATATAAAGGTTCCTGCATGTTGTATCTTTTCTGTATTGTTTTAAGATAAATATAAAACTTGCTACTTCTACCATTTTTAAGGATACAGTTCAGTGGCATTAATCATATTCACTGTGCTGTATAACCATCTCCACTGTCTATTTCCAAAACTTTTTCATCACCCTAAACAGAAACTACTCAGTCATAGTTCCACATTCCATCCCTACTTCCTTCAAGCCTGGTATTTTTCTATCTATAAATTTGCCTTTTCTAGACAGTTCATATAAGTGGACATTGTGTCCTTTTGTGCCTGGCGTATTTACTTAAATGTTAATATATGTTAACAACATGTATTAACTGTCATTATTTTTATGGCTGAATAATATTCTATTGTTTGGATATATAGCATTTTGTTTAGCCATTCACCTGATGATGAACAACTTGGATTGTTTCTACCTTTTGGCTATTGTGAATAATGCAACAGTGAACACTGGTGTACAAATATCTGTTTGAGTCCCTGTTTTCAATTTTTGGGGTATTCAGGGTCACTATGAGTTGGAACCGACTCCACGGCCCACCACCACCACCACCTATGAGTGCAAATGTTGGGTCATACAGTAATTCCATATGTCTTTGAGGAACCTCCGAACTGTTTTCCACAGCAGCTGCTCCATTTTACATTCCCACCAGCAAAATGTGTGGAGGTTCCAGTTTCTCCACATCCTTTTCAACACTTGTTTTCAAATAGTCATCCTAGTAGGTGTGATATAAACAGCTTTAATAAACCATAAATTTCACCTTAAAAGTTCAGTGTTTTTTAGTATATTCCAGAGATATGCAACCATTACAATCAATTTTAGGACATTTTCGCCCAGAAGATGTCTTGTAACCAATAGCAGTCACTTTCCGTTTCTCACTCTCCAGTCCCTAGCCCTCGGCAACCACTAGTCTGCTCTGTCTCAGCAGATCTACTTCTTCTGGACAGGTCATATACATGGAATAGCATACTGTGTGGCCTTTTGTGACTGGGTCTTTGACTTAGCAAAGTTTTGTGCATGTTGTAGTATGTATAACTTTCATTCGTTTTTATTCTATTGTATGTATATACCTCATTTTGTTCAATGGGTGGACTTTTGGGTTGTTTCTACTTTTTGGCTGTTAGGAATAATACTATTATGAACATGTATGTACAAGTTTTTAGTAGACATGTGTTTTCATTATCTTGGGTATATATACCTTGAATTGCTGGGCCATATGGTAACTCGGAGGGTCCTAATGTGGCACTGTGGAATATAGCACTAGACCACAAAGTCAGTTTGAAACCACAAGGTCATCTGTTCAAACTCACCAGCTGCTCCTTGGAAACCCTATACGGGGGTCACTATGAGTCGGAACCAACCTGACAGCACTTAACACAAAAATGGTAACTCAAATTTGTCATTCTAGGAAATGTCAAGCTATTTTTCTAAAATAGTTGTACCGTTTATAGTCCCACTAACTATGTACTAAAGGTCCAGTTCCTCTTGCCAACACTTGTTATTGTTTTTTATTTACCTCGGAAACCTTGTACAGGGTCGCTATGGGTCGGAACCGACTCGACGGCACTTAACAACAACAACAGTGGGTGTTAGGGGAGTCTTGGTGTGGTGCTGTGGGTTAATGCACTGGACTGCAAGGTCGGTTTGAACTGTACGGTTGGTGGTTCAAGCTCACCAGCCACTCCCTGGAAACCCTATACAGGATTGCTATGAGTTGGAATCAACTTGAAGGCACTTAACAAGAGTGAGTGTTAGGAGTCCTGGTGTGGTGCTGCAGGTTAATGCCCTAGACTGCCAAGTCAGTTTGAACTGCAAGGTTGGCAGTTCAAGCTCACCAGCCACTCCTCGGAAACCCTGTACAGGGTGGTTATGAGTCAGAATTGACTCGATGGCACTTAACAACAGCAACAATAGTGGGTGTCAGGAGTTCCCAGGGCAGTGCACTTAGCCACTAACTGAAAGGTTGGAAGTTTGAGTCTATGCAAGCGCACCTTGGAAGACAGTATTGGTGATCTACTTCCTAAAAATCAGCCATAGAAAATCCTGTGGAACATAGTTTTACTCTGCACACATGAGGTTGCCATGAGTTGTAATTGATTCAAAAGCAACTAATTACTGGTTGTTGTTAAATTGTGAAGTGCCGTCAAGCCCTTTCTGATGGACTCATAGTGACACTGTAGAGGCTTTCCAAGGAGCAGCTGGTGAGTTTGAACCAACCACCGTCTCGTTAGCAGTCCAGTGCTGATCCTACAGAGCCACACCAGGATCCCAGCGCCAAGTATCCCTTGTGATTTGGATTGTCGTTTCCCTGCTGGTGAATGTGGAACATCTTTTCATGTGCCATGGCCATTTGCAGAGCTTCTTTAGAGAAAGGTACATTAAGAACCCTGGTCCATTTAAAAGATTAGATTATTTTTTATTTATGAGTTATTTATATATTCTGGATACAAGTCCCTTTACAGATAATCTGAATTACCAATATTTTTGGTCATACATCTAAATTGCCAGTATTTTCTTCCATTCTATAGGTAGTTTTTTCACTTTCTTAATGGTATTGCTTGATATGTTCTCTTCTTTTGAAACATATGGGAATTATACAAGTCAACTGTATATTGTCTGGAACAATCTGCAACTACCTATGTGCTCTTTTATAGATGAAATTAGTGGTGAATGTTTTTCTCCTAAGCAATTGGAATATGATTACAATTTATTATCAGCCTATTTGACTTTGCCACTAGGTGTCACTCTGTTCTCTTTGCCCTTTCTTTATCAGCTGCCCTAAGGGCTTTTCTACTTTATATCCAGCGCAGCACAGTGGTAAATCCCAGAATATCTAAATCTTTGTGTTTCATAGGACTTTCTGCCAAAAGCAAATTTGGACATAGCAGATCCTATCATTGTATTACTTTAAACATCCCAGTGGCTTTCCTTAAAGGATGTATTTTGTCTTTTTATTTTATCCTACAAAGCCCAATGTGATCTGGTCTCTAGCTACTTCTGACTTCCTCTCCTCTCCTCCCCTTCACTTGCTCTACTCTAGCGGTTTTGGCATCATTCCCTTTTCTCTAACACAGCACGGAAGCTTTCACCTCAACACCTTTGCACTTAGTATTCCTTCGACATGGAGAATCTTTGCTGATAGGTTAATGTTTGCTCCCTTGCTGTATTCTGATTTCTGCTTGCATTTCACCTCCTCTAAGGAGCTCTGGTAGCATAGTGCTTACGAATCAGGCTGCGAACCGCAAGGTCAGCAGTTCGAAACTACCAGCTGTTCCGCAGGAGAACGATGAGGCTTTTTGCTTCCATAAAGATTTGCAGCCTCCGAAACCCTGTAGAGGGTCTCTATGAGTCGGAACCGACTCCATGGCACATAACCACCACCACCAAGGAGCTCTGGTAGCATAGTGGTTCTGAATCAGGCTGCTAACCTCCAATGGTCAGTTTGAAACTATCAGCTGTTCCGCGGGAGAAAGATGAGGCTCTCTGCTCCCGTAAAGATTTACAGCCTTGGAAATCCTGTAGAGGGGTCGCTATGAGTCGGAACTGACTCCACGGCACATAACAACAAGAATAAGAAGCCTCCCCCAACTACTAGCCTATCACATCAGCAGTCACCATCACTCTGTGCCTTACTTTCTTCATAGCACTTCTCTGTGTCATTTCTATTTCAGGCCTACTTGTTTATTATCTATCCCCCCCTCCCCCTACCAAATAAGACTCATGAGGGCCTGGACTTTATTTATTCTCTCCTGGATTTCTAGTGGCTGGACAGCTCCTCATAAGCATCCATTCATAGATGAATGGTTTTAGTTGACAAAGACTCCTTTGTGTTCTTCAAGTTACCCAAATCTGTACAGATGTATTTTCACTCAATCTCCATGTCCTGCTTTGTATCTTTTTACATAAAAAGTACTTGCTGCATTCCTCTCCTTTGCCTTAAGGGTATTTCTTCTCACTAGCATCATTTCATTTTAAGATTATTTATCCCTCTAAGCACTGGACTGCTAAACCACAAGGTCTGCAGTTCAAACCCACCAGCCACTCTGAGAAACCCTATATAGGGTCACTGAGTCAGGCACTATCTTGATAGCATGTAATTTCTGCCTCTTGACCGTTATTTCTTAGCTGAGAATCACAATTCAGATCCCTAGAGGTCACTGAAAAGTGAAAGCAATGACTTTGTTCCACCGTGGCAGGCTCACTACACTGTATCTTCTGTAGATGAGTGATAAACACTTACTAAGCCTAAGAGTATCATAGGGGAAAAAAAGGATTGTTGGACAGATCTATTGGTATAGTTCCTTAATCTTGACATCCTAGTTTGCATCTTCCTTTCAGACAATTTACATGAACTCTTCCTTTAGTCATGACATATAGTATTTTAGGTATTTATTACCATCTTCTTACATACCACACAAAAAAACATAAGGAAAGCTCCCCATTTTCATTCATTCTGTCCTGTTCCCATCAACTGTCAAAATATCAAGATCTCCTAATAGATATTACTTTAACACTCAGAAACCAGAAACAGCACAAAAATTTTGTGGAACCATGTAATCAGATTTATTATCTTTTAAAAGAAGGTGATTCTATAATATAGAATCTATGTTATTAGTATGTAAGATACAGGAAGGCAAGAAATGTCTTTGCACCCCTCATAGTACCTAATCTAGTGTCTTATACATAATAGGTACTCATTATGTGTTTGTAATCGACATGAATAAGTGCTGGAATAAACAGCTTCACTCTTGATTTTTAACTTACTGTTTCCAAACCACTGGATCACCCTGGTTCTTTTCCTTTTGTTCAGTTCAGCATATGAGATCCAGATGCTCACGGTAACTTCAGTTTTGGTCTTAATCCTTTTCCACCCACAGAATGACCGGGTGGCCACGCAGTTGACTGTCAGCATTCGTGTACAAGGAGACAAACGTCTCAGCAGCTTGCGCCGCTGTTGTGCCCTTACCCACTATGATGCTCACAAGATGAGCCACAGTGCGTTTGCGGCCATCAGGAACTGTAATACTTCTGGAGTCAAAACTGAATGGTGAGTTCTCTTCTAGCTTGTCTTCTTGGAAGAGACTTAGGCCCTGTTGTAGCTCTACAATTTGAAGGCATCTGATCTCTTCCAGCTGGTAGTAGTGCTTTGTAACTGGCTAACCACACATATTGTAGAGGGGAATGGTTGACTAAGGGAGAAAACGCACTTGCAACACTAGAAGCAATACAGTTCAGCTGCAGCTTGTTTCCTGACATTTACTGCATTCCAGTTCCTGGGCTAGGTTAGGACAGAGTTAACCAAGGCTGCCCCAGTCTGGGTCAGCCTACTGGAGTCAGAGGAATGGCAATTGCACTTGGAATACAAAACTCGTTTCAAGAATATAGTTGGAAACTTTTCACAGCAACTTGATTGTCCTATTTGAAAACCATCTTGATAATCTCTAACATCCCCACATAGTTGTAAGTTCTACTGGTATTATAACAAATGTCATGTTGTTGTTAATACCATTGAGTTGGTTCTGACTTGTAGCAACCATATATAGAGTTTCCAAGGAGTGGCCAGTGGGTTTGAAAACTGCCAACCTTGTGCTTATCCTACAGCACCACACCAGAACAAATGTCATATTCATTAGTAAATTTTGCTGTAATTACTCATCACACATAACCAATAGATGAAAAATATCTTTTTGGTGTTCATAGTAATTTTCACAATTGGGATTCCTTTACTTATTTAACATACCTAGAGCTCTGGTAGCGTAGTGGTTATGAATCGGACTGCTAACCTCAAGGTTGGCAGTTCGAAACTACCAGCTGTTCCGCGGGAGAAAGATGAGGCTTTCTGCTCCCGTAAAGTTTTACAGCCTCGGAAACCCTGTGCAGGGTCGCTATGAGTTGGAACCGACTCCACGGCACATAACAACAACAATTAAATTATAAAGGAGCCCTGGAGGCAGAATCATTAAACACTCAGCTTAAAAAAAAAGTCACTGTTTTCAACAATCCCTGTAAGAAAAGACCGGGTGGTCTCTTCTCATAGATCGCAGCCTAGGAAACCCTATAGGGTAGTTCTTGGCTGTCATAGAGGGTTGATAGGAGTTGGAATCTACTCAATGGAACATATTTTGTTGTGGTTGTTAAGTGCCATCGAATCAGTTCTGACCCATAGTGACCCGGTATAGGGTTTCTGAGGAGCAGATGGTGAGCTTGAACCACTGACCTTACAGGAAGAGCTATGTTGAAAATATTATTTATCAAAAATAAAATTTAAAGTTTAGCTAACCATCTAAAGGATTGCTTCTATCAATTTATTGACACTGTGACTGCACTTAATTGTATGTGGAGGCCTGATGATACGGTGCTGTAGGAGAAGCAGCTGCTCCTTAAGGGGAAGTGCTATACAGGGTCACTATGAGCGGAAACTGAATTGATGGCATTTGACAGTAACTATTATCTGTATGGGAGTCCTTGTGTGGCTCTGTAGGATAAACTCAGGATCCCAAGGGCGGCAGTTCTATCTCACCAGTCACTCCTCGGAAATCCTATACAAAGTTGCTATGGGTCGTAACTGACTCAATGGCACTTAACAACAACAACATTATCTGTACAGGAGTACACCTGTACACCTGGTATGATGCTGTAGGATAAGCACTGGACCAAAAAGTTAATTTGAACCACAAGGTCGGCAGTTCAAACTCACCAGCCGCTCCTCAGAAACCCTACTCAGGATCGCTATGAGTCAGAACCGACTCGATGTCACTTAACAACAAAATTGTATATACAGTATGACAGGATCTCTGAAGTTTTAGGGTCTTTGTTCTTAGAATAATTTACTTTTATTTCAAATATTAAACAGTTTTAAGAGAATTAAGTGAACATTAGGAGCTCTGGTAGAGTAGTGGTTACAAATCGAGCTGTGAACTGCAAAGTCAGCAGTTCGAAACTACTAGCTGCTCCGTGGGAGAAAGATGAGGCATTCTGCTCCCGTAAAGATTGACAGCCTCGGAAACCCTGTGCAGGGTCGCTATGATTCGGAACCGACTCCACGGCACGTAACAACAACAACAAGTGAACATTATAAGGAGCCCTGGTAGTGTAGTGGATTATGAGCTGGGCTGCTAACCAAAAGGTCAGTAGTTCAAATTTACTAGTCACTCTGTGGGAGACAGTTGGAAGCAGAAAGTTGTAAAGACTGACAGCCTCGGAGACCCTATATAGGGTTACTATGAGTCAGAACCAACTCCACCGCGCACAACCACCAAGTAATTACTGTGTTCATATGAACCCTTATTTGAAAACTTACAAATGACAGACTTGAATACTACTCACCAATGACAGAGAAGCATCAAAATTGTCTGTTTATAAGACTATCCCAAGACATGAAACCTGGGGATAGCGAGAGATTGTCATAGTTTTAAAATAGCATTTATTATTCTCCTCATTGAGGGACTAATCTGCATATAGAAGCATGTTTTCTGAAATTCAGCTCATGTGAACATTTATTTGGGTAGTTGGTGCAATGAAAACTGACAGCAATTTGAAATGTTTCTGAGGCACTGGGATACGCAGCCAAAAGCTGTTGAAGAATTTCACTCTAGAAATTTCAAAGTGGAAAATAGTGGGTTAGGTGGTGAAAACAGGGATATGAATAAAAGGATTTTTTCCAAGAGTCTTTCTAGTATATCCTTCTAAAGATTTTTGTTGCTTTGAATACAGCTTTTTTTTCTCTCTTAATTTTGATAGCTCTATAGAACAAATTTATTCTTAAAATACCTAGGTGTCAAGGGATCCATATTACTTAAGGTAGGTGTTCACTGTCAGTGATTCTCAAAAGTGTGATCCTAGACCATCAGGATCACCTAAGAACTTGTTAGAAATGCAGTGTCTGCCCACTCCAGGTCTACTGGCTCTGTCTTAGCAACCAGAGACACATTCACGTTTGAGAACCACTGCAGTACAGAATAATTTCCTTCTGTGACAGAACCAGAATCCCAATTATTTACAAATTGAATCTATCCTAAATGCTGAAATCCTGACCTGTGCTAATCTAAGTCTTTTCCTTTACTTTGGTACAGGTCCCCTCCTCTCACAATGCTTTTTCTCTGTGCTACCAAATTCTCTGCCTCTGCCCCTTCATCTTGCACAGACATCACCATCTTTTTGAGCAGTGACCCAACTTCTCTGCCAAAGGTGCCAGTTACCAGTTCAGAAGCTAAGACCCAGGGAAGTGGCCCATCGGTGACAGCCAACAAGAAAGCACCCAGTTCTCTGGAATCGTTCTTCCAAAAAGTTGCAGAAAAGCAGAAAGTCAAAGAAGTTGCACTTTCATCTTTGACTGTCCAGGCTCCTGTGACTAATTTGCCATCAAAACCCTCATTGCCTTTCCAAACCAGTCATACTAACGGAATTGAGCCCTTCTTTAAGAAGAAAAGCCTGGAAGCCCTAAAGCAAAAACAGTTTAATAATCCTTCAGTTTCCTTTTCTCCACAAAACCCAAGGTCTGGCCCTAAAGAGTTATCAAAGTATTTTCTGACAAAGAACCCAGATTATGCCCAGGCTTGTGAAAAGGTGTTGACGCCAGAATGCTCTAAAGCAGCTCTTGAGGAGACGGCTGCAGCCCAGAGCAGCCCACGCAGTGTTGCTTCTTTAACTTCCAAATCGGCTTGGGATGTGGCTCAAAGAGCAGCTACTACTACAAGTGTTTTGGATGCTGAAGACCAAGTGTCCTGTGAGAAGTGTAGTTCCTTGGTACCAGTGTGGCAGATGCCAGAACACATGGACTATCATTTTGCACTGGAGTTGCAGAAATCCTTTTTGCAACCGCACTCTCCAAACCCCCGGGTTGTTCCTTCCATTTCTCCTCAAGGTAAAAGAAATCCCAAGAGCTCTTTGGCCTCCAGTAATAAACGGTCTAGGCCTGAGGGCATGCAGACATTGGAATCATTTTTTAAACCATTAACACACTAGTGCTGCCCTCAGGCTGGCTGCAGGGTGTTAATATTTTATCTGTAACATGGGAGATGGAAATAGGTTCAATTCTCAGGGAAATCTGTAACTTTCTGAAATCATTAAAAAGAAAAATAGTCATTGGGTGCTGGCTTAAGGCCCCTCTCTCTTCACAGCTGTGGATTCTAATCCCATCTCCGATAGATAAAAAGGCAGTGTCAGAGAGTGAAAAGTGTGGGCCCTAGCACCTGAGAGACCTGGTTCCTATACCTCGCTCTGCCTTTGGGACTATGACTATCAGTTTCCTCATCTGTAAAATTAAGAATACTTAATAGATTATCGAAGAGGAGCTCTGGTAGTGTAGTGGTTACAAACTGGGCTGCTAACCTCAAGGTTGGCAAGTTTGAAACTACCAGCTGTTCCGTGGGAGAAAAATGAGGCTCTCTGCTCCTGTAAAGATTTGTAGCCTCAGAAACCCTGTGCAGGGCCACTATGAGTTGGAACCAACTCCAGGGTACTTAAAAACAATAGATTATTGAATTATTAGAAACAATGTGTCAAAGTGCCTATCTTAAAAAGTTGGCATAAAGGAATGGAGTAAAGTTTTTAAAGTTTTCCATCAGCTCTGTGAAAGGGGCAGTTCATATATATATATACCTTAACTCAAACTATGTTTTCAGTTGGAGGCTGGGAGTGCAAGAGTTGGACCCCTAAAATGATATGGTAAACTCACACACTGAACTTCCCTGTTATAAAGGAGCTTTGGTGGCACAATGGTAAAAGTGCTTGGCTGTGAACTGAAAGCTTGGCAGTTGGAATCCATCCCAGTGGCTCTGAGGGAGAAAGAGTTGGTGATCTTCCTCAAGTTAATTTTCCATCATAGCAACCCTATGTGATAGACTAGAGCTACCCCAGAGCAACTCCACGGTACTTAGCAACAGTGGGGTTTCTTAGGCTGTAATCTTCACAGGAGCAAATCATCAGGTGTTTTCTCCCACAGAACCAGTAGGTGGTTTGAACCATCAACCTTTCAGTTAGCAGCCAAGCATTTAACCAGTGTGCCACCAGGATTCCTTTCATAAAGATTACAGCTAGTAAAACCCTATGGGACCAGACAGGAGGCTGGCTTGCAAAATGTGCCGCTCGACTGTTTAAACAGTTATATTCCTGTGTGTTTTTGTGTATACAAAAAACAGGAATAGAGGCAAATACCATGGCACACAGAGGGGATTTGAGTACAAAATCGACGTTGCCATGTAAACCATCACTCAATTCACAATAAAAGCTTTATTTAAAACCAAACCAAACCTATGGGACAGTAATACTCTGTCACGGCATTGTTATGAGTTGAAAATCAACTCAACAGTACCTAACAACAAACCCTGTTATGACTAGCTAGCTGTTGGCCCTTCTACCGCTTACATTTCCTTACACTCTAAAGTACAAGTGTGAGAGGTTAAGTGCTTGGGTCTCTAAGGTCACTGGCATATTATGAGAGAGGACCTCATTGGAGTATGAATTTAGGATTTTGAATCCATTCTTGTAGCTCTTTCAGCTTGTCCTATACTTAGAGTACTGTATTCTTAATCTCTGTGTTTATAGGAAGCCAGCTCGTTGGGTTTTTCTGACATGACAATTGGTGAGAAACCTGGAATCATACAGAGAACCCAACTAAAGATGAAGCAGGGTGGTGAGAGGGTAAGGAGGAATGGAAAATGGTGTATCTATTTTCCCCACCCCCATATATATATACACAAACCAACCTCTACTTTTTAGCTTATTTATAAATTGGGGGGGGGGTGTCTGTTTAGATTGAGGGGGAAACTTTTGAAAAACATTTCTTCCCTCCAAATGTTTTCTACTTTTATGGAACTCTAATAAACAGAAGAATTGATGCTTTTGAGTTATGGTGTTGGAGGAGAATATTGAAAGTGTGATGGGCTGCCAAAAGAACCAATAGAGCCATTTTGGAAGAAGTGCAGCCAGAGTGCTCCTTGGAGGTCAAGATGACCAAACTTCATCTCTCATATTTCGGACATATTGTCAAGAGGGACCAGTCACTGGAGAAGGTTATCATGTTTGGTAAGGTGGAGGGTCAGACAAAAGAGGAAGACCCCCAACGAGATGGATTGGCCAAGTGGCAGCATCAATTGACTCAAGCATGGCAACAGTGGTGAGGTTGGCCCAGGATTGGGCAATGTTTCATTCTATTGTGCATAAGGTCACTATGGGTTGGTACTGACTCAATGGCACCTAACAACAACAATAAACATTGGTAGTGTATGTGGCCCATTTTTAATCACTAGATTTCTAGTTTGAAGGCAAGAGTTTTTCAGTGCCTTGTACAAAACTGGTGTCTGATCTTGACTGAGTGAATGCATATAGTAAGAAAGTTGAGATCTAATTACTAGAACTGAAGCAATACTCCTTGGAATCTGCCTTCTACAACTTTTTTATCTTCCTAATTGTCACATAAATGTAAAGTGACTAATTTTAGGAGATGTCTCATTAAGTGCAGAGATGTTGATTATCTAAAGTTTATATTAAAAGCAAAAACTCAAATGAAGCAAGTCGGATTGACATGCTTCTCCACCTTTTCTGATTCCTGCTCTTAGAATGAATGAGTCATGTAAAAAAGTAACATAGTGGAAACCTAGGTTTCACTGGACTTAGAGAGACAGTGCGTGTGTGTCAGAGTGGGTGACCAGTAAAGACCAACAATGTGCCTTCTGGTTTTTGAGGGATGCCAACCCTGCCCATGACCAAGTCCACCGTAGGTAAAAATCTGTACTGCCTCTCTGCTGCATATGGCCTTTCCTTCTTCACAGTTGTTTTTCAGCAACAGAACAGAAAGAAAGTGCTTTTAGTTCCAATACAGGAAGTTTTTTTAACCATAGGATTTTTAGTAGCAAGTGAAACCAGTGATATTTTAAAAAGCAGCTGAGCCTGAGAGGTAGGAAAGCTACCAATGAATAGTAGAATGCCATGTAGAACCTTGGGAATTACTTGCCATGAAATTTGTTTTGGCAAGTACCTTTTTTTTTTGCAGCTGACATTATACCTATAAAATGTGACAGATATTCTGGAAGAGGAAGAGGGACTGAGATTAGGCCATATGGCCCTAGCAGCTCCAGGAATCCAGTTGAGGGTACATAGACCTCTCTTCAAGCTACTTGTCATTGCTAGGGAAAGCATGGAGAGCCAAATTACCATTTGTCTCAAAACTACTCTTCTGTAAGCAGCTGATTCTCTAATCTCAAAATCTCTCAACAGCATTAGTTTCGGGGCACAGTGGCAGGCTCCTTATTGTAGCTACTTATTTCAGCTGAAAAGGTTAAGTTTCACTTTCTATTCTGCTAGCTCAAAGGACTCTACAAAACAGGCCGGAATACTTGGTTACAATACTGGGTCACTGCTCCAGTGTCGAGTACCATTTCCACATTCAGAAGTCAGCAATGCTGACGTTTCAGTTGGCTCATCTATTCCCAGAGAGAAATTGACATCTGGAGGTTAACCTGTTTTTTAAGCATAAGCACACTATATCCAATAAAACATTTTTATTCTGTACAATATATATGTGGTATGTGTGTGTGTGTATATATATATATATATGATATATATATATATGCAGAGAAACCTCACTCAACTAATCCGAGTCCATGCGAACCCAGGACACTAACAAAGGGGAGGGAGGGAGTCCATGCCCTTAAAGAGTAGGAAATATGGCAACAGCTCTCCCTTGCCTCCCGGTTCCCTGCAACAGAGGGAAGGGGATGTTCATTGAAAATTTAAAATGAGAGGCTCTGTGGGAGCAGGAAAGAGGGAAAGGAGTGGCGGAGGACAGGGAGCAGTGGGTCAGGTCCCCAGTCACTAGTCTGGGAAAGTCAAACATACTATTTGATCCAGCATTAAAACCAACAGATCACTGCAGAGTAAGGGACAAGACTGACATGCAGCTGACCTCCGGTATGCCAAGCCTGAGCTTGGCAGCCCCACACCTGGGCCAGCACAACAAATAGCACCTGTGGGGCTGTGAGAGGCGGGACTGGGGAGATGGCCCTTTGAGTGAAGGAGTGGGGAGATAAAGCTGAGAAACAGGCCCCAGGCCTTACCCACAGGGGGAAAGCACTGCCCTTCACTGTCCCTGGGCCACCAGGCAGCCAGGAGCAGATTTCTGTCCAGTCAGGTAGCAACGGGCAACTTACATGGCCTTGAGAAGAGGTATAGGAAAAGGAGTACTTTCAAGAACCATTCTTAATTGTGACAATTCTGAAGTGCAAGGACCACATCGGTGAGTCGCTTTCAGTCCTGACAGTGAGGCCGAGATGGTCACAGGCAGCTCCCTCCAGGAGACAGGCCACAGAGTTGTCAGGGTCGATGAGTCAACCAGGGGGCGCACAGCTACTGAGCATGGCCCTGAGTGCTCCTTTCTTCTCCCTCAGAACCGCCCCTCCCCTGGCTACGCCATGCTTGACACCTCTCCAGGAAGGTGGTGGGGAGCCAGTGGCAGAGCAGCCCTCTCGCCCTAAGCCTATTAACACACAAAGCCGCCAACAGAGGGCAGCAGGGCGGAAGTCACCATATATTGTGGGGACAGCCACAGAGCTGTCCCTGGGGGAGCTCAGAAGCCCATGTTGGCCTGGGCCTCTCCTGCTGCAATGGCTTGCACATCAGTGACATGGCCAATGCCCTTGGTGACACCCTCCCGGAACAGCATCTTGGCGCCCACCTTCAGGTACTCTGGGTGTTTCAGGAAGCGGAAACGTACCACTGCCTTCTCCCCTGTCCGCAGCTTGTCCTGCAGCAGATAGGCAGTCACTGGCCACCCCATTCTCTACTAGTCATGGCTCTCCACCCCGGGGCCTATCAGGCTTCCACCCACCGAGTGGGGTTGTGTTCTTTTAGTAGGATCAGGGAGTTTTCTGTGAGTCTGAGATCAGGCCTCCCAGCCAGTTTTCCCCAGAGAAATGGGGTCCCTCTCACCTTGGCATGGATCTTTTCCACCACTGCTGTCTGACGTACATTGCCAACGTGTACTGTCACCTGGAAACCCCGCCGGAAGGTGGTAGCATGGAACAGTAGGACTATCTCTGCTTCGAACACTGAGCAGATGGTGGGATTCATCTCGGGGCTCACCATCACCATGCCCTGGAGAGGCACAGCCCCCAAGCCCAGGAAGGGCAGACCTAGCATTAGACTCTCCCTCTGCCCTTAGACAACACTGACTTTTCTCTTCCTCTAGCACTCCCAACCCGACCTCAGAAGGCACTACTCAAACTCCTGTGCTCTAACTCTTCGAGTGGCTTGTACTGTAGGGTCCTACCAGCTATACCACAACCACTCAGACTCACTTGGTTGAGTATTCTAACCTGTTTTACACCTTATGTAACCAGGCCATAAGCTTTTTAGGCCAGAGACCATGTTGCCTTAGAGTTCCTCGGAAGCACCTCAGATGGTGCTCATGACAGCCATTTTCCTAAGCATTTCTCTCAGTGTTTCCCACTCCACCACCCACCTCACCTTGCGAAGCAGTGCACGGTCAAAGTCCCCAAGGGCCAATGTAGCAGCCTGACCAGCTCGAAGCACACGACAGGCAGATCGGTTGCGCTGAATGCTGCATACTCTCAGCTCCAGGAAGCGGCCATCATCTGTGGGGCCCACCACCAGCTGGTCCCCCTCGCGGCAAATCCCACTGCAGCCCAGAGGGCAGGTGGTACAGTGTCAGCCTAGGTCCCTCCTGTCTAGTATTCTGCTCAGGGTCATCTGGGGCATCTCCTCCTAAGGATGATTTGTGAGGTGGTGGAAAGGGACCCTAAAAACTCCGAGTTGGAGGTAAAAGGGATGACTGCTAGGTCCCAGTCCAGAGTTCAGACTCTTAAGGCAGAGAGGTAGCAGCTGGTTGGACAATCTCCTAAAGGGCCAAGTTACCCCTTGGTCCCCCAAGTTTCATCCTCTGCTATGGAGTTGTGAGGACCTCTCATCTTCCCTACTTTCAGATGAAGTCAGCTGAGTACACTCCAGTTTTCTTCCTGGGCCCCAAGCTTCACACACTACCCCTTCAGGGGCCTGGAGATGCCCAATAAGCAATACTGTTTCTTCCCCCAGAAGCCAATAGACTAGCTTTCTCCAGCCTTTCTGATCGTGAAAACCTAATCTGCACACAAGCACACCCTTTTACTGGTCTCTGTTCAATTCTAGGGTCTGCTCCTTGGGACCATGTCTTCATGAGTATGTGAGAACTGAATGGGATGGGTAGCAAGCAAGACAATTCACCTGGAAAGTGTCCCTCCAACAACAGTCCCCACTTCTGGTACTGTGTAGATTTCATCCACCTAAAGTTAAAGAAGACTCCATCAAAGGGCTGCCAAGTAGGGCTGGCAGGTCCAAGATCTTATACAGATTCCAGGCTGGGTTCAAACTAGCTCCTTCCTGTTCCCCAACCACTGCCTATACAGGTGGCTGACTACCTGGAACTCGGTCAGTTGCTGCATGAGTTCCTCTTGCTCTTTGCTGTTGGTGAGTGGTGGCAGGATATTCAGAAAGACTTTGAGCAGGTCTAGACTTTCTCCAGACACGCTGGACAGTGTGAAGATAGGGGTGACACTGGAAAGGGAGTCATGGAATGGACAGGTAAGGAAAGTCCCAACAAGAGGCAGAGGCTGGGGCCCCACACATAGGAAGGTGAGCTACTGTCTGGGTTGGCTGAGAGCCTTCTATCTGCTAACCTTCTCCAAAAACTCATCCTCTGTGAATGAGCACATGAAGCCCACCCAGAGCACAGGAAGGTGGTGAGTGCCTGGTATATCACTGTCCCCAGAGTTGCAGAGCATCAGCCTCCAGGCTGACTCACAGTGAGGGCTGAACAGCAGGGAGCTCAAGTACTTCAGTAAAGATTCCCTCCCCCTATCCCCAAGCTGAAGAAACAAAGAATGGAGAACTGGTCTGGCCCTGGATTTGGGATACCAAGCTCCTGGACACTGGCTCCCTGTGGCAGCCTTCCCTATAGATCAGGCTCTGGGGCGAGGCATGCTTACTTGGGTGACTGAGCAAATTGTTGGGCAGCAGTGACAGCATCATCCTCAGAGGTGACCAGCATAGGGACCTTGTGGCAGCCAGGCTGTTTGAGGACCCGCTCCAGCTGGCGTACCGTCCTCTCCACTGTGGTCTTGGCACAGAGATCCACCTTGCTGACCACGATGAAGAAGGGCACTTTCAGGGCCAGGGCTAGTCCCAGATGTTCCCGTGTGGTACCAGCTGCCTCAGAGAAGGAAGACAGCAGGAGAGGAGAGAGTATGTGGGAAGGAGAGGGAGAAAGAGTTAGTCTGGTTTCCAGCTCTGAGAGTGCCAACACATCCCACTCCCACCCCAACCATGTCTCTGTCCCCATGCCTCATACCAATCCCAGTGTTGGCACTGACAAGGAGGAGGGCACAGTCGGGGCAATACGAGGTGAGCCCAAAGATGGTGGTGTGCAGGTACTTGTGGTGGCCTGCTAGGTCGATGAAGGTGATCATCTTGGAACTGCTCTCACAGATCTCTTCTGCTGTCCGTGAGTCACTGTAATTCACCACCTGGTCCAGAGCCCAGGGCTCTCAGTGCCACTACCAGCCTCCCTAACCCTTTTACGGTCACCAGGGCTGAAACTTAAACTAGTCCCTGGATGGTCATGCCTCTTAACCCTTAGTCCCATTTCTGGCTTAATTCAGTTGTTTTCTAATAACGTCTTATTCATCCCCTTAGGGCCTTCATCTATACTACTACAAAAAATCTCCACACTCTGCCCCACCCTTGTCCTTCACTGTCCATCCCACCCTTAAAGGCTGACCCGACTGAGTCCCATTGAGTGCATGCACCTCTCCCTTGCTGTTAAAGCCCAGGATCTCGAAGCTGATGCTGGAGGTTCGACCAGACTGAATCTCATGCAGGTGGCGGAAAAGGTTGAGCCGGGCCCGGCCCCGTCCATTGTCCAGCTCTCCCTGGGTCAGGACTCCAAGAAGAGTTGATTTCCCTGAGTCCACATTCCCTAGGACAGCCACACGGAGGTCTAGGAACTGTGGAGGAATTACCAGGGGTAAGGGCTCCAATGCCTCCCCTCTCACTGTCAAAGCAGTGATAACCCCTAGGGAGCAAGCGACGTAATGAACACCCACAGGATCACAGACCAGGGGGTAGTCTGTTACCACAGAGCCCTCCCAGGGAACGTGAGCTTGGGGGGTAAGGAAGGGCATGTGCTTCACCTGTTGGTTGTCAGGAACCTTTCGTACCAGCACTTCAGTGATCTTCCGGGGCATGTCGCTATCATAGTCCACTTCTCGCTCACGGAGAACAGTGATATCTGCCCCGACCCTGTCACAGCAAGGCCACAGTTCCCATACCTCACCTGGAGTCCCCTTGTTCCAACCTGATTCTGGTTCACTGACCTTCCCATGTCTCCCACAGTGCTTCTCATAGCTTACTTTATTTCCCACCCACTCCAATTCAGTCCAGATCCACAGCTGTTTTAAAAAAACAAAACAAAACAAAAAACGCTTAAGAAGCAAAAATCCTAGGTTTCTAACCAGAGAGGAGTGACACCAGAGATGGAGGCAGAGGTGATGGATGACATGGAGAGATAGAGCAGCTGAGGACTCTAGACTCACGGAAAGAGAAAGACTGTGTGCTGGAGGGCAGGAGGCTGGATTGCAGAATGTGCCCTTTGGTTGTTTCAATTATTATATATTTCCAGAGTGATTTTGTGTACATCAAAAAAAATTTAAAAGGAGGGAATAGAAGCAAATACTGTTAAATGATGATGCATGGAGGGGATTGTAATCATTGCAATAAAACAAAACACAATAGTTGTTGTTGTTGTTGTTATGTGCTGTGGAGTTGGTTCCAATTCATAGCGACCCTGTACAGGGTTTCCGAGGCTATAAATCTTTATGGAAGCAGAAAGCATCATCTTTCTCCCACGGAACAACTGGTAGTTTTGACAGCTGACGGTGAGATTAGCAACCCGATTTGTAACCACTACACTACCAGAGCTCCTTAAACATGATAAAGTAAGTGCAAAACTGATGTTCTCCCATGTAAATTATCACTCAATTCACAATAAAAGCTTTAAAACAAAACAACTAATTACAAAACAAAGAAAACCCTAGGCCCAGTGAAGAGAGCCCAGAACACTAACCCTCCCCTCTTCAGCCCTTTGCCAATAGAAGGCAGCAAAAGAAAAGTCCCACCACGTCCCCTCAGGTCTTAGGGACTGGGTATACCTGGGCCTCCCCAGAGTTAGGTAAGAAAGAGCTGATGGGGAAGGGGAAGCATACTTCTCTGCCATCCGGTGTAGAGTCTTGAGGGAGGCCCGCATCTCCTCCTCAGCCAGCCCCACCAGGAGCCCATTGTCCTCCACCCCAATCTGGTAGACAGCCTCACCACGCCCCTCCTGGAGCCGCCACTTCATCTGTGTCACCAGATGCTCAAAGCGGTACTGGGATGGATTCACCAGCTTCAGCTTGGAGCAGGTGGGGTATCATAAGAAGGTAACATCAGAAGTGTTCCTCCCAAGCCTACATGCTCCCCATTTGTCCTGAAAAGAGGACCAGGACCCTCCCTTCCCACTAAACCCCCCTCATCTCTGACCCCCTCTAACAGCGAGTCCCTTGCCAACAGAACGAGGTATAGAGCCCTTACCCTGAACCACTCACTACTAAATTGATATAGATCATGAGGTTTGGAAGAATCCCATGCTGGCAAGGACAACCTACCCTAGCCCTCTGGCCATCCCCAGCTTATCACTCACTTTATATTCGATGTTTCCATCTTCAGCCTGAAAAAAACAAACAACAACAAAAATAAAAACAGGTAGCAGTTACCACACACCATCTGGACCCAACCTCTACTTCCTGGTTCTCTACTTCCTGGAATCCAGGCAGCTATCTTGAGACAGCAGGAAGTCCCAATGGCACCTGTCTAAGCAGGTACCTGCCAAAGATCAGTGGTAGACAAGCCCTCTACTCAGCCCCATTATGGCCAAAGGAAAAGCCTTTAAGGATAGACTGAGTCACCTATTAAACCAGAAACAGAACCCTGAGTCTCTTTCTTCCACCACTGGCAGCATGTTCTTCCCAAATCCAAGATCACTCCTTCTGTCTCCCCAGGGCCTCAAACTGCTGCTACCAGAAGTCTGTGTGTCCAGGCTGCTGAGACCTTTCTTTGCCACCAGTCTACGAGACACTGCTTCCTTGCAGCCTGCCCCCCTCAGCTGATGTCATCAGGATTAAGAGTCTGCAAGAGGTTCTGGACCAGGGCCAAAGGGTGTTCAGCACTGGTCACTCCAGGTCCTATGAAAGGAGCCCAGATGAAAGAGGAGCAGGGCTCCAAAACTGAGACTTAGATGACCAGAAGAAGCTCAGAAAACAGAGTAAAGGGTAGAGACTCCATGAACCATACTCACAATGGCTTTTATCTCCTGCCCCCTAATCCTAGTGTCCCAGGTGAGGTAAAATATTGAATTCACCCCACAATCTCTTCGAACCTCATTCTCCAATATCCTGTAATTCAAGGGAGAATGACTCCAAAGGTCAGGAGGACACTTTTGAAGCCCACTCTCTTCCCTCTGCTTTACCTCCACAGGGGTCTGGAGGATCCTTACTTCTGTCCTGTCAGTACTTCTGTTCTTTGATTGGGGGAGGGAGAATTTTAAAAATTGAGATATAATTCACATAAATCATAAAAAAGTTTCAACCTTGTGAATTTTAGTACAGTCACAAGGTTGTATACATCTCCACTATCTAATTCCAGGAAATTTTCATCATCCACAAAAGAAACCCTACACCCAATTAGAAGTCACTCCCTATTCCCCCACTTCCTGGGCCCAAACAACCACTAATTTACCTGCTGATTCTATGGCTTTCTCTTTTTAGTCAGTCAAGAATTTCTGCCCTCCTCCTTTCTGGGCATTTTACTTCTCTTCCCTTCCTGATACTACTCAGCCCTCTGTCTCCCAGGCTCTGACAGGTCTTCACCCATAATCCCTGCCTCCTTTTTTGATCATTTCCCATCAACAAAAAGAGGATCTAGAAACCTTTTTAACACTTTGCTGGGCATGGAAAATAAGATGGGTTCAGAAAAGTACAACAATGGTCTAGAGCACTGGTGCTAAAAGGATGGGCCCAGGACCAGCAGCATCAGCATCACTGGGGAACTTGTAAGAAATGCAGATTCTTAATCCAATCCAGAACCTACTGAATCAGAAATTCTAGAGGAAAGGTCCATCAAACCAAGTGATTTTGATGCATGCTAAAGTTTAACTGGTTTGGGCTCTTCCCCTGGGCCCTCCTTTTCTAAGAGGGGCAAAGGGATCAGTTATTATGAGGCAGTTAGAGTTCGGGCAAGTGTGTGAAGACGTTCTTCTTTGTCCCCACCACCTCAAAGGACTGACAAAGGGTGAGAGGGCTAAGTCTCACTGTTCCTGTAGGCTGAAAGTGTGTGTCTGAGTACCGGAGGGTAAGGAGAGAACACCCTGCTCTTTTCTTGGCTTCCCCCTCCACACTGTGGACCAACTTTGGAAAAAGTCGTGGTTACCTTGCCTATCTTCTTATCCCAGGTTGCAATCCCCAGTCACCTGTCACAGGACAGCAGGGGGTAAGGGCAATCTATTCTGCTTTTCCCAAGGAGATGGGAAGGAAGATCCCCTTTCCCCACTTCTACAAGGGGAGTTCGGACACTGGCGAAGAGGTTCAGTCTCTCAGTCCCACCGGAAGGCGGGGGTTCCCTCGCCCGACCCTCTTCCCTGGGGTCTTGACGCCGGAATGTGGGATTCATTCTCTCTGTCCCTCCTCCCTGGGGTCCCCGGATCGAAGAAGCGGCTTGCTCTCACCCACCACTTCTCAAGTGCTCACCTCGGGGGGCAGGTATGGGGGGTTGTTGGCTTTCCCTCCTCTGTTCCTTCCGTTCTTCTTTTTCCCCTTCGGGCCCCCACAGCCGCTGCAGCCGCCGGCCCCTCTAGCCTTGAGGGTTCCGCCCACGGCCGGGCCCCCTCCTGGCCGGC
>NW_006408556.1:14981046-14986913 GCF_000296735.1 Chrysochloris asiatica
CCGCCACCACCACCGCCGCCGCCGCTGCCTCTACTGCCACTGCCTCGTCGGGCCAGCCAGAGAGCTGGGTGGGGCTCTGCTCAGGCCCCGCCCACAGCCCCTCCCCTGGCCTCAGGGTCGCGTCAAACACAGCCGCGCGGCACCACGGGATATAGAGTCTTCAAGCCTTGGCATTTGCTCAAAGAAGCACGTCGCTGCCCTACAACTCCCAGGAGGCATCGCGTAGTGAGGGGTCGCGGGTGGCTTATCGGCGTAGACAAGGAACGCGCCTTAGCGTGCAAAGGCTCAAGAGAGTTGTAGTCTGGTGTCCAGTCCCAGCTCTCTAAGCGACTCTTTGCCTTGGACCTGGCGGAAGTTTAGGGCCTGGGGAAGTTTAGAGCCCCGAAACCTAAAGCGAGGTCGAATCTGGAGGCGAAGGGCTATTTCAGAACCAAGCTTCGTGGGTGCGCGCGGGTCTGGTCCCTTAATGCGGATCCCAGCAACAGGTTTTGAACTTAGTTTAAGGGCGACTAGATCTCCAGTCTGTTGGCTCCGCCTCTGCCTCAGTTTGTCCCCTGATGGTCAGCGTGCCGTCAGGGTGAGTCAGGGCGAACGCCAGGGCGGAGGTGGATGGTGGTTAGCTTAATTACGGTTGTTATTGTTGCGACAATTATGCCACCTTTACACAGTAGTCACTGCTTTATTACCACAGCTGGCACCGTCTGGGGGCTGGTTTCAGCAGCCCGAGGCACCACAGTAGCCCCAACAAGAGGCCTGAACCCGTAAACGAACCCTAATGCCTAAAGGCTACAAGGAAGTCCTCTGCGAATACTCCCCTCCCCTTTGTTGTGAAGACGAACCAATCAAGTAGAATGTCGATTTTAAAACCGCGGGGGCTGTAGGAGGGGCTTGGCCTCTGCTTGGGGCGGGGCTAGGGCTCTAGTTACATCAACCCGGGTGAGGGTGGGGCTGTAGCTGAGAATAGAAACTTGGCCAAAAGCCCCGGGAGATTGTTGACTTTTTACTTTCTTGCCAAGCCATCTTTTCTTTTCTGACTCTTTAGGGCTGCAGCAATCAGCAAAAAGTAAACATATTCGACTACATAATCCAGGATACAAAACGTCGGAAAGACATTGCTGAGAACCGATTAACTTTGTTGGTCTGGGAGTCAGGACGCCAGGGTTCAATTTCCAGTCCCATGGCTGTCTCATGAGTCACTACCCTGTGTCCACTTCCCCACTCTTCACAAACAGTGAACTCACACATAGCCAAAAACCAAACTCTTCCCTCCAGACCTCAGTTTTCTTGGGAAACGGGGAAGCAACAACCTTGGCTTACCTCAGGTGATACCATCAAGGGCTCAGACTTGGTGGACTCCATGGCTCTCCTCCACAGCCACGAGAATCATGTAATTGCTGTCCATATGGCATAATTCCCTCAAAGCAGTGAGATCAGGAGGGGCCAAAATCTGCAAAATTGACCCAATTCAGCCAATTATGTGGCTCTTCATTGGTTACAAGCACATCAAGTTACTTATAACTAACCTTGTGAAGCTGAGGGAAAGGGCTATGCTGCAAAGATCAAACACAGTCAGGGACACTGCTGCTTAAAGACTGAGACAGGAGAACTCCGTGATGGATCAAAGAAGGGTAGGGATTGGAAGGAAAGAGCTAAGACCATGCCTCAGTATTTTCACCACTCCCAGCTGGGTCCTCTTGATAACCACAGCCTGCTGCACTTGCCTGATAACACTTGTCATCTCATCTTCAAATTACAGGAGCCCTAGTGGAACACTGGGGTAAGCATCAGGCTCTTAACCAAAAGATCAGTTGTTTAAGCCCACCAGCTGCTCCACAGGAGCAAGATTGCTTCCATAAAGATTTACAGCCTAGGGAACCCTGCGGAGCAGTTCTACTCTGTCCTGTAGGGTTGTAATGAGTCAGAACCAACTCGATGGCAGCGGGTTTATCTCAAATTCTTTGCCTCCCAAATGGAGACCTTTTTTTTACTTTTCATGGGAAAAGTCCATTATCTTTTTCTTTTTCTTTTTTAGTTTTTATTGTGAATTAACTGATAGTTTACATGGGAGAACATTAGCTTTACATTCATCCTATCGTATTTTGTTTCACTGCAATAATTACAATGCCCTCCATGCATCATCAAACAACCAAAGGGTACACCCATACGCCTGCCCCCCAGCTGTCAGCACACAGCCTGAGTCCAGGGTCCCCAGACGCTCCATCTCTCCACGTCATTGTCTCTGCCTCCATTTCTGGCATCACTGCTTTCTCTGGATAGGGTCCCGCACTCCGCTCTTCTTCCTTGATGGTCCCAGGGACCTGCGCTCCTGGACTGCAAAATCAACCACTCCCATCCTTTTGTTACAAAACATCTACCTTTAATTTCCAACACTCACAGTCAGTCCTGATAGCAATTATTCACTATTAAATCACAAGAGTCTTATCCCCATCTCCTTTCATCAGCCCCGTCCAGACAGGTTGGAAACCACTCAGTGAAGATTCTACTTACCCCCACACTCTATGGAACTAGGCTACCTCTTGAAAGCTTGTAAGCCAGTCACTTCTTGCCTTTGTAGCCCCCCCATTTTGGGTAGTCAATGTCTACATTGCACATCCCTGTCTACCCTGTGTACCGAGGGGGTGGCAATGATCCTCATTGTAAAAATGTATTCCTTCTTTTGAGCTCCTACGTCCACAAGTATAGGTAAAGTTCATCAAATTGTAGCAGATTACTCTTTTTTCTCTCTTCTTTCTTCCTCTGGTTGAGTTCTGATCATCCAGCCGCTGAAGCCAGGTCAAGTGGGTACTATCTGCAACTATAGATGTTTGTTCTTATGCATCTCCCCTCACGTCACATCAGCTGGACGCTTCACTCTCTACTCCAGTCCTCTGTGGCCATGTCCCTCTCTCTGGACCCAGTGGTCCCCAGGTCTTTCCACACTACTTGCCAACCAGGTCTCAACCCAGGTTGACAGGAGTCATTGAACGTGGTCAGACTTAGCTCACAACTTCATTGCTGTTTTTCCTCCACTTCCCCTTATCGGTGACCCATGTGGTCACCAGCAAGACCACATGCCTGCTGGTATGTTTCCCTTGAGTCTCAGTCTTGGAAGTGGGTTTGCCCTGAGGGGACTTGATTGCTTGCCTTGATGGCTCCTAGGCAAACAACTTGCTTGTTCTTGTAGTAGTCAGTCAGACTGCTATTATTGTTATTTATTTTTCCTGCTTGTCTTTCTTTCAAGAAGTATCTTCTGTTCTTCTAGCTGCTCCAGGCTGGTCAGCTTGTCCTTTCAAGTGTAAATTTCCTACCTCAGAAGATTCTGGATGGGGATCAGGATTCCACCTATGGTCGTATGCAATGCAAAGGCTCTGTAGGAATCCTCCTTCACTGGCAAGTTCTAGCCCCATTTTAGGTATTCCAATCAGTTACAGGCTGAAGATGGGCTTACAAGCTTTCTGTGGTGATGTTTCTGGCTATTCCTTTCTCTCCCCCTCAAGTGTCTATTTTACAATAGTAGGCAAGGGAAACTAAGATTCAAAAGACAGCCAAGCATCTTAACATTATTTCCCCTCTTTTAGCCATGCCTCAATCCCTATATCCTAGAGTCCTGTCAGTCCAGTGTTGCGCATACATCATTATTTACCTCTGTCCCACTTAGCCCATGCAAACCTGCCTAACTGTTCTCTCATCCACCTTGTTCTTCCATTCCCCTCCCTCTTCTTGTATATTGTTCCCCTCCCCCCTCCCCACTCCCCCTAACACACAAACTATCCTGTGTGGAGACCTTTTTTAAAGAGATGGAAAGGGATAGCCCATTCTAATATCCTATTCTTGACAGCCTGCCCTACCACAGACAGGAATAAAAGTTGGCAGAGAAGTAAGCTGAGCAGGAAGGGGCTTAAAAAAGTTTGTGAAAAAAAAATGGAATTGGAGCAAGATGTTGGAGTAAGCAGATGCATTGAGCAGACCCTCTGCAACAAAGATATGGACGACCAAGTGAAATAGTTACAGATGCAGTCCTGGAACCCTGAGCTTCAGAAGATAAGACAGAGAGGAAGACTGAGTGCTGACTGGAAGAAGAAGCTGAACAGGAGCAATGAGAGAGAAGAAAATGGGCTGTCAACTGGTGTAGAGCTGCAAGGTCACCTTGAGCTTTTGCAAGTGGCTGTTAAATCAATGGCCTGCAGGCACAGGACATGACTAGAGGTTGATGACTAGAAGTGGGGTGCAGTTCTTGTTCCATGCCCTCCTGGTAGTTGGGTGCATGTCTAGTCCCTGCCCTCACTAACCCAGTGACCAGTGGCACCCCCTTCTGCACAGCCTCAGTTCTGTCTGGGGTGGGGCACCAGGAGTGCCACCCCTACTTCTGGAAGCATGTGAACCTGCCCTGAATTACACAACATAAATAGCGAACAGAGAACTGCAATCACACTTCCAATTTCTATCACATCCACCAGGATACAAGTTACAGGTGGTGTGTGCCTGAGAACACACCAGTATACAATCTTTAATTAAATATAAATATACAATGTCTTGGAGAAAATTATTTTCAGCTAACACAAAGAAACAAGATACAGTATGTCAAACAAGTGACCAAAATATAGTTAGAAAATATAATACCAGAAATGGTAATCAGAACTACTTGATAAGGAATTTTAAAGAATGATATTTAGGTACTTTGAACAGATTGTGAGAAAGATTGAGGAAAGCAAGAACACAGAAGAAAACTTAAGAAGGATTCAGGAAAATACTATAAGAACAAACTGACAAAATAAATGAAAAAATGGAAACCATACAAAAACCACAATTAGAAAGTCAGAGAGTAGTATTAAGACTTCAGAACTAGTACATTGAAAGGGCTAAGAAATAGAATTGAATCAATGGAAGGTTGAGTTACTGAACTTGAAGACAAATCTCTCAATATTCATCTGCTACAACAACAACAGGAATAATAGAAAAAAAGAATAAAAATTAATCAAGAAAGCCCAATATTTATGTGAGACACTATATAGAGGAAAAACTCATGTGTGATTGGAATTCCAGAACAGGAAGAGACAAAACACACAAACAAATCAAACAGAATAATGTACAAGAGTTGTTGGAAGAATATTTCCCTAACACAAGAAAAGATGAAAAGATAGTCATTCAAGAAATTGAACCCCAAACAGGATAGACCCCAAAAGAAAATAATTAATACGTGTTATAATCAAACTTCAAAAGTAAAGACAAGGAAAGAATCTTGAGAGCAGCTTAGGAAAAACTAAAAGTTACCTACAAAGGAGAACTAAAAAGACTAAGCTCTTATTTCTCAGCAGAAACCATGTAGTCAAGCAGACAATGGATGACATAGATAAAACTCTGAAAGAGAGAAAAAAATTGCCAACCAAGAATCAAATACCCAGAAGAATTGTCCATCAAATATGTTGGTGAATTTAGGACATTTTCAAATAAACAGAAATTAAAAGAATTTGTAAAAACTAGACCAACTTCACAAAAAATATTAAAGGGAATTCTTTAGACAGAGAACAAACAACAGCAGACAACAACCTGAAACTAACACACATGACAATATCACCCAGAATACAACCCAGATACAGAAATATTCAAAGTAAAACCAACTTACAAGACTAAAAATAGAGAACCACTCCTGTGAACTCAGGTGGAGACCTAGTTGGCCAGTAGTGTGGCAAGACCTGGGGACTCTTCAGTCCAGAGTCAGTGACATAGCCACAGAGGACTAGAAAGGAGAGTGAAGCATCCAGCTGATAAGAAGAGAGGGCACATGCACAAGAACACCCACACATGCAGATAATACCCACATGACCTGGCTTCAATGACTGGATGATCAGAGCTCAGCTAGAAGAAGA
>NW_006408556.1:14988258-14990567 GCF_000296735.1 Chrysochloris asiatica
GGGGGGTGGCAGGGGGAAGTGTACAGGACAGGTTTCTAGGATATACCCTTTGGTTGGAAGATGATGCATGGAGGGGATTGGAATCATGGCAATGAAATGATATACAATGGAATGAATGTAAAAATAAAGTTCTCTCATGTAAACTATCATATAATTCACAATAAAACATTAAAAAAAAATGCTTGTTTAACTCTGTATTACAAAAAAAAAAAAAGTCGGGGGAGATTAAAACATTATTATATTGAATGTTTTATGATTTGAAATAAAAGAATGCAAGATAAATTAAAAATAAATAAATAAATAAACCTAACTGTAAGGCTAAATCTAGACCAACCCTTACTTCTGGCCCTAGACCAACCCCTACTCCTAATATTAACCCTAGTCTTAACCATAGCCCTAACACTAAAAAAGAAAGAAGAGAATGGAAGTGTTCCCATGAACTTTTTGAAGCCCCCTTCATATATTTAGGAGATCAGAGTCCTGTTGTTGTAGTTAGCTGCCATAGAGTCGGCACAGACTCATAGTGACCTTATGCAAAGCAGAACGAAACAATGGCCGATCCTGGGCTAACCTCATTACTGTTGCCACACTTGAGTCCATCGATGCTGCCACTTGGCCAATCCATCTCGTTGGGGGTCTTCCTCTTTTTCTCTGACCCTCCATCTTACCAAAGAAGAGTCCTAGAAGGTGGAAAAAACAAAACTAAACCAAATAACCTCAAGTCAATTCCACCTCATAGCAATCCTATATAGGGAGCAGACAACCTAATCTTGCTCCCGAGCACTGGTGGGTTTGAAGCACTAACTTTGGGGTTCGCAACTCAGTGCCTATAATCTACAGCACCACCAGGGATTGTTTATGAGATATCTATGAGAGGATTGACTGTAGAATATTTTTCTATGTTTATGACGGTGGTAAAGTCCTGGTGTGGCGCTGTGGGTTAATGTGCTTGACTGCAAAGTTGGTTTGAACTGCAAGGTTGGTGGTTCAAGCTCACCAGCTGCTCCTTGGAAACCCTATACAGGGTCGTTAATGGGTCGGAACCCACTCAATGGCACTTAACAAAAACCATACGGTGGTGGTGTTTGTATGCCTTGGAGTCGGTTCTGACTCAGCAACCCTATATAGGGTTTCCAAGGCTGTAAATCTTTACAGGAACAGAAAACCTCATTTTTATTCCATGGAGTGGCTGTTAAATTCAAACTGCTAACCCTGTGGTTAGCAGCCCAATTTGTAATCCACTATGCTACCTGGGCTCCTATATGTGTAAATGTCCTGGTGTGGCACTGTAGGATAAGCACTGGACTGCAAAGTCGGTAGTTCACACTTACCAACTGTTCCTCAGAAACCCTGTGTTGTTGTTGTTAAGTGCCATCAAGTCATTTTCGATTCATACCGACCCTGTATAGACTTTCCAAGGAGTGGCTGATGAATTTGAACTGCCAACTTTGTGGTTCAAACCAACCTTGGGGTCCATAGATTTATCCCACAGCGCCACACCAGGACTCCATTGGAAACTCTATACATTAAGTTGGAACAGACTCAATAGCAAAAACATATACATATATGTTTTTTGCAACTTTTTTTAGTATGTTGTTGTTGTTAAGTGCCTTCGTATTAGAAACACTAGAAAAAGTGCTTGCAAAAAGTTAGTATTCACAATCTACTTATTGTTGTTGTTATGTGCGGTGGAGTCGGTTTGGACTCATAGTGACCCTTTACAGGGTTTCCAAGGCTGTAAATCTTTACTGGAGAAGAAAGCCTCAATTTCTCCTGAAGAACAGCTGGTACTTTCGAACTGCTGACCCTGAGGTTCGTAGCCTGATTCATAACCACTATGCTACCAGAGCTCCTTAATCTACTTTTAGTGACCCTGTAAACCGTTTCCAAGGAGAGGCTGGTGAGTTTGAACCACTGACCTTGAGGTTGCATGCTTATCTTGGGTTGCCACACCAGGACTGCTCCTTACACACACACACACACACACACACACACACACACACACACATTTTTAAGTGCTGCCATGCTGGTTCGGACTCCTAGTGACTGCATAGGGTAGAGAAGCGACTGGTGATTTTGAACCACTGACCTTGTGGTTAGCAGTTCAGTGCTTATTCTACAGTGCCACACCAGGACTCCGAGTGTATACTTACTTAATTTTGTATAGAGTGCCTTTACATAAATTTAAAACTCAGACTTAGCAATCTTTTTCTTTATGCTTTTTTGGTTAAGGATCATGCGTCAGTCAATTCCTATATTACAAATTATTCTCCAATATTTTTATAATATTGAGGGTTGCTTTTTTTTTT
>NW_006408556.1:14990937-15045949 GCF_000296735.1 Chrysochloris asiatica
AGCCTGGTCCCAACAGATTGGAAATCATTCAGTGGAGATTTTACCTTCCCCCGCCCCATCTGGAACTAGGCTCCCTCTTGAAAGCTTGTAAGCCAGTCACTTCTTTGCCTTTATAGTCCCCCGCATTTTGTAGCCAATGTCTAAGTTGCCCATCTCTGTCAGCCCTGTGTACCGAGGGGGGTGGGAGTGATCCTCGCTGTAAAAATTTGTTCCCTTTTTTGAGCTATTACATCCATAAGTATAGGTAAAGTTCATCAAATTGTAGCAGGCTACTCTTTTTTTTCCCCCCTCGTTTTCTTCTTCTAGTCAAGTTCTGATCATCCAGCCATCGAAGCCAGGTCAAACGGGTACTATCTGCAAGTATGGGTGTTCTTGTGCATCTTCCCTCACTTCATATCAGCTGGATGCTTCACTCTCTGCTCTAGTCCTCTGGGGCCATGTCACTGCCTCTAGGCCCAGGAGTCCCCAGGTCTTGCCATACTGCTGGCCACTCAGGTCTCCACCAGGGTTCAGTTCACAGCGGTCTGTTGAATGTGGTCGGACTTAGCTTGCAACTTCATTGCTGTTTTCCCCCCTCTTGCCCTTATCGGTGACCAACGAGGTCACCAGCCAGACCACCTGCCTGCTCATGTATTCCCCTTGAGTCTCAGTCTTGGAAGGGAGTTAGATATGAGGGGTCCTGACCACTTGCCTTGATGGCTCCTGGGTGAACAGCTTACTTGTTCTTGTAGTAATCAATCAGACTGTCGTTATTGTTTCGGAGATTCCCTGCTGGTCTTTCTGTTCTTCTGTTTTTCTGTCCTCTCCAGGCTGGTCTACTCATCCTTTCCAGTGGAAATTTCCTACCTCTGGCAATTCTGGATGAGGTTCTGGATTCCACCTATGGTCTTGTACAATGTAAAGGCTCCACAGGAAACCTCTTTCACTGGGCAACTTCTAGCCCCCTTTAAGGTATTCCAATCAGTTATAGTCTGAAGGCGGACTTACAAGCTTTCTGTAGTGATGTTTCTGGTTATTCCTTTCTCCCTCCCTCTAGTGTCTATTTTACAATGGTAGGCAAGAGAAACCAAGATTCAAAAGACAGCCAAGCATCTTAACATTATTCCCCTCTTTTAGAAGGGTGGTTTTTTTACTTAGATCTTTAATCTATCTGGAATTTACCTTTATGTAGAGTGTGGTAGGAATTAACTTTATATTTGCTTAAAAATAGCAACCTTTGTCATGTATCTCAATTTCACATATACATAGGTTTGTTTCTGAACTCTCTTGTTTTATTGATTTGTTTGTCTATTCTTGAGTCAATACCACACTATTTTAATTACTACTTTTATGGCATGCTTTGACCTCTGGTCTCTACTTCCTGAAACACACTGTTTTCTTGGCATCTGTGACTTAACATGTGCCTTTTTTTTTTGTTTATATATATTTCCTGGTTACTTCTCAGTCTCCTCTATGAGTTCTTCTCTTTCTCTGCTCTTTCACTAAGTCTGCATGTCTTCCCTGGCTGTATACATCCTCATTCTATATACTCCCTGGGTGAACTTACCTATGCTAATGTTGATAGTTTTCAAATACATATCCCTATTCACGGTCTTTTGGAGACATTAAATTCAATCATTGTTGTAGAAGTGAATTAATCTTTTCACCTTACCCACCTCCAAAAAACCCTAGCCTATGTCTAGCGTTTCTCTTTTATTGCCTAGCACCATTGGCCACACAGTTGCTGAAGTTGGATACCTGCTTGTCTCCTTGGTAGTGTCTGTCTTTCCTTTCTTTTCCTCAGATCAACCACTAAGTCATGTTCTTTGGACCTAGTAAATAGCTCTAGAGCTCACCAATTCTTTTCACCTCACTGTGACTTCCCTAGTCATACCTCACTATGTACTTGAGTAATCAAAGTCACTCCCTCCTGCTGGTATCTCGGCCTCTGCTAGTATCCTCCCTGTAATCCAATGTAGCCAGTGAAGAGATTTTTGTAAAATTTATAAAATGTAATTGCATCACATCCTATTTAAAATCTTTAAACCTCTCCTTTACTCATAGGATCAACTCTTCAGCATGGTTTATAAGGCCCTGCCATGACCTGGCTCCGGTTTGTCCACTCAGCTTTAACTATAATATGTGCTCTTTTCATTTCTTGAAGTTCTATTTCAAAGTCTTCTAGAACACTAGACCCTTCTCTTGTTAATTTACCCATCTACAAGAATCCTAGTTTCTTTGGCACCATTTTCTCTGAGACAGTCATATCCCCACCCCATCTGGGTCAGGCACCCCTGTTCTTTGCTTCCACAGTATAATCACTCCATTGTATCTAAAGGAAATGTGCATCCGAAGCTAGGATGGCCTTATACAAGATAGATGCACAGTGAATAGTGAGTGCAAGTAGTGTGCATATGATGTCCAGGACACAGCCGCTTATAGGGGCTCATGGGTGCTCACGGGAGGTAACACCCGTGGGAGGGTTGTTGTTAAGTGCCGTCGAATCGGTTCTGACTCAGTGAACCTGTAGAGGGTTTTTGAGGAGCTGTTGGTGAACTTGAACCGCTGACCTTGAGGTTTAAACTAACCTTGCAGTTCAACACATTAACCCGCAGTGCCTGTCAAATGCCTTTGAGTCATATCTGACTCATACCGACTGTGGGGTTTCCAAAGACATGCTGGTGAGTTTGAACCACCGACCTTGTAGTTAGCAGCTGGGCCCAATTCCACCCGGGTCCAGCCTCTCTTACAGCAGTCTTCCGTCCTAGCCAATCGGGACTTCCCATGATGACCCGCGGGGCACCCATTCAAACTGCGCGGCGAAGAGGAAGGCAGTCGTGATGGCGGCGCGGAAGCCGGAAGTGTTGTCCTCGGACGCAGTCACAGGTAGAGCATGGGGGTCCGGAGCTCAAGGACCCTTGGGGACTCATTTCTTACTGACTGGTGCTCCCTTCAGTCACCTATTCCTTGGCCCTTTCTCCTGCCTGTCCCCTTGTCGCCTACTTCCTGCCATTCTGCCTCGATTTGTTTCTACCCCAGTGACTCCCTCGCCTCCACAGCCCAGGTTCCTCTCTGTTCGACCCCTCTCTCTCTTCATCTCGCCCTTTTCGACCCCACACGACTGCATTTTCTTTTCACTCACTTCCCGGGTTCTGGAGGGCCGCCGCTGTTTGGGCGGAGCTTCTGTCACTGCCTCGGAGCCTTAGGCGAGAGGGACCGGGACTCTTCGTCCCCGCCACGGCTCACGGTGGAGCTTGCAGAGGAAGCGTACGTGTGGCCAGGTGCCCCTTCGTAGTGGCCGATGGGGGGTCCATAAGGGAATGAAGAAGACTGCCTTTGCCCTTGGAGCTTTGCATTTTCTTTCTTTCCTCTGTGCACATACAGATTTGGAGTGGTATGAGAAGGTGGAGGAGACCCCAACCGCCCAACTAGAACTGCTTGAGACCACCTCCGCCCACGGACCTCTGCACCCTTCAGAACACTTTTGCCCCAGAAACTGCATGGTGCCGGTCGTTTTTCCCGGGCCTGTGAGCCAGGAAGGCTGCTGCCGGTTTACCTGTGAACTTCTTAAGCATGTCATGTACCAACGCCAGCAGCTCCCTCTGCCCTATGAACAGATTAAGCACTTCTACCGAAAACCGTCTCCTCAGGTAGGCACATGCTTTGGGGGGAAAGTTGGTGGGAAGATGTTGTGGCTTTTAATGGGTTCCGACTCATAGTGACCCTGTATGTAAGTCTTTACGGGAGCAGAGAGGCCAGCTTTCTCCTGTGAGCAGCTGGTAGATTCAAACTGCTGACCTGCATTCATCAGCCCAACTGGCTACTGTTGTTGTTGTTGTTAAGTGCCGTCGAGTCGGTTCCGACCCATAGCGACCCTGTACAGGGTTTCCGAGGGTGTAAATCTTTACGGGAGTAGAAAGCCTCATCTTTCTCCCGCGGAGCAGCTGGTAGTTTCGAATCGTTGACCTTAAGGTTCGCAGCCCGATTCGTAACCACTACGTTAACTGGCTACTAGCTCTCCTTAAATGGTGGTGGTTGTTGTTATGTGACATGGAGTCGATTTCGACTCATAGCGACCCTGTACAGGGTTTCCGAGGCTGGAACTCTTTACGGGAGCCGAAAGTCTCATCTTTCTCCCGCGGAACAGCTGGTAGTTTCGAACTGCTGACCTTCCGGTTAGCAGCCCGATTCCTAACTGCTACGCTACCAGGTGGTGGGTGTTCAGTGCCTTCGAGTCTGTTCCGACTCAGCCACCCTGCATAGGGTTTCCCTAGGTAGGTAAAATGGAAGTCCTGGTGTGGCACAGCCACCCTGCATAGGGTTTCCCTAGGTAGGTAAAATGGAAGTCCTGGTGTGGCACAGCCACCCTGCATAGGGTTTCCCTAGGTAGGTAAAATAGAAGTCCTGGTGTGGCGCTGTGGGTTAATGCGCCAGACTGCAAAGCCCTTTGAACTGCAAGGTAGGAGGTTCAAGCTCGCCAGCTGCTCCTCGGAAACCCTATACAGGGTCGCTATGAGTAGAAATTGACTCGACAGCACTTAAAAAACAACAAGTAATGGAGTCATGTTGTGGTACCATTGGATAAGCTAGTGGACTGCTAACTGCAGGGACGGCGGTTCATACTCATCAGCCACTCCTAGGAAACCCTATACAGTGGAGGTACGGAATGTTTGGCCCATGGGTTGTAAAAAGATTTCGATATCATTTGGTCTGGCCCTGCCAAAGAAACTACAGGTGGAACTCAAAATTCAATAAATCTAAGAGCTTTTTTCATAGCAATATTAAATAGATTAAATGATGTGATAAATATCCAAATGGCCCTTGGCAGTTTCCCCACCTGTGCTTAATGTCTTTTTTCTCAGTATAGTATTTCTTGTAGGAGCACAAATAAACATTTGTTCCATTTGCCATATTTACCTGGAAGGCTAACTCCAGAATCACCATTATTAGACCAAGTAATCTCCATTCCAATTATTTCCTATGCAGCCAAGATTTGCTACTGTAATGCTGAAGAAGCAGATGACTGCTAGCTATGAGGTTGGTGGTTCAAGCTTACCAACCACTCCTTGGAAACCTTATACAGGGTCGCTATGAGCCCGAACTGACTAGACAACACTTAGGAACAGCCATGCTCCCAAATCTCCTTGAATTATGGTGTTGCCTTTTTCTGAGTACCTGCTAGCTTTAGAACCCTATCTTGCTGTTCTGAGTGTGGGAGAATTCTGGTTTTGTCCCATTCGTTTATTTTTCGTTTTGATATAATGCCCTTTGATAGAGTTCAGTGTTTTGGTTGTGGTGGTTCATTGAGCTGGAAATGCAGTCCCATGAGGATTATTCAAAGGGTAGTAGCTGGGACATTAACTTTCCCTTACCTTGTGTTTCTCTCCCACCATTCTTTGTCCTTACAGGCAGAGGACATGGTGAGGAAGAAACCTTGGACTGCTGCTGAGACAAGCAGCAAGAAATGCCAACAAACCCTGGCAGAACTGGAGAGTGTCTTCAGCCACCTGGAGGGCTTTTTTGCTCGGACATTAGTTCCACGAGTGCTGATTCTCCTTGGAGGCAGTTCTCTAAGCCCCAAGGAGTTCTATGAGCTCGACTTGTCCCGATTGGCCCCTGGTAACATGGAGCAGAGCCTGAACACAGCCGCTTGTGTGCGCCATCTTTTCCGAGCCATTTTCATGGCTGATGCCTTCAGTGAACTTCAGGCTCCTCCACTCATGGGTACCATTATCATGGCACAGGGGCATCGAGACTGTGGAGAAGATTGGTTTCGACCCAAGCTCAACTACCGAGTGCCCAGCCGGGGCCACAAACTCACTGTGACTCTGTCCTGCGGCAGGTTGCCCATCCCAACCACGACCTGGGAGGATTACATCTGGTTCCAGGCACCAGTGACGCTTAAAGGCTTCCACTAGTGAATGACGTTGCTTTTTAATCATGAAGACACAATGGCTGAATTATCTTTCCCCCTGTGGCACTGAGTCACCCGACTCATGCTTGGAACTGAAGCTGCTTCCTGGTGAAGGAGGAAGATTTGGTTCTCTGGCTGCCTGCTTCCCCTCCTGAGAATTCCTGGTGGGCTGATGGTGTGGCTGGGGCTGTAATAATCACCAGTGAACAACATCTCTGAATCCCAGGGTTGATTTTCTCAGAGGGTGCTGGGTCAGGTGTTTCTGTTTGGTATTTCAAAGCAAGCATGGACCCGTGGACACTCCTGTGAAGAAGGCTAGTTTTTGCTTTTTATGTGGACGTTCAGGCTTTTTACCTAGAATATGTGTGTGTGAATCATGAACTTAAATATAAAATGAATGAATGAAATACTAAATTTTCCTGAAAATCTCTTTGCTCAAAGAGATTTTCTTTCTTGTGGCTAGAGTACTTGGCCTCTTCTGTTTCAGGGCTTCCAGGATTTTATTACTAATGCCTTTTTGTACTTCATGGACTCCAGGCCAATCTGGAAAGTTAAGTGACTTGGCTAAGGCCCTAAAAGAACAAGAATGATAGCAGATCTGGGACGAGAGTCCTCATCAGCTCACTCCTAGCCCAACTTTCTGTCCTTGCCACATACTGGTTTTTGTGACCCTTAGATTCTCTCTGATCAAAGCCAACTTCTGGTAAGGAACTTAACTCTCCAGACCACTCAATGGGACCAGTGTGATGTAGAGGAGCAGTCTGGTCCTGTGCTTGTTTAAACTTTCAGTGAATGAGCTGAAAGAATACTCAGAGGAGAGGAGGTGTCTGCAGGAGAGCGGAACTAGAACCTGGCTTATCAACATGGTCAGCTGTAGCCTTGAGTGCTTTGGGTGTTGCTGGTGTTCAGTCAGCATAGGAGAAGCTACAGCATGTCCTGCTTCCTTAAGGCAACTGTTGATTAAACACATACCATGTGCCAAACGTGGGAACCTGCGGTCCAAGTGCAGAGCCTGGCAGCTGCCTCCAAATCTCAGGTCTAAAGGATTCTGGTGAACCTGGCCCATTCTGCCCATCAGATCTGAGAATTAAATGCAGGAACGGGGCTCTGAGAGACTGAGATGAGAGGTCTGACAAAAGTAAAATGGGAGGACATTTCTAAAATCTGTGGGACCAGCTTCCTGAAGCTAAATGTCCCTTCTGGAATTCTGCCCAGCCTGTCTCTTGCTGCCATTGTCTTGTGGCTATTGGCAGTATTGTCCTTAAGTAAGCCCTGCCTCAGCCTATGGCAGCGACTCCTTGACTATCCTGATCCTTGTTTTTATCCTTCTGGCTTGATGCTGTTCTGATCACGAAATGTGGAAGCGCTTTGTCCCAAGGGAAGAACACCAAATGTTTCCTGGATACGAGCTGAAAACCGAATTCTCAACCTACTGGTGCTGTGGATACGTGTGTGTAGATATAAATATGGACAATAATACACATAAGTTTATTGTTGCTAGGTGCACTGAGTCCAGAGTGACTATGCACAACAGAAGGAAATACTGCTCAGTCCTGCATTGTCTTCACAATCGCTGCTGTTTTTGAGTCCATTTTTGTAGTCACCCTGTCAGTTTATCTTGTTGAGTGTCTTCCTCTTTTTCACTGACCCTCTACCAAGAATGATGTCCATCTCCATTGATAACCTGTCCAAAGTACATAAAATGAATTCCTGCCATCTTCATTTCTAAGGAGCATAAGGTTGTAATTCTCCCAAGACAGATTTGTTTGTTCTGGAATATTGAAAATTCTTCACCAACACCATAATTCAAATTCATCAATTCTTCATTCTCCCTCATTCATTGTCTAGCTTTTGAATGCAATTTCAAATACCATGGCTTGGGTCAGGTGCATCTTTGTCCTGAAAGTGACATCTTTGCATTTTAAACACTTTAACAGAGGTATTTTGCAGCAGATTTGCCCAATGCAATATATCATTTGATTTTTTTGACTACCACTTCTATCAATGTTGATTGTGGATCCAAGTAAAAAGTTATTTAAAAAAAATTTTTTCCTCCCCTCCCCCCCTTCACCAATCACGTGTTTTGTCTCATTTCATTGATTAACACTCCCCTCCCTGTAATAATTACTGTTTCTACTGTGTGGCTTCCCTTTTACATCACATTTTCCACAAATGAACAAAGCCAAAATATTTGAGGTGTGCACACAAAACAGAAAATATATATTTAAATATCCAAAGGGCATATAAAATGAAATTCTTGATGGCGTCCATCTTTTCTCTGATAATCATGATGCTACGTGTCCAATTGTGAGGATTTCTGTTATTAGCTTGATGGATAATGTGTGTAAAATGCTTCATGTATGTAAGGTGCCAAATGCCTGTCAAGTACTTAGGATATACTTTCCATTTTATGCTATGTTTTAAGTAGTTTATATGTATTATCAATTTATGTAGTATTCCCATTTCATAAGGAGCTCTGGTAGCGTAGTGGTTATGAATCTGGCTGCTAACCTCAGGGTCAGCAGTTCAAAACTACCAGCTGTTCCACAGGAAAAAGATGAGGCTTCCTGCTCCCGTAAAGATTTACAGCCTCGGAAACCTTGTACAGGGTCACTATGAGTTGGAACCGACTCCACGGCACATAACAACAACAACAACATCCCCATTTCATGGATGAAGCTAAGGGAAATTGAGTAACCCAGTCCATCTAGTGCCAGAGGCTGTGTTCTTTACACTGTTACTGTGCATCCTATGTGGTTTTGCTCAGATCGTTAAACAGGATCTGCCCTGCCAATGGTAGCAGCAGTTGCAGGGCCCTCCTCTGGTTTTCAATTCTGGTTCTTAACATGGAACCTGCTGTTGTTAGGTGCTGAGTAAATATTTAATGAAAATAGAAAGCTTAGGTTCTTTTCTGTGCTGTGACCACTGGAATCAAATTGCACTAGGCAGAATTTCGGCTGTCTTCCTATCTGGTACTACTATTTCACAGAAATGGAACTGGGCCATACCTCCCATTCAGGGAAGGCACAGGCAGAGGGGTGTGACTAAAGGGAGTAGGGGCATTGTGAAACCAGAGGGTTAGAAATTGTTTTGAGAGAAGCCAAGTCAGCTTCCTCAAGATACTTATTTTAAAAGCCTTTATAAATAATGCCTAGACAGTCAAAACAAAATAATTACCTGGGTTATTTAGATATTTCTCCATGGGTGTGGCATTGGGGCCCAGGCCATTCTGACTTTCAAAAGTTCTACAAAAGAATCCAGAAATGAAAAGATCAGTGAATTATATTAGCAATAAAGCCCAGTTCTTTCCCTGATAATAAATTTGCTGAGGAACGTGCTTCTCTGGACTTGGCTGGGGACTCCTGAGGTGGATGTGAAGAGGTAGTCTAGCCTGGGGAGAGAAAAACTTTAGCTGTTCCGGGTCTGGTCTTTCATCTTGCTACCATGGTGCCTAAAAAACAGTTGTGGGGCTCTGGGAGGTAAATAGAGGAGGTGTTAGCTGACGGGAAAATTTGTAAATGTCACCCTTTTTGCACCCTCTTCCACAGCCTCCTTTCCCAAAGTATAACCCTATACCTTGCTCTATTGCCTCGGTTTCCACATGCCATTTAATTGTTACCATCCTATAAAAGGAGTAGATAAAGACAGGTAGTGAAGACTGCAGGAAATGGGATGGATGGGCCCCATTCTGTAAGATCTGAATTTGAGAGGAGCTCTGGTAGCGTAGTGGTTACGAATTGGGCTGTGAACCTTAAGGTCAGCGGTTCGAAACTACCAGCTGCTCCACGGGAGAAAGATGAGGCTTTCTACTCCCGTAAAGATTTACACCCTCGGAAACCCTGTACAGGGTCGCTATGGGTCGGAACCGACTCGACGGCACTTAACAACAACAACATTAAGGACCTCTGCTAGCGTAGAAGTTAGGAATCGGGCTGCGAAACTCACGATAAGCAGTTTGAAACTACCAGCTGTTCCACGGGAGAAAGATGAAGCTTTCTGCTTGTAAAGATTTACAACCTCGGAAACCCTGTAAAGGATCGCTATGAGTCAGAACTGACTCCACGGCACATCACAACAACAACAAATTAGTTGTCTTGGACTTTTAGAGCCACAAAGAATCTCAGTTCTAGTCCACATTTTTCCCATATAAATTTGAAGCCAAAATTATAAAATAATAAAGCTAGCGTTGGAGCTTTTTATTGTTTTTCTTCCCCACTACACATGCAGAGGAATCAATGAGTGTCCATTATGTGGATGAACTCAGACAGGACTAAAGAATCCATGGAATTGGGCTGCATGCGGACACTCATTGAGTGCAGTCGAGTCAGTTCCTACTGATAGTGACCCTGTATAGTTTCTGAGGAGCAGCTGGTGTGCTTGAACAGCTGACCTTGTGATTCAAACCAATTTTGCAATCCAGCGCATTAACCAGCAGCGCCACACAAGGGCTCTAGAAACACTGTATTAAAGTGTTGAGTCAGTTCCGACCCATAGCGATCCTGAATAGTGTTTCCAAGGAGCCGCCGGTGAGCTTGAACCGTCGACCTTGTGGTTCAAACCGACTTTGCAGTCCAGCGCATCAACCCCACAGCGCCACACTGTAGTCTATCTCTATTAGGGAAAGCCACACTGTCGATGTGAAACTGAAGACCCTGTCCCATAATCTGGAGAGGAAAGGGGAGGATCTAGCGTATCACCTGGTATGGTGCTGTAGGCTAAACACTGGACTGTTAACTACAAGGTCGGCGGTTCAAACTCACAAGCTACTCCTCGGAAACCCTATACTGTGTCGATATGAGTCAGAACTGACTCAGCGGCACTTAACAACCTGCTGGACGCAAGATGCTCCGTAGGGAGAAGGGCTTCTTCCGACTGGGCTGGGCTTCAGGTGGTCACGTGGGTGGAAACTTGGCTTCCCGAAAGACGGAAAGGCGGAGTTTTCGGTATCCATGGAGACCTCGTCTCTTGGCAACTTGGCAGGCGTTGAACAGAGCCGCAGGCCTGATGGACGCCGAGAGCCTCCTGCTGTCGCTGGAGCTGGCGTCCGGCAGTGGACAGGGTCTCAGCCCTGACCGCCGGGCCTCCCTGCTCACTTCTCTCATGCTGGTTAAGCGCGACTACCGCTATGATCGGGTCCTTTTCTGGGGCCGCATCCTTGGCCTCGTCGCCGATTACTACATCGCGCAGGGCTTGAGTGAGGACCAGCTTGCACCGCGCAAGACCCTCTACAGGTGGAGGCGGTACCTGGAGCCCGCAGAGGCCTCGCAAACATACTAAAGGGGGCCGCTGTTGCTGAGTCCGAAGGAATAGGAAAGGGGTCGGGGCCCAGGAAAGACAGGATATGACGGGAAACAAAAGGGTCTTGGAAAGTTGGTTGCGGGTTAAGGGGTTGAAACTGGGCATCTTGAAGCAGAATAGAGCGGAAGGAGGCGGGAAATGGATGGAAGTGGTCTGAGGGGACGGGGCCCTGGGAGGGTAGATTTTTCTCCTTTTACAGCAGCCAAGAGAAGCCAATATACTGATAGGCTTGTAATAGAGACTGGGCCAAGAAAGCAAGGTAAGAGTTTTTGGAGACTGGAGCCTTGGAGTAGAAGCCAGGTGTGGGCCAGGTGTCCAACTTGGTATTCCGAAGGACTCAGTTTGGAGAATGATCCGAAACCTTGGTAGGTGAGGGAATGATGTTTGGAAACGAATCCAAAAGCATCTTAGGTGTGGGCTTTGCAGGTAGGAGGTGCTCTTGGAAGTAGTGAACAAATGTGAAATGGAGAGAAAAGGGGTTTGGAACTGGCAAAAATTCATTGGACACTACCATCCAGCCACTTTGACTACGATCAACGATGGTGGGTAGCTCACCACTTTACACAGCAGTCTGTTCAGGAGGCAGGATTTGGAGACTTCACTTAGCTATCCATGTAGCCATCTAACATTGATTAGAAGCATCCTGTGCTAGAATTGAGCTTTCAAAGGTAGCTGAGATGCACCTCTGTTTTCTAGTTTCCCACATCCTAGGGAGACAGATGTGTAACGCAGCAACGAAATTACAGTGTACAGTGAAAACTACAACAGAGCTGTACACAAAGGAGGGCTGGGTGGAGGCATATTCCTAGGAGGCAATTAAATAAGATCCATAAAGGAGCAACTTGTTTTGAGATTTGAAAGATGAGCAGGAATTCTCCAGCAAGGTGTGGGAAAAGTCATACCAGACAGAGAAGAAAATTCTGCAACTACTTGTTGGCTGGGGAGGACTTGGGGTGTTTGGGAAAACCTCAGGTAGGTAAACATGACAGTGGCAGCAAAGGGTGTTATGTGGGACTGGATGGAGAGACCACTAGGGGTTTGAACGTTGTCCTGTAAGCTCTAGGAAGTCATGGGTCTACAAGAGAGGAATGTTTAGGAGCTGTTGCAATATCTAGATGAGGGGACTCCTGAAGGAAGGGGTAGTGAGAGAATGGAAGAGAGGGGCTGGATTAGGAATTTGTAGGACTTGAGACTGTTTGATGTGGGGTGGGGGTGGGGATGGCAAAGAAGAGGTAAGGGTGAGTGCTGGCACCACTAGCTGGGAGAGACAATTCAAGGAGTCAGTCTAGAGTCTAGGGAGGGCAGTGAGTTTAGTGTTAGGTGTCTTGGAGTGGGGTGGGGGGTGGCAGGGTGTTAAGAAGGCATACTAAAATATAGATCTGGGTTTCAGAAGAGAAATCTGGGCTGCAAATAGAAATTGGGACTCATTTCATCTTATTCTATCAGTATTTATTTCTTGAGTACCTCCTATGTGCCGGATGTTGATCTCGGCACAAGGGACTCAGTGGTAAAGGAGACAAAATTCTTGTCTCTTGGGACCTTAGATTGTCTTGTGTATGTGAAGGGGAGAGACAGTAAATATATGCATATATTATGTGCTGTTTTCTTTACCTGCTGCTGCTATTGCAAAAATACCACAAGCGGTGGGCTATAAGTTCAAATTCAGGGCACAGGCAGGGCTAGAGTCTCTCTCTGGTATTCCTTGGCTGCTTGTAAATGAATAGTATCTGTTTCACTCAGCTGGACTTGTGTGTCCGTCCAGAATGGAGAGGTTTAGGACCCACTGTACTCCAAGATAATCTCATTAGTGTAACAAAAGAAAAACCCTCTTTCAAAAGGGTCAAATTTATAGATACAGGGGTTAGAGGACTTTAGCAATTCTTTTTTTGTTTAATGTTTTATTGTGAATTATATGATAGTTTACATGACAGAACTTTAGTTTTATATTCATTCCATCGTATATCATTTCATTGCCATGGTTCCAGTTCCCTCCATGCATCATCAACCAACCAAAGGGTATACCCTACAAACCTGCCCCCTCCACTCCCCACTCCCCCCCCACCCCCAGTCTTTAGCACACAGTCCCTTTCCCTCTTTGGATCCAAAGTCCCCAGCCGCTTCATCACTCCACGTCGTTGTCTCTACCTCTATCTCGGACCTCGCTGCTTCTCTGGGTAGGGTCCCGCTCTGGGCTCTTCCCCTTTGATGGTCCTAGAGACCTCCCCTCCTAGACTGGAGAGTTAATCACTCCCTTCCTTGCTATAAAACATCTACCTTTACATTTCCAACCCTCACAATCAGTCCTGATAACAATTATTCACTATTGTATCACAAATGACCCATCTGCGTTTCATTTCATCAGCTCCGTCTAGACAGATTGGATAGTACTCACTGGAGATTCTGCCTTCCTCCATGCCCCCTGGCTCTAGGTCCCCTCTTGAAAGCTTGAAAGCCCGTCACTTCTTGCCTTTGTAGTTCCCCCACCCCCATTTTGGGTTTTAACAATTCTTTTGGGGAACCACAAATCAATCCATAACACATCATATGGTGCTAGTGTTGCAACAAAAAGACAGCAGTAAAGGGGATAGAGATGCAGGATGGCATGCTATTTTAAAAGCGTGGTCAGTGATGGGCTCTCTGATAAGGTGACATTTGAGAAGAAATTTGAAGAGACTGATTAAGTGAAGTATGTGGCATTTACAAAGGCCCTGAGGCAGGGATGTGCTTAGTTTGTGGAACCCCATAGATTTTAGTATGACTGGAAAGGAGGGTGAGTATTGTAGGATATAAGTTCAGAGAGGTAAAGGGTGGGGAGACAATGAGGCACAGTCTTGTGGGGATCTGTAAGGATCTGTAAGGATTTTGGAATGTTTTGAACATAGAAATGACATGATCTGACTTTGATTTTAACGGGATCGGTTGGTTGTTGGGTGGGGGTAGACTAAAGGGAGAGCAGGTGTAGAAGCAGGAAGACTTGTTAGGAGGCTACTGCAATATCTGGGCAAGAATAGATGATGGCTTGTATCAGGTGGAAGCAGTGGAGATGGTTGGATTCTGGATACCAAGTAGGCTGTAGCTAGGGCCCAGGGAGTAAGGTGAATGAAACTACAGAGAGAAAAAAGGCATGAGAATAGAGCCCTGGAAGTACTTAAGGCACTGAAAGAAGGAGAAGGAAAATGTCAGAAGAAACAGAAATGGAAAAGCATTTTTAGAGCCCATAGATGACCTCTTACCAAGCAGTTTCTTAAGAGCGGTGGGACAGAAATCACAATATAGTAGGTTGAAGAGTGACATTAAGGGGAGGAAGGGCACCTGATGGGCAAATTGTTGTTCTGAGATTATTGTTCAGTGCTGGGGAAGAGGAAGGTGGTACAGGAAACGGGCATTTGTTCAGAAGGCACATGGATTTGAGAGCTGGTGTTGTTTCAGAAGGCTAAGCTGTTTCATGTTGAGTAGGAGCCAGTGGAGATTGAAGAGTAGGAAGAGGAGCAGAGAACAAACTGGGGAGGCACCTGCTGACAGTGGGTTATAAAGGAGTGGGAAATCCACACTTCCTATCCTGACTGGAAGTGAGAAAGAAGGGTTTGGGTAGGGGCTGGTGGGTGGTGAGTACTCCTGAAGACCTCAACGGAGGAGAGATCCTTGAGCATGGGCTGGACTTCCCTGAGAAGTGGGGGAGATGGCCATGTTGTCGGCTCAGCAGGCAGGCCAAGCATTAGTTCAGGGCACCATGAAAGCAGGATCACCCTTAAGTGAAGAAAGCTCACCTTCCAGAAATTTCTCCAGAATTTTACAGCCCAGATATCTAGGAAGAAGCTCTTTTAATTTCAATCTATGAGATCTTTCAAAAAAGAAAGTTCAATTTGAATCACCTATGGTAGTGAAACATAAACTACAATACTTAGGGCTTCTTGGGATCTCAGAACAGCATTGGGAGATAGGTATGAATCCCCAGAGCTTTTCTTGGACCTAACTCCCTGAGGAGAAGGGAAGGCAGAAGACTGGGTGAGGTGGAAGCTGCGTTCCACAAGGTGATATGGATGTTGTTGGCAGCCTGAACTGCATGGAGTGGAGCCTTTTGCCACCTGCCACAGAGGAGATGCTACTGCAGACATCTATGGTGAGCGGCCGCTTCATGGGAGATCCCTCACATGAGTATGAACACACAGAGCTGCAGAAGGTGAACGAAGGTGACAAGGTCTTTGAAGAAGAAGTGGTGGTGAGTGAAGAGATGACAAGGACAAGGGGGTCCTGAATGAAGAGGGTCTGGCCAATAGAAACCCAGCATAATGGAAATGATAACAGCACGATTGCTAATCTCTCCACCCTTGCACTAGATCAATTCCTAGAAATAGGTCAGGTATTGGGTATCTAGAAACCATGTTCTCATATGTGTGTCATCTCTTAATCTTTACAACTCTATGAAGTTGCTATATTACTTTCTGGATGGCACAGAGAAGAAACTGAAGTTTAGAGAGGTTAAGTGACTTGCTTAGGGTCACGTTGTTGTTAAGTGCCATGGAGTCAGTTCCAACTCATAGTGACCCTGTATAGTGTTTCTGAAGAGTGACTGGTGGGTTTGAACAACCTACCTTGTGGTTAGCAGTCCAGTGCGTATCCTACAGTGCCACACCAGGACTCCAGGGTCATGTAGCTATAGGCAGATCACAGAGATTATTGTGGATTTACATCCAGACCACCATAAGAAAATGAATATCTTAATAAAGCGAGTCACACAAATTCTTTTGGTTTTCCTAGTACGTATAGAAGTTATACTTGTACTATGCTGTAATCAATTCAGTGTGCAATAGCACTATGAAAAAGTTTTGAAATATTGTGAGAATTACCAAACTGTGGCACAGAATTACCAAACTGTGGCACACCAGGAGAGCACATGCTGTTGATAAAATGGTGCTGATAGACATGCTTGCTGTGGGGTTGCCACAAACCTTTAATTTGTAGACAAGGCCATCTCTGTAAAGCGAAGTAAGGAGAGACACAATAAAAACAAGGTCTGAGGTATGGAAGGACAGAATGGGGAGAGTGGGGGGTGGCTGGAAGACGGGCCTGTGTACCTCTTGGGTAAAGGAGTGAGCATAAGCTCTTGTGTTTTTGGTCAAAAATGTTTGACTAGATAATACATTATTTGGTTCAAAAGTCAAACATACAAATACAAGATGATGCCCAAAGTCTGGCTCTAGATCTGTGATGCCTTAGCTGCAGTGACTGCTCCTCCCATCTGACAACCTTAACACCTTCAGCCTCAGTTTTCCTCCTATCCCTGCCCACTAGACACCCAGGCCGTCTTTCTGAAGGCCAGTAATGTTACTGTTTTGTATTTGTGTGTGTGGATCTGTGTGCTGTGGATTGAAGCAAAGGCATCACTATGGCTCAGGAGTTAAAAATGCTGAATCTGGGGCCCCAGCAGCAGAATCTGCATTTTAACAAGAAATTCCCAGAGGACTCGAGTGCACATTAATACGTGAGAAACTAGTTTCCAAACACATCGTGTGAAAATACAAACCTCAGCATAACTCTTACTATACATGTCCTCTTTTTACCTGGAAAAATAAGAAATGGTAGCATGCTACACACATATTTCTGCACCTTACCCTTGTCAATGATCAAATGATATATTCAGTTAACAATGTGTTAACAATTAACAGATACTTCTCTTCTGTGCCCTAAGGAGCCTGCACATTTCCTCCGAGCATTTTGGGAATGTACCGTCATGCATTTAACCAGGGTCTTATTATGAATATGTGGGTTTCGAATTTTCATTCAGACAAACAATACCACAGGTATTGAACCTGTACACATGTCATTTCCCATATGTTCATTATCTTGGAAAGATCAATTCCTCAAAAATGGAATTGTTAGGTCTACAGGTCAGGAGCCCGCAGTTGGAGAGTAGACAAACCTGGAATTGAAAACCAGTTTTTCCATTTGGACCTGGGTGATCCCAAAGGACTGTGTCTCAGTCTGTAAACCCTCAGCTGCAACCCAGCCCCTCACACCTGACAAGCTTACTCTTCCTGAACCTCAATGTTATTTTCTGAGATAAACAGATTTACTTTGCAGGTTTTTCTTTTCTTTTATAACTTTCTATTGTGAGGGTGTACAGAGCAGATCAATTTTCCATTCGGTAATTCACACACATTTTGTTTCATCTCATTGATTACTTACTTTGAAGGTGAATATTAAATGAGGTGAATATGTAAAGCCCCCGGCCTGGGCACTTTGTAAATATCAGTTTCTGTCTTCTCTTAGACAGTTCAGCTTGACAGCTCCTGAGAAGTTGGTGACTCAGTGACTTGGGGGCTTCTGTTCATGTGTTTTCTTGTCAAACACTGCTTTCCCTCAAACATCTCTGTGAAGTCTTTTTGTTCAGGGTCCCTTGATATTTGTAACTAAATTTCACCTGCGTAAGTCCTAGTGTGGTGCTGTAGGATAAATGCAGGACCGCAAGGTTGGCTTGAACCACAAGGCCAGTGGTTCAAACTCACAAGTTACTTCTTGGAAACCCTATACTGGGTCGCTATGAATCAGAACCAACTAAATGACACTTAACAACAACAAACAACATTATTATCATATGGGAAGATGCTTGGGAAATAATGTTAAATCAAAGTACAGGGTATAAAATTATATAAATGGTGAGTAATTTTGCCTTCAGTATATGCGCAGATGTAAACAGACTAGAAGGGTATTGCCAATATATTATCAACTAGTGATTATCTTTGGGAGGTGGAATTATGAGTGTCTCCAATGATCTCAGTATGCGTTTCTCTGTTTTCCAAATATTTTCTAGTGAACATGATTGTTTTTATATTATAGAAAGGCATAAGATGGTATTTCTGTAGAAAGATACATGTTGTTGTTAAGTGCGATTGAGTCAGTTCCAACTTGAAGTGACCCTGTATAGGGTTTCCAAGGAGCAGTTGGTGAATTTGAACCATCAACCTGTGGTTAGAAGTCCAGTGCATATCCTACAGTGCCACACCAGAACTCTAGAAGGATACGTTGTTGTTGTTAAATGCTGTCAAGTTGGTTCTGACTCATAGCCATCCTGTATAGGGTTGACAAGGAGTGGCTGGTGAATTTGAACCCCTGACCCTGCAGTTCAAACCGACCTTGTGGTCCAGTGAATTCTCCCACAGTGTCATACCAGGACTCTGAAGGATTTGTTGTTGTGGTTAAGTGCTCTTGAAGTGGTTCCGACCCAAAGTGACCCTATATAGGGTTTCTGAAGAGACATAGGAAACCATTAACAGTGGTTGGCCCCAGGGAGGCATTGAGGAATTGAGGCATTGAGGAAAAGACTGGTTTTTGAAAGTCTAGAATTTGCACCACCTGTAAATATTTTCCATTCAAAAGTAAAACTGAGAATAACTTTGAATCCTGTTAAGAGAGGGGTGATGGTCCACCTATGATGATTTTCTGTGGGCCTGGCACGGTCTTACGGTGGGCACAGTGGTTAAATCGAATGGCTTCTCTCCTCAGATTCAGATCAAGGAAGAGACTCGCTTGGTGTCCATTATTGACCAAATTGATAAGGCTGTGGCCATTATCCCCCGAGGCGCCCTCTTCAAGACTCCTTTTGGGCCCACCCATGTCAATCGGACCTTTGAAGGTGAGTTCTCTGGGGTCCCCCTCAAACAACAGGAGGGGTCTCTTACTAAGTACAATTGGACCCATGTCCAAGAGTCCAATGGTAACCGGTTCACTTCGTCAGAGAACGAATAGCTATGGGCACATCATCAGTGGTCTGGCATTAGTTACCTGGTTATGGGACACTAACGCTCTTCTGTCTTATGGGTGGGAGAGCCTATGACTCTTACCTAGTATTTGTGTGCATCTGGTCTTCCTGCCTCCCTCCACCGTCCCGCTTGACTTCCCGCCTTGGGTATCTCCTCTTTGTAAGATTTGGACCAAGTTTGAGCTGAAGGAAATCTACTCCCTCATCTCCCTTCACTTCTAAGTTAATGGATAACCGAATCCTTTGCAATCTCCTCCACATGGTCCCAATGTAGAGACAAAGGGAGTTTTAGGTTTGAGAATGACCATCCCTTCTTGCCTGTTGCTTCTTTCTAGGACTGTCCTTGTCTGAGGCCAAGAAGCTTAGTTCCTATTTTCACTTCAAAGAAGCTGTTGAACTAAAGAATAAGACCTTGCTTGAGAAGGCTGACTTGGACCCCTCCCTGGACTTCATGGACTCCTTGGAGCATGATATCCCCAAAGGTAATGGCTCATTTAATTCCAGGACATAGAAACTGCCTCTGGGTGTTCCACCTGCCATTCTCCTTTGAGAGTGAAGCCAAGAGCCTGGATGGGAATTGGTTGGTCATTGTGGGCCCTTAAGGATGAGGTTTTCCCAGAGTCTAGTCTAGAGCCCAGCTCATAATTGTTATTGTTAGGTGCTATCGAGTCAATTCTAACCCAAAGCGACCCTATGTACAATAGAGCGAAACAAACGTTGCTACTCTTGAACCCATTGCTACTGCCACTGTGCCAATCCATCTCACTGGGAGTCTCCTTCTTTTTCTCTGACTCTCTACTTTACCAAACAAAATGCCCTTCTCCAGGGACTGATGATCCTTCCTGATAATATGTCTGAAGCATGACCATAATATGGTCTTCTTGGCTTCAAAGGAGAATTCTGGTTGTACTTCTTCCAACACAGACTTGTTTGTTCATGATACTTTGAATTTTCTCCTCCAACACCATAAGTCAAATGCATCAGTTCTTCTACGGTCTTTTGTATTCATAGTAGATGCTGAGTAAATGTTTGTTGAATGACAAAGATGGAAATGTCTTCCATATGCTTCCACAGACAGGAAGCATCTCAGGACCTCACAGCAATCTTGAATGGAGGCAGGTTGGGAATCTTTCCCCCCATCCATTCATGAAAATGTCCATTGAAATACTAAGCATGCTTGCATTGTAAGTTTTAGACTTTGGGAGGTGCTTGGCACATAGCTGGTGCTCATTAAGTGGATGTTAATTGAATGAAAAACCACCTGCTAAGAAAACAAGTTCTGTACATTAGTTCCAGCTATGTGTGGGGCACCTTTTAATCTTAACTCATACAGTTTCAGAGACCTTCCTGTGCTACAGGCCCCATCTGGCCTAGGCACAAAGCCAACAGTTGTTGGCAGGAAGCCCTTTCTGCTCCCTCCCTTGAGCTGTGCCCATGGAGGACCTATCCTGGGAGATGCTCCTTCTCTGAGGTTTTACCCCAGAGTAGTGCCAGGTGCTAGGTAGTTGACATAGCCACTGGCTCAGCATCCTGCTTCTTCTCCTCCCCACACCTGATGTTTGAGGACTGGAGGGATTTTGATGTTGGTGATGATAATGGCAATGATTGTGGTAATGATGGTGGAGTTGGTTGTGACTCACAGTGACCCTGCATAGGGTTTTTGAGGCCGTAAATCTTTACGGGAGCAGAAAGCCTCATTTTTCTCCCCCTGGAATGGCTAGTAATTTTGAACTGCTCACCCTGAGGTTAGCAGCCTGACTCGTCACCACTACACTACCAGAGCTCCTGTGATACTGCTGATGTTGCTGCTAAATGCTGTTGAGTCAGGGTCTGACTCATGGCAACCCTGGATAGGGTTTCCAAGGAGCAGCTGGTGAGACTGAACTGACGACCTTATGGTTCATACTGACTTTGCAGTCCAGTGCATTAACACACAGCATGACAACTAATTCAGAAAAGGGATGAGACTGCTTCCTGTGTAGCAGACACTGCTCAGCGCTTTCCATTTCTCATTTCTATGTTCACAGTCATCCTATTAGGTGGGGTGGGTCCTAATATCAATCCCACTTAACAGATTAGGAAACAGATGCAGGGAGTTAAGCCCGTGGAAATAATTCGAGCATTATACTTCTGGACTCTGGCATTAACTATGGAGCCAAATAGATGGTGTTTCCTTTTAAACCAATAAAAGGAATAGCCTGACAATTGTCACATCCACCCCCACTGTGGTGGCTTGTGTGTTGCTATGATGCTGGAAGCTATGCCACATATATTATAAATACCAGCAGGGTCACCCATGGTGGACAGGGTTCAGCTGAGCTTCCAGAAGAAGGAGAGGCAGACCACTTTTGAATGGGTAGTAACTAAAAATGTTATGAATAGGAATAAAACATTGTCTGATATAGTGCCCAAAGGTGAGCCCCTCAGGTTGGAAGGCACTCAAAATATGATGGAAAAGAGTTGTCTCCTCAAAGTAGAGTTGACTTTAATGACATGGATGGAGCAAAGTATCATTTGCTGATGGTGCACAACTCAAAATGAGAAGAAACAGCTGCAAACAACCATTAGTAATTGGAACATGGAATAGCTCAGAAAACTGCAATTCATAAAAAATGAAATGGAACGCATAAATATTTATATATTAGACATTAGTGAGCTGAAATGGATCAGTATTGCCCATTTCGAATTGAGTTATCATATGGTTTACTATCCCAACAATTACAAATTCAAGAGGAATGATGTTGCATTCATCATCAAAAAGAACATTTCCCAAAATCTATCTTGAAGTACAATGCTGTCTGTGATAGGATAACATCCATATTATACAAGGAAGGTCAGTTAATACCACTATTACTCAAATTTATGTATCAACCACTAATGAAGCTAATGAAGAAATTGAAGAATTCTGTCAACTTTTTCAGTCTGAAATTGATCAAACATGTCATCAAAATACCCGGATGTTAATGGTTATTGGAAAGTGAATGTTAGAAACCAAGAGGAAGGATCGGTAGTTGGAAAATATGGCCTTGGTGATAGAAACAATGCTGGAGATTATATACTAGAATTTTGCAATAAGTCCAGTCAATGATTTATTCATTGCAAATATCTTTTTCAACAACATAAACAGTGACTATATACATGGACCTTACCAGATGGAAGCTGAAGAAAATGAAAACATGTCCATGAGAGACAAAATATAACATTGAGTATATCCCACCTGTATTTAGAGATCTCATTAGATGGATGGAGTCCTGGTGTGGTGCTGTGGGCTAATGCACTAGACTGCAAGGTCAGTTAGAACCACAAGGTTGGTGGTTCAGGCTCACAAGTCACTCTTCAGAAACCATACACAGGGTTGCTGTGAGTAGGAACTGCTCAATAGCACTTAACAACAATGTAGAGACCATCTCAAAAACATGATACTTTGATGCATTAGACACTAATGACCTAAGATCAGAGAGTTGTAGGAACAACTCTCTGATCTTAAGAACATCATACATGAAGAAAGCAAAAGGTCATTCAAAAGACAGGAAAGAAAGACAAGACCAAAATGGATGTCCAGACAGACTCTGAAACTTGCTCTTGACCATAGAGAAGCTAAAGCAGCTGGAAGAAATGAAGTAAAAGAGCTGAATAGAAAATTCCAAAGGGCAGCTCAAGAAGACAGTCAAGTATTATAATGAAATGTGCAAAGACCCAGAGTTGGAAAATCCAAAGGAAAGAACATGCTCAATATTTCTCAGGCTGAAAGAGCTGAAGGAAAACTCAAGCCTTGGATTGTAATATTAAAGGATTCTAAGGGGAAATTTTTGAATAATGCAGAGAAAAAGAGGAAGACCCCCAATGAGATGAGTCAGCCAAGTGGCATCATTGATGGCGTCAAGTGTGGCAGCAGTAGTGAGGTTGGCCCAGGATCGGACATTGTTTCGTTCTGCTGTGCATGGGGTCTCTATGAGTTGGTTCCGACTCGATGGCACCTGACAACAACAACATACTAAAAATAATTGGTTGATGTTCTATGTCAAGAGGTAGCATATGATCAAGAACCAATGGTAATGCAGGAAGAAGTTCAAGCTGAACTGAAAGCATTAGCAAGAAAAAAGGCTCTAGGAATTCATGAAATGTTTCAACATACTGATGCAACATTGAAGGTACTCACTTGTCTATGCCAAGAAATTTGGAAGACTGTACCTGGCCAACCAATCGGAAGAGATCCATATTTGTGCCCATTCCAAAGAAAGATGACCTAACAATGCAGAAATCATCAAACAGTATCATTGATGTTACATGCAAGTAAAATTTTGCTGAAGATAATTCAAAATGTGTTACAGCAGTACATTGACAGGATGCTGCCAGAAATTCAAGCTGGATTCGGAAGAGGATGTGGAACTAGGGATATCATTGCTGACCTCAGATGGGTTTTGGTGGAAAGCAGAGAATACAAGAAAGATGTTAACTTGTGCAACTATGCAAAGGCATTTGACTGTGTGGATCATAACAAATTATGGAAAACATTGGGGAAAATGGGAATTCCAGAACATTTAGGAAACCTGTATACTTTAAGAAATCTGTACATAAACCAAGAGGCAGTTGTTCAAACAGAACAAGGAAAACTGAAAGGTTTTAAAATCCAGAAAGGTAGGTGCCAGGGTTGTATCCTTTAACCATATTTATTCAACTGTATGCTGAGCAAATAATGGGAGAAGTTGGATTATATGAAGAAGAACAGGGCATCAAAATTGGGGGAAGACTTTTTAATAACCTGAGATATTTAGATGACACAACCTTGATAGCTAGAAGAGAGGAGGCCTTGAAATACTTATTAAGATCAAAGACTATAGCTTTTAGTATGGATTACCCCTCAGTTTAAAGAAAACAAAAATCTTTATAATTAGACCAATAAATAACATCATGATAGATGGAGAAAAGATTGAAGTTGTCAAATACTTCATTTTGTTTGGATTCACAATCAACACTCATGGAAGCAACAGTCAAAAAGTCCAACGATGTATTGCATTAGGCAAATCTGCTGCAAAAGACATCTTTAAAGTGTTAAAGAGCAAAGATGTCGTTTTGAAGACTAAGATGTACCTGACCCAAGCTATGGTATTTTCAGTCACCTCATATGCATATGAAAGTTGGACAATGAATAATAAAGATCATAGAAGAATCAATGCATTTGAATTATTTTTTTTGAAAAACATTGAAAGTATCATGGACTGCCAGAGGAACAAACAAATCTATTTTGGAAGAAGTACAGCCAGATTGCTCCTTAGACGCAAGGATGGCGAGACTTCGTCGCAGGTACTTTGGACATTTTATTAGGAGGGACCAGTCCCTGGAGAAGGACATCATTCTTAGTAATGTGGAGGGTCAGTTAAAAAAAGGAAGACCCCCCTCAACAAGATGGATTAGCACAGTGGCTGCAACAATAGACTCAAATAGAAAATTATGAGGATGGAGCAGGACCGGGTATTGTTTCATTCTGTTGTGCATACGGTCACAATGAACTGACTCAAACGGACTCAAAGGCACCTAACAACACCACCTAACCCCCACCACTAGGGATACTTACCTCTGAGCAACAGTGAACCATCAGATGGGCTGGAGCTCAGGTGGAGAATGGGATGGCAGTAATGGTTAAAGGCAAGAGCTCTGGGATCAGACAGCCTGGCTTGGAATTCCAGCTCTGTCACTTACTAGCCGTGTGACCTCAGACATGTTCCTCAGTTTCCTTGTGCCTCAGATCCCTCATTTCTATAAGACGGCAACTATATTTTGACTTCATTGGGGTTGTTAAGAGAATTATATATATACAGAGTTAACATATATACAGAATAGTTATGACAGTGCTTAACACATAGTAAGGACTCAGAAAATATTCCTGGTATGATTTTCATTAACAAAAAGGCCTTGGGGTGGGGGGGAGCCGGGGGCTGGACGGGCCTAGGAGAGCCTAGAAGGCCAGGGCACTAGGAGTTGTTGGTGGGTTGTGGGCAGGCCTGTGAACGAAGGCAGCAATGCACTGGTGCAGAGAGCAAGAACAAGCCAAGGATCAGGAAGCCATTCAGGAGCTACTGCAGTGCCCTGGTGGTGCAGTGGTTAAAGCGTTCTGCTGCTAACCAAAAGTTCCAAAACCATCAGCTACTCTGTGAGCGAAAGTCGTGCAATCTGTTTCTGTAAAGATTTACAGTCTTAGAAACCCTACGGGGCAGTTCTACTCTGTCCTGTACGGTCACTATGAGTCCGAAGCCACTCAGTACAGTAGGTTTGGTTTTGCTTTTGGTGTTGGACAGTGTCCTTGGCTCCTGAGTATCTTCCATTAAGGAACAGCCACTCTGGTCTTTGCCACATGGGGGCGCCCGAGTCAAGCTGCTCTGAGCGTGACCAACTCTGCAGTGATGGATACAGAAGGGGCTTGTGATCTGGCAGGAGGGCTGGCTGGTGGGGGATGGGGTGGGAAGGGTTTATAGGGGCTCCTCAGACCTCCCTTATCTCCTCTAACTCTGCACTCCCAGCCTGGCCAGGAAACTGGAGGTGGCTGCACATCCCCCACTCATAAAAGGAGCAAGGAACTCTGGTGGTGGGACCCAGTGCCAGGAGCTGAGAGGTGGGCTGAGAAGTCCTTTTAAACTGAGGGCATCAGCCCACCTCCCTGATTCAGGCGTGACTGGAATGCCTTCTCACTTGCAGCTGATGCTCCAGGATTGGAGGAGGAGGAACTTCCTCTTCCAAACTGGGTGATGATGGAGTTGACACAACAGTGCCTCTTCCCCGTGGAGTCTCATCCATGCAGTGGCAGTGGTGGTGGTGCTGAAGGGGTGCTAGGGCCTTTGTAATCAAGACTGAATCGGACCAGATGACTTCCTAAGGGAACTCCATCAACCACTACCTGCCCTGTCCTTGAGGTAAAGGGCCACAGGAGGCTGATCTTTCTTGTGTTGTTATTAAAGTGCCATCTAGTCAGTTCCCATTCATAGCAAACCTCTATAGGGTTTCTGAGAAGTAGCTGGTGAATTTGAACTGCCAACCTTGCGGTCCAAACCAACCCTGAGGTCGGGTGCTTATCCAGGACTTTCTCATAGCAGTGGGGAAGATGTGGTAACTGTGCAGTCTTCCTATAGGAGTTCACTCTGATGTGGTACCTAATGGTCAAGGCAACCCCACAGGAGGGTACAATATAGGGCTTGAGAGGTGGATAAGCCTAAGACCCTAAATATCTGCCCTATCTGCCTCAAGACTGAAGGACCAGCTGCTTGCTGTACCTCCCAGTCCACCCGTATGGCAATGTTTGGGTGTTGGGGCCTTAGATGTATGGACCGCTGCCATCTCTTGTGTATGTGAGCCTGAGGGGTAGGTTGCCCTGGGTCCTGCCTTGGCAAACCTCCCCAGGCCTCCTCTTCCCTTATTCCCAGAGCTGCCTCCAGAAAGCCTCCAGGAAGTTAGGCAGTTTTTCTTAGGATGCCTTGATGGGGGCTGTTGTGTGGACTGGGGTGGAAGTAGGGAGAGTGGGGGAACACAGACAGCTCTGACTTTGCACCCAGACTCCCTTCTTTATCAGCTGGTCCAAGAGCAGAATGAGCAGCAGGGAAACTTTCTTGCCAAGCTCAAATTGCTGGGCCCCTCTAAATCCCAAGGCAGCCTTCTGGGACACCAGGACTGGTGGAAGGGATGAAGTTGGCCTGTTTTTTGCCCAGGTAAAATTCAGAATTTCCCCATGGTGACCTGCCCTTTCTGAATCTGAGGCAATTGTTCAGAGGTCTTTGTGTCACCTTGGAACAGGTGCAGTTTAGGCTCCCCTGTCCCCGAGACTGCTGCTCTCTGTGCTCATGAAGTAGACCAGGAGCTCAGCAGCCTGTCCCTGGACCAGCCTTGGCTAAAGAAAAGGATGAGAGGGATATTGCCTGGGGCCACTTATATCCTCAAAGGAGCTCTGGTAGCGTAGTGGTTATGAATCAGGCTGTGAACTGCAAGGTCAGCAGTTCGAAACTACCAGCTGCTCCGCGGGAGACAGATGAGGCTCTCTCTGATCCTGTAAAGATTTATAGCCTTGAAAACCCTGTTCAGGGTCGGAACCGACTTGACGGCACTTAACAACAACTTATATCCTCAGGTGCCACCCTGCCTCCTTGGATCTGCAGTTAATGGGAGTGGGTCGCTTTGGGGTTCACCACCTATTTCTGGGGTGGTGGGCAACAGCTAAGAGTTTTCTGGCCTTGAGATAGATAGAGCATTAGATTAGGATGCAGGAGACCAGATTTCTAGGTTGTGTTTTTGTTAATTGCTGTCAAGTTGGTTCTGACTCATAGTGTGACCCTGTGTAGGGTTTCTTACCTTGTGGTTCACAGTGCAGTGCTTATCCTAGGTTGTTGTTGTTGTTAAGTGCCATAGAGTCGGTTCTGACCCACAGTGACCCTGTAGAGGGTTTCCAAAGAGTGGCTGGTGAGCTTGAACCGCCGATCTTGTGGATCAAACCGACTTTGAAATCCAGTGCATTAATACACAGCACCATCCTAGGCAGGACTCTGCTATCCAATGCTCTTTAACTTTCATCCTTTCAGTAAATAGCCATTGAGCAGATTTTATGTTAGATACTTGGGATACCATCATGAACCAGAAAGGGGCATGGGAAGATCAAATTAAAGAGTATGGTGAAGGTGTGTGACAGGGGCCTTATAATTGGGGTCACTGGTGTCCTGGGAAGCAGAGAGGGGTAGGCAGAGAGCAGCAAGAAAGGCAGCACATGGGAGGACTGAAGGGCAGAACTCCCGTCCCTGCTCTACTGTGGTCCTGCACAGCTGAGGTCCGAGGGAGCCGCCAAGCCCAGGACCATGGGACTTCATCACAAGTAAGCTCTTAGTGGCAACTCCCAGTTCAGACAGCAGAGGGCAGCATAGGGCCTGGCTGTGGACAAAGTGGCCTTTATGGTTGTGGGAGTTGGGGAGGCGGTCAAAGACACTGGGGTGTTGGAAGGAGAAGGATCAGCTTTCTCTTGTAGGAGGGGGTGCAGATAGCTCCTCCCATCCCAGTCCTTTGGAAGTTTGGCCAAAGGGTGTGTGAGTTTCTGCATGATAGGGCCTGGTCCTGTTCCTCTCTGCGTCAAACAGAAATCTGCCCCCTGGCCACTAGGGGTTTGACTCTACTTTATAGCACAGAGGAGGGGTACCTGTTCTGAGGAAAGGGACCTATGGCTGTTTTTTTGGGTAACGTCACGTGGCACTGGTCTGAGGATAGGGTTTAAGTCATCTCTGCTGCCCTTTCTTGGAGTTCTGGTATGGCACCATAGGATAAGCACTTGATCTCAAGGTCAGTGGTTCAAACTCACCAGACACTCCTTGGAAACCCTGTGCAGGATTGCTATGAATCAGAACCAACTCGACAGCACTTAACAAGATTAATGGCTGCCCTTTCTTAGCCTTGGTCCCCAGCCTGGCCCACTCCCTCCCTCAAATTTTCATCAGAGCTTTGCTGCCTTTCTTCCTTGGAGGCAGGACAATGCAATTATGAGAAGTAACATCTAGGCCTGAGGATCCCACCCTAGCAAGGTGGGTAGGAGACCCCAGGAGGACTCCCTACCAACTGCAGCAGGTCCTATACTCCTGACTACTGGCCTGTCCCCCAAATACATCCTCTGGAGAAGAGTGGCTGCTGGGGTGCTGGGGGTGGTGTCTGGGGAGACTTGGGAGATGGGCCCTAGGGACCGTGAACTGAAACACAGGGGCTGCAGGAGGCCTCTTGCCCCCAGAGCCCTAGAGCACGCAGCACTGGCTGGGCCCAGCCTTTGCAGCAGTTGCAATAAGAAAAGTGGGTGAAGGTGACAGCAAGCGCCCTGCTCCCCAGGTAGACGCTACGTGACTCCTGGCACGTTGAGAGTCTGTGTGTTTCCTGGGCGACCAGCTGAGCCAGGGACAGAGAGAGGAGGATGGAAGTGTGACGGGAATGCAAGGGAGGGAGGGAGGCAGTGCCGGCTGGCAGCCCCTCACATGCCAGCTAGCGTGCTCCTCTGCCGGCACCCTAGGCCTGCTCCCCTGCCTGAGCACTGCATTTCTTTAGCATGCTTGCCAGTTCCTCCTTGCTCCCCACCGATGCCCCTTATGTACTGGAGACAAGGGTGGACTGGCATTGAGGGCAGGATGAGACTCAGCCCTTGTCTAGGTTCTGGTGACCCTCGACCAGCTAATGGTCTAGGTAGGGGCTCTAGGGCAGCCTGTGGCTCTGGCAGCCCTCCCTGGGTAGACAGTGGAGCAAGGCAGAGCCTGACCTTCCCAATTCAAGGGTTCCATGAGTGGGGTGGGCCTGTCTGTAAGAGGATGCTCTGGGTCCTGGTGGGGGTGACTAAGGGAGCACTGGGGAGTGGTACCTTGCCAAGGCCGGTACTGGGAACACCGTGTTCAGTCACACCTCCCCCCAGGCAACGTTGGCTGATGAGTGACAAGGGGAGCAGCAAGCCAGGGCCTCTCAAACTCCCATGAGGGCAGGTGATTACACCCTGAACAGAGCTGAGCTGCTGCACAGTCTGGGGTTCCCTGCAGCCAGGTCTCTTGAATATGGGGTGGCCCTAGTGGGTGGGGACTGAATGTGAGGCTGTTGGGTGTGGAGTGACCAGGGTGGGCCATGGTTGGAGGAGGCCTGTGGGAAGCTGAGGCGGCAGGAGCAAAGCAGCAGGGCTGAACTGGCAGCTGATGAAGGCCTCCAAGCAGCCCTCAGTGCATCGCTGGCTGGTCCAATACCAAAACCTTCAAAGCATCGGCCTTTCTGGCAGGCAGTGAGCAGAGCTGCGGCTGGCTGGGAGAGGCCTTGGTGCACAGGGGAATACAAGCTCCAGATCTGCATCCAGAGGAGATCTTCCCAGGCTCCTTCCTCCCACACAGTGGCTCCCTCCCTCAGACCTGGAGCTGGATCAGACCCTTGCCGCCAAGTCCTCAGCGCTGCACAACTCAGCCCCAGGCTGGGTTTCTCCTGTCTGGAGGAATAAAATCCAGGGCAGAACCTAGTGAAGACAAAAGCTCATTAGCTGCAGCCCAAGTCCCCTCCCGCCAAGAATGGCTCCCAGTCTAGCTGCCAGCAAGGGCCATTGAGCTGGGAGGCTTAAGTGGCCAAACCCCTATTCCAGCCCCTGGTCTGTTTGAATCCATCTCAGGGCAAAGGGCTTTGGGACTCGGACAGAGAGCAAAATGGCATCCTGGGGGCAAACCCAGGGCAGGGTAGAAGGGTTATGTATGTTTGTGTGTTGGGGGAAGTTTGGAGTCTCGCTCCAGTCCAACGGGCCATGGATTCAGCCTCCTCCCCCACTCAACCTTTACTAGACTTGCTGACAGGAACAAAACGGACTGGTTTGCTTTTCACCTCTTTCATTTCCTTTGCCCTCCCTCTAGAAGACAGTTTAATGAGCAGTGAAATGGCTAAGTGGCAATCAGGAGGAGGAAAGTGCCTGGATAATTAAATTGTCTCCCCTTTTCCCGTGGAAGCTCAGCATATGGGCTTGGCTGCCTGAGGACGCAGTGCCTCTGCAGAGTAGCCAGGCCTCACCTGCTTCCCGCTCCCCTAGGGTCCTGGAGCATCCAGATGGAGCGGGGCAACGCCTTGGTTGTGCTGCGCAGCCTGCTCTGGCCAGGTCTCACCTTCTACCATGCTCCCCACACCAAGAACTATGGCTACATCTACGTGGGCACTGGGGAGAAGAACATAGACTTGCCCTTCATGCTATAGGATGGGGGTCAGCCTGGTAATTTTTGATGTAAAGAATCAAAATGTTATTTTCGTAAACTTCCCTGAGCCTGGTCTATTGTTCTGTTCTGCACACACCCCCGCTGGACCCCCTGCCTCAGTCTGGTGTCCTGGCTTTGAGGAGGCAGAGGATTGGAGTGTGTTAACATGAGAAGTGTTAACATGGAGAGATGCCACATGATGAAGAGGACTGGAAATGGCTGCAGGTGACAAATGGGGGCCCTTTGAGGGCAGCAGCTTCTTGGCCTCAGATGAGCTGCATATGGGCCAGGGACCCCAACTCTCCTCCTCCATGGAGTCCCGAGACTAAAGGGCATCCAGCTGTCAATAAAGAGGACAGGAACCTAAGGTTGTGGACACCCTCCAATTCATGTGGCCCTTCACAAGGGACAGTGACTTTGTTCAGAAGTCAGCTATAAACAGGACCAAAGCCCAAGCATTGACACATACCCACTGGGTAAACACATAAACCTGGTTTATAACATTTCTCTGGCAAAACTGTTCCCCAGCCCTGAGCGTAGCCCAGCAGCTGCCTAGGGTCCCACAGCCTGGTGGGCAGGCTGAGGACGCATGCCCATGTGGCCTCAAGTCCAGGAGAGGCTGAGCGCTGGCTCAGTGGAGGTGCTGTAGGGCCTGGGCCAAGTCCTCAGGAAGCCCAGAAGCTCTCAGTCAGTGATTGAGCACCAAAGGTCTTCTTGAGTAGGAGACATTGTCCTTCAGCAGGGGTGACCCTACAGCCATGCGCACTTTATTCCAGCGGTGGCCTTTATTGTAGATGGGTCTGACGGACCTGGGAGACCACCGGGTCAGGTACCTGTGGAGGAGGGACAAGGAGGGGTGAGGTCGGGACCCATGCTGGAATGGGGAGAGTAGGGCACTGCCTCTTTGGGTTTAAGCAGCAGCTGGCCAAGCAAGCAAACCCTTTCTCCAAGGGTAGGGGCATTTCCTGGAGTAACCACTGAGAGCTTTTGCGGCCACAAGTGTGTGTAGCTGGGGTCAGGGCCGACAGGCAGCCCAGGGCCACGCGCTTCCTTGATCTTTTGAGTGGTCAGTGTTGCTGTGTGTTGTGGGAGGAGGCAGGAGAAGAGCTGCTGCAGAGCAGAGCATTCCCTCTGGCCTGGCCGTGGGGAGAGGAGAAACTGATGTCAGGCCTGGAGGAGCCCTCTGCTCTTCCCCACTTGGCTCACTCAGCCCCAGGCTCCCCAGTCTTTGGGGTTCTCCCCTGGGTAGCTGTAACCTGTGTAGGACCCCTGACCCTCACTCAACCCACGATAGAAGCCAAGGGGTGGAGGCTCATGAGTACAGACCTAGTCCAGGAAGGTTCCTGTAAGCAGAAGGGGGGCAGGGAAGATGGCTGACACCCATGGTACTTTGGCCTCCTTTGGGGATGGTCAGGCCCTGATAGTTCCTGGAAAAGTGGCTCATGCCGGCTGGGATTGGGTTTTATTCGGTCCAGAGTGAAACCTGGATGCTGTCCAGAGGCCGGCCCATCCTTTGCCCCGTAAGCTCAGCAAAGGCCAGTCATCTTCCCTTGTAGCCACACTAGGTTGGGGCTCAATCCAGTTGCCTTGCAGACCCTCAAATGAGAGTTTTTCCCATTTGAAAAAAGAAAGATGAGTGTTAATTCCTACAGTTGAGTTCCCTGGGCCCTATCTCAACTCCTCAGGCCTGTGCAGAGGGCACAGCTCTGCAAAGAAGCCTCAGGAGGTGCTGGCCTGCTCATCAAGTGTGGCTAGGCAGGAGGGGAGGCCTCCTGGTGTGGATCTCAATGTCCAACAGGGGCCCGTCTGTGGAGTGCACAGGCCCAGATACAGCTTTCTCTAACTGGTAGTGCAAGGACAGCAGGCCAGTTGAGGCACTGGAAGGGAAGACCCGGGAAGCACCTTAGCTGGCATCACCCAGCCTTCAATGGGGCCAAGTGAAGATGGGGTGTGGGATTCAAGGGTCCAAGCAGGTTCTGAAGCTGCCTAGGCTCTCGAGCCTTTCTCTGCCCCATGTCCCAGAGGGAATCTAGGCTCCAGCTAACTTTAGCCCAATGCCTATGCCACAAGGAGCAACCAGCAGGCAGGAGGTGGGCTGGCTGGGGACCTCTAGTTGGCTGTCTGGGAACACCCAGCTCTAGAAAGCACCCTGTGTCCTTCCTACCTCTCCTGCAGGGGGCAGGGAGGAGGGGCGCGCAGGACAGCACAACCCGGATGAGCCTGAGCCAGTGCATGACAACTCAAGGACCTCCGGGTAGAATCACAAAAGAATCAATCTCCCTCAGAGCCTGGACTACCCTCCCCGAGGATGGCCTTTGCAACCCAAGAGCCCCCACACGTCATCAATCCCATGTCACGTTAAAGGACACCAGATGCATGGGAGGGCGCCTGGCCTTGCTTCAAAGGCCTGAAGGCGGGGATGGATTGTATCCTCAGCCTTGCCTGCTGTAAAGACTTGGGGGGCGGAGCATTCAACCCCAAATGGTCCACATCACAAATGGGAGAGACAGGAAGAGGTTAATATGTCCTGCTCTTCCAGGGCTGCTGGCAGATGGCCCAGCTGGCAATGTGGGAGGTGCAGGTGGAGGTGGGCACAAGGCCAGGGTGCTGGTGAGGCCTTAGTGAAGGCCCAGCATTTCACCTCCTATAGCCCCAGTTCAGCAGTGTGTGGCTGGTACCCACTTGGCCTCACCCCTCTATACTTAGGGACCTAGGTGGCTAGCTTGCTGGAGGCAGGGTGTTTGGCTTTGCTTCGTCTTTGGTTCCTACAGAGAACAGTTTCATCTTCCTCTCTCCTGACTGGGAATGGCCAACGGAACCAGAGACTACTGGTACAGGGGAACAAGAAGAAATCCCCAAATCAGCTTTATAGATGTGGATCTATATTCAATATCTCAAGGACATTAAAGATCTAGGAGTGTGTGAATGCAAATCTGATGGCTGCCCGAATGTTAGATTGGAATCTGCTCCCTCTCGAGGGGCCATCTGTAGGCTAGAGCGCAGACTGTGATTGTTTCCAGGGTCTGTGGGCCTTCTCCTCAGGACTTCCAGGCCGCCGCGAGCCGCTGTGTAGGTTGTTATCTGTGCAGCTCCATGAATGCCGCCCTGAAGCTGTTGCATGCATGACTTGCATAGTAGTGTACGGCAGCCCTGCCCCAGAACTCCCATCTCTAAGACCTCATTCTATCCTTTTGGAAACCAAGTACCAGAGAGAGCTGGGATACTAAAAGTTTGTACAAGTGCTCTGACATCCCCAGAGCAACCCAACGTGATGTCATCAACAGCGGGTTAGCACTTTCTAACACCCAATCGGCAGAGCAGGCCTGCTTACCCTCTTTGCCCTGTGCTGAGTGGCTTAGTGGGGAGGGAGGGAGACAGAGGCAGAGGCCAGCAGGGCGGGTGACAGAGTGTGTAGTATGAGCTGCAGCAGTGTTGGACGGATGGGGGCGGGATGCTCAGCTGAAGAGAAATGAACTGAGTGGCCAAGAATACTCCAGTTTTCCTGAGTGGTGCCTAGCTCTCGCAAATGGCTTCTCCGCGGAATGCAGGGAGAGGAGCTGTGAGCCCACAGAACACTCAGGCTGTTGACACCGGGGTGTGCTTACCGGTTGAGCTGGGGTTTGCTCTTGGGAACAAACCCTTCAGGAAGCTGAGGCCTGTGGTTTGGGAACAGACCTGTGGGGAAGGGAAGAGTGGGGAAAAGGATGGCCTTCAATTCCCACAGCACTCTTAAGGGGCTAGAAGGAAAGTCAAGGGATGAGCAGGTGGGGTGAGTCTCATTTCAAGACTCTGGGTGTCGACTTCTCTTTTATGAGGGACAGCTGGTGGGGAGATGGGTCCTTCAGCCCTTTGCTGCCCTCAGCCCCAAGGGGGCTCCTACCTGCCCGGTGGGCCATCTTCACACACTCCTCAATTTTGCGGTGCTCTTCCTGGCACAGACCTGTGATCCTTCGGGGTAACATGCCTCCGTGTGGCCGGATGAACTGACTTAGCAGCAGGACATCCTAGTGGAAAGAGAAAACAAGCAGAGAATAGAAAGAGTCCAGGGTCACCTGGGCTGGATTCTGAAGGTGGGGATGAAGGACAGCTTGGTTTCCAAGGGAGGCATCTGCATCTCAGTTCTGAAAGGTGCTGGCATCTCTCTTGGGCATGTACCTGGGACCAAGCCCTTCAAGCAGAGCTGTGTGCCTGGGTCTGCCACCTCCACCCTAACAAGAGTTAAATGCCACTAGCACTAAGATTTTCTGTGCCAGATCATGAGACAATCTTTTGACAGACTGGGTTAGCAAAAAGAAACTCCTCAAGAAGTGTTAACAATCTGTTCCGCACCTGCAGTATCTTTCCCGGTGAGGGAAGGAAGGCTGAATTAATCTCCTTGGGTGGGGTAAAGGGCATGTCATAAATTTCCCCAAGAGGGACACCCTGCATCATTTCAGTCCCCAAAGACTACACACCACAGGCCAGAGCACATGCAGACAGCCCCTGCACCTTCTGCTCATCCCTCCCAAGTGCTTGGCAGGCCTACTCATGGAGAAGGAAGGGAACAGTGTTATGAAGAAAGACAGTAGGTTTCACCTCCTATCTCAGGAGAGATGTGTATGGTTCTTGGCCTTCCATTGGACCATCATATTCCCACCAGGCTGCTTTACAGGAGTCAAGAATGAATTGAGTCAGAATCAAGATAAGAGACCACCTTCCTCCTAACTCTCACATTCTTTAAACATGCCTTAAAAGTACTGAGGGGGTTAAAGAAAACTCCCCACTCCACCCCCACCCACTCACCCCCAGGAGCCTGGCAGGCCATCTCAGCAGTCCTGTTTCATGAAGCTGACTTACTGCCCTGGAGGAGCCTCGCCAGCTAACCGCAGATTTGTTTTAATCACTGGACAGCTCCTGAGGGACCCAGGCCCCCGATTCCCACCCCTGTACTCTTCAGAATCTGATGAAAAGAACTTGGATTGGATTCATCCAGGGCTAAGGAGCTCTTGTAGCAAGCATAGTGGTTATGAATCGGACTGCAAACCGCAAGGTCAGCAGTTCGAAACTACCAGCTGTTCCGCGGAAGAAAGATGAGGCTTTCTGCAGAAACCCTGTAACAGGGTCGCTATGAGTTGGAACCAACTCCATGGCACATAACAACAACTATAAACGGTGCTCACAGCCCCAGCCCCCACTTTGGGCTGCCAAGCAAGCTGACAGTTTTATGCAGCTCAGGCTAATGGTGCTCTGAGTGGAAAGGGGTAAAAGGAAAAACAACTTTAGCCTTTACCTTGGAGGGGATTAGATTTCTTTTGATGGATAAACAGTGCCCAATACGTTTCCTGGAAACGGCTGGTAGGTAGAGTGGCTCATGGTGGCTGGCCAGGTGGGGACTCACATCCCCATTGGCCACCTCAATTCCAAGTATGCCCCAACCCTGCTCACTTCTATACCATAGAAGCCTATGAACTATATCCTGTTGCCTCTAAGCTTTCTTTCACTCCAGGCGGTCGGTCATCAGCAGAAGGACCCTGGGATGGAGCAGAAGACCCTTCATCCCTGCCCACAGATGGCGTGAAGCCAAGGCTCCCAGGCTCAGGAGATTAACTGGGTCATTCTGTTCGGATTCCAGGGGCACATGGCCCCTCCTGCTCTTCCTGCCTAGCCAGAATCGCTAGAGGTCCTTAGTCATCCCATTCCACAGGGTGGACCAGGGACACACTGCAGGTCAAACTGGCCCAGAGCTGGAATCACCTGAAACCCAAAGACAGGGTGCTTAATGTCAACATCCAGAAGTCCTGGTGTGGCACTGTAGGATAAACACGGGACTGCAAGGTAGGCAGTTCAAACTCACCAGCCGCTCCTCAGAAACCCTATCTAGGAGCACGATGAGTTGGAACCAACTTGATGGCCCTTAACAACAACGATGTCACCAATGAGAACTCAGGAGAACAAGCATGGATTTCTCTACGCTTTACTTTTTCCCCAGGCCCTCCCTGTATCCAGAAGATGTACAGAGGAGCCAGCAATGTGGGGGCTGCTTTGCTTGGGCTTTTTATTTCTGGAGTCTGTACCCCAGCTCTGATGCCAACTAACTGGGTGAATCAAGGCAAATGAACCAACCTCTTCATGCCTCACATGTCCACATCTACAAAAGAGGTTGGAAAAAGCCGCCAATTCATAGGGCTGTTGGACAAACGAAGTAAATGAAGGCATGCAAGTACCCACAAAGTGCCTGACACATGTGTGCACTCCAAGCATGTCACTTATGGCAGTCATTCACTATCCTCTACTTCCCGGGGAAACAGCAATTCTAGGAAAGCCAGAACAATCAGGAGTCTTTGTTGCTCCAGTATGGAGAGACAACCATGTGTTCTTAGACCACAGCAAGGACTAAGAGTCTCTTCAAATACATCCTTTCTCACTGTAATGGGAAAAAGTCAACCCCAAATCAAGATTCCATCCCTTTGAGAACACAGCCCCAGAAAGGATGGGTTACAGGGTCAGTAACCAAACTGCCGAATTACAACAAAACAAAAACAGTATCTCTGCCCCCCAAATCAAAAATAAAATAGAGTAAAAAAATTCTCAGGTCGATTGTAATTCATGGTGACCTTGTGTGTGTCAGGCAGAATTGCACTCCACAGGCTTTTCAATGGCTGATTTCTTCAGGAGACCGCCAAGCCTTTCTTCTGAGTGCTTCTGGGAGTGAGTTTGAATTCTAACCCTGCAGTTTAGAAGTTGAGTGCTTAAGCATTTGCAATACCCTGGGATTTCAAAGTGGCTTTCCATTCTGGCTGCAAGTTAGAATGACTGGAGAAGTTCTATAAAACAAGGAGCCCAGGCTCCACCCCAGACCAATGTATCAATCTCCAGGGGTGGGGCTTAAGCATTTCTGTGACAGCTCCCTTGTGACTGTAACAGGTAGTGAGGACTGAGAAGCCCTGGATGAAATGCTTCTGTCTTTGGTGGCTCCCCAACATGCATCAGTGGCTAAAGGAGAACACGGCTCAAACTATCCAGGGAGACAAGCTCTGAGACATGCACACTCACCTCATAGTTATACTTGTGCTTCAGGTTCCAACGACAGATTGGGCACTGGCCAGAGGGGTTTGGGGGATTTGGACTCTCCTTGGGAGTCCCGGTGATGTGGCCTTCGATCTAGGAGGATAGAAAGCAAACCAGTGAAGGGGAGGGCCAGTGTATTCTGAACAAACCCCCAAATAGTGGAAATGCTGGTGAGAGTTCATCTCCGGGGGTCTTGTGGGTTTAGGTCTCTTGCCTAAACTGATGTGGGCCTGGATGGCCACGGGGCTATGGGTTAGTGGACTGTAGGCATAGTGGAAACAGTCTGAACTTAATCTTGGTGGCAAGAGGGAGGATTTGCTGCATTAGCTAAATACTACCTTTTATTCCTTAAAATTATAAAACAAAAACATGTGCCAAACATTAAGATTTCTTCCCCTTCCATCTCTGGAAAAATAATACAGGTATCTAATACAGGTATCTAGTATCAAGTTTCAAATGGCAAAGGCCCAGAGGGTTCAAAGAATCTCCTCAGATGAAACTGCACTTTAGTTTTAAGAGCCTTAGAGAGACCTGTATATGCGGGATTGTCACTCTCAATCCTAGCGATTTTGCTCCTCAGGGGACATTTGGCAATGCCTGCAGACAGTTTTCATTATTATTGCGATGACTGAGACAGGATGGTGGTTTGCTACTGGCATGTAGTGAGCGGGTGTTGACCAAGACTGTCTCCACAACAAAGACTTATCTAGTCCTAAATGCCAATAGTGCCAAGGTGGGAAAACCTTGGTCTATGCCTGTACAAGCAGTATCCATATGGACGAGGAGACATCTCTGTGTGTTTTGTTGTTTGTTTGTTTTACCAATGGGAAGATCCAGTCCTGTTCTGGCTTCTATCATTCTGGATGCCACTCTTCAAACCCTGCTGAGGCCACAGGCGAAAGGACCGCCCTGTTGTTGCTGGCCGGTAGTCTCTGTCTCCCGTGCCAAAGCCTTGGCAAGAGGGGGAGCTTAGCAGGCCCTGCTGATTGAAGCTGTGGGCTATGGAGTGTGGCTGGGAAGCACCACTGTCCACTGGGAGAGCAGGGCTGGCTGGGCATGGCGCCTCCACCTACCCTTCTCCACAGCAACCAGAGTGACTCGCGGGATAGAGAAAATGTGCAGATGCGTGGCAGGGCTTGGAGAGAGGGTTTACATAGGTTTCTGACTTCCCATTACATATGAGAGGTTATTTTGAAGTTTGTGGAAAAATGGAATGGAAAGATAATGAATGTTTTCCACAAACTTTGTGAAGTCCCCTTGTATCTGGCTCTGTACTAATAACAGCTCACAAGTATCATCTCATTAAATTCCCACAACCTAGTGAGGTAGGCACAATGAGACCCCCAGAGATTAACACTCAGGGTCAACCATGGCAGCACCTCTCTGGGCAAGGAAGGGTGCTCATCTCTTCTCCTGGGGCTTCCACAGTGCCACACTGTCCCGGAGCCCATTCTACAAACAGCAGACTCCCACCATATAGGAAGATCTCTTTCCTCCAGCATGGAGTTTAGGTCCTCAAGACGAGAGAAGTGTTTTGAGGCTAAGTAGTGAAAAGGCTGAGGGAGTATTCTGGGGAAGACCCAAGGAGGGAACCCTCTGAGCCTGCCCTGGGGATAAGACTGCCTTGGGGAGGACTAACTTGGCTGGCAGCCAAAAGGATTAAATCCCTGCTTGGGATAGCAGCTAGAGGCTTCTGAGCGCTCAGTGGAGTAGCTGAGGATTCCTTGGAGGCATACAAGACCATGTGAAAATGCCACTGTCTTTTAAGGATTGTAGGATAATCCAGGCCCCATGACTCCTCGAGGAAGGGAAGTAAGAAGGACTCAATGAGAGAAAGGGGCAGGGGGTGGGCTTCTTGTCAATAGACCAGCCAGGGAACCCGAGGGTTTCACCTTCCAACTGCATCACTTCAAGGAGAAGCTTAGTCATTCTTGGCAGAAGGTAAAGGAACAGAGGCCAGGGTCCTAGCCTGGGATCAACTTCCTCTAGCTCTTGGGGTCTTCCATTGCCTTAGTTTCTCCTTTGGGAAACTGATTTATCACCGACCAAAGAACACATCAGCAAAGGCCTCTGAGACCCTAGCATCCAAAGGCCACTTGAATCAAGTAACGAATGCCACAGTCCAGGCCCAGTGACAGTTCCTGATTAACTGCACTAGAGCACACAGCTAGAGAAAGGACTGTTTGATTTATGGTCACAGAGGGAGATGGTTATGGGGCCAGGAGTCCAGTTTGGGTCACCATCCCTTCCTCAGAGGAGCAGCCAGGCAGCTCCAAGTGTTAAAGAGGTTAGGAGTGGCCAACTCGGCCGTACTTACTATAGTCGTCTTCCCTTCTTGAATCTCCACCACTACAAAGATAAAGAGGAAAAATGAGGTCAGCCATTTAATAAGGAACAACGAGTTTCAAGTTTAATTTTAGGAACAAACATTGTCATGGCCCTCTCCTGGTGTTAATTACAGTAACAGAGGACTTAGGCCCGAGTAGCTAGCTTGCAAACTGTCTCCCCAAATCCTGACACCATATTTTAATGTCAGCTGGGCCACTAGAATTCAGTTTTACTCAGGTCTGGCAAAGGCAAAAATAGAACTGATGAGAAAGTGATAAAGAGGTCCTGGCTCTTAGCTTTGATAACCCCACAAAAGCTATGGACTTGTCTTTAGAGAAACATCCCTGAGCATAATGATGTGAAGACTTCAGGAGAATCACAGGCCCTTGAAGCCACATTGTTGGTTCAGGTTACTTCTCCTGTATGTGGTGTCAGTAGGTGATTTTAATGTCTTTTTGTTTTATGTGGTATCAGTAGGTGATTTTAATGTCTTTAGTTTAGTCTTCCTATCTGTATTTTCTAAAGTCTCTAAAATATACACGTACTGTTTTTGCAATTAAAAATAAAAAAAAGCAGAACATCTAAGGAAAAAGAGTGAGGCAAGTCTAACCTAACTGGAGGCCCATGACAGCATCTGTGATCACTGAGCTCTGTGACCAACACCAAATTGGACACAGACACCTGGCATAGTTTCCTGTTTGTTTTCTGGGCAAGGCCATTCATAAAGACTCATTACTCCAAACCAACCAACCTGAGGGTTCCTTCAGGTCCAACCCCCAGCCCACAAAGGAGTAACAAGGATCAGAAAAGCCCTGGGGCTTTCTTCAGAGAACACTGTAGCCACTCATCAATTCAAAGACAAACTATATTTCTCCATAGAAAAGAAATGCCTCACCCCACACACGGATCTACTTTTACTGAACAGACTAGCCCAAGAACGGGATGTGAGTGAGACTTAGCTTGGTCCTCAGTCTAGCAGCCAGTGCAGCTGGGGAGGATCCATCACTGCAATGTGTCAGTCTGCAATCTGAAGACATGGCCTACAAATTTGGGAGAGCAGTCGGACAAACTTTCTGGAAACTGCCAATCTGCAGAACTCAAGCTGGGAGAGGGACTGAGGGTGACCAAACCTGAACATAACCACCAGGGAGGGAGGAGGTTTCTGAGCATTACAACAGGAAATGATACAGGAGGCCGCACTCTGGTCCCACTGAGTCAGCACAAGAACAATGCCCCAAACAGAGAGGATAAACATGTGGTTCCCCTCTTGGTGGAGGCACTTGGGTCCTAACCATGAGGTAAACAAGTATAACAAAGCACACATCACTCCCGGCAAAGAACCAAACCCTGAAGTCATCCACTGGGCTCTGGAAGAGAGATCAAAGTCCATGGCAAGCTCCACTGTTCACAAACTCCCCACACAACAACTCTGAGCCAGTGAATCCTCTTACTATAAGCCAATGGGTAAAACAATTGGCAGATGCTTATCTCATAGAAACAATTGGTTAAATTAGAGGGCCTGACAGGAGAACTCACTAGAGACTGAGATTGATCAGGGTGGTGTCTCTGTGGAAGGGGGGTGGCCCTGGTGGATTCTCTGGCTCTGAAAACAGGAGATAGCAATCAGGATAGTATTGATTTTCAGTGTGCATACAAAAACATGTCAAAACCAAACAAAACCTGAGATCCACTCTATCCCTGGCCTCTCCACCATTTATTTCTCAGTCAAGTGAGGGGTGGTGGTGGTGGCAAGGAGAAGCTAGATTCTGAGCTACAGCCACTAGTGGAAAACTTGTTTAGCACTCTTGCATCTGAGACTTTAAACTAAGGAAAGACAGGAGGAAGATTTACAAACCAGAACTAAGGGCCAAACTCTTTCAAGACAGACACTTGTCATACATATCAAATAATCTGTCCCAAAGGAGGCAACACGTTTGCTGGGCACCAACCGAGAAGAGAACCTCACTCTGCCTTCAGTGAAGAGTTAGAGTTGAACTGGAAGACAGTCTTTGCCCTGGAGGAAGAAGGAAAACTAAAACAACCCTGGGAAGCTGACTATAATAAACTCCATGCCTTGTAAAGAGGTCCTTTGAGTACTTCAGTAAATACTGCCCTAGGATAGAATCCAAGAAAACTGAATTACTAGGCTCTGGAGCAAACAGCATTGTGGTGTGATTGTGGTGAACTCATGATCTTCATGGTCACATAAACACAGACACAATGAACTGTAGTGGTAGAAAGACCCAACTGCTTCATAACAGAGGAAGCAAAGAAAGACGAGTGGTCAGGAATAGGATGTGCTGCTGCAGGAAGTGCCCAGAGAACAGGTCTCTGGAAAGGACTATGGAAACCAAGAGGAAGGAATGGAGTAATGGAGTGGCAGAAGAATGAACAGAAGATGGCACCAAGTCTTGTGTAGGGTTGCAGGTGAGAGGTGAAGGTGGGGATGGAGAGGTGACGTGTCTGTTTCTGACTACTGACTACTTTTCTCAAACTCTGCCAGCATTGTTCCCTTTGTTGTTAAGTGCCACTGAGTCAGTTCCAACACATATCAGCAGTTCAAACCCACCAGCTGCTCCTCGGAAACCCTATACAGGGTCACTACGAATTGGAACCAATTCAACAGCGCTTAACAACATGGGGTTTCCAGGTGCAGCTGGGTGGTTTGAATCACCAACCTTGAGGCTAGTAGTCCAATGTTTATCCTACAGCGCCATGCCAGGACTCCTTTTAGTTCATGTTTAATTCTATCCCAGTTTTTAGGTCTTCCATGAACACTTTCCTTTTTACCTGCCTCTACCCTGTACAGGGTCGCTATGGGTCGGACCCGACTCGATGGCACTTAACAACAACAACAACAATCCTTTTCCTTTAAGGAGCTCTGGTAGCGTAGTGGTTACGAATCGGGCTGCGAACCTTAAGGTCAGCGGTTTGAAACTACCAGCCGCTCCGCGGGAGAAAGATGAGGCTTTCTACTCCCGTAAAGATTTACACCCTCGGAAACCCTGTACAGGGTCGCTATGGGTCGGAACCGACTAAACAGCACTTAACAACAACAACAACATCCTTTTCCTTTGGTCCTCCGAGGAAATGTCCCTCTCCACTATAATTCAGAATTAGGAGTATTATTGGTATAGAAGTCTCTTTCCAGTAGCAAGCTATTGCAAACTGCTGTCCAGTTGGCTCTGACTTACGTGGCGACCCCACGTACAATAGAATGAAACACTGTCCGGTCCTGCACCATCCCCATGATCACTGATATGCCTGCGTTTGCTGGAGGTGCCCATGTAGTTTGAGTGCTTTCCAACCTGCAAGTCTCCTCTTCCAGCAATAGGCTGTTAGGTGTTGTAGAGCTGATTCTGACTCACGGTGGCCCCATGTGTACCAGGTGGAAATGCTCCTAGGGTTTTCAAGGCTGTGATGTTTTGGAAGCAGATCTCTAGGATTCTCTTCTGAGGTGTTTCTGGGTGAACTTGAACCACCAACCTCCAGTACTGTACTGGACAATACTCTGATGTGATCCATAGGGTTTTTATGGTCTAATTTTCAGAAGGAGAACACCAACCCTTTCTTCCTAGTCTATCTTAAACTGTCTATCATGGGGCTCTGCTGGTATTTGAAACAGACAGCATGGCTTACAGCATTGTAGCTTATTGTGCACAAAAGTGTCTTTCCATTAGCAGGTTATTCTGGAGTATATGTCTTGAATGATTTAAAGCCCTCAACTCACTTCCTTCTTTCTCAAAGTTTTTAGCCATAGGGCTGACCACCCTACCTGGCATATTCTTATCTGAGATGCTAGTGCTTCCTTAGCTAACAGGAAGAGATGAAGCAAAATCCCTTAGGTTTACTCAACATACTCTGCTGTCCCTGATCCAGCTTTACTGTTAAATCAGATAATCATTTATTTTTCTTATTTTGAATACATTTCTTTCATAAGGGTTCTAAGAAAAACAAGGCAGGAACCAGGTCTAAGCAATTTTTGCAAGGTCTGGTAGCATCAACAATAGAGGCAATTAAGTGGTCTTTAGCACGAGGGCAAGGAGGGGACAATATGGAGGTTCTTTCCCAGGGTATCACAGTGAAGTTACTGGGGGAGAAGGAAGAGTGCTGCTTTTACTTTCAACTCCACTACTTACTATCTGAAGGAATCTTGGTAGCGTAAAGGATTATGAGCTGGACTGCTAACCGCAAGATTAGTAGTTCAAATCTTTCAGTTACTCTGTGGAACAAAATTTACAGCCTCCGAAACCACCATGAGTCAGAAATGACATGGTGGCACACAACCACTATCACCATCACTTACTAGCTATGCGATGTCGGGCAAGCTACTGAACTTCTCTGGGTCTGATTTTCTCATTTGTCAAACTGAAGTCAGTGATATCTACTTTTAAGGATTACTAACAACACTGAATACATATATATGAAAAAACCTAGCACAGTGCTTGTAGCAGGTATTTACTGAATTAAAATTTCCAGTTTAGTTCTGTTCAGTCTTGCTTCTTCCATAATCTTAATAGCCTTTTTTTTTTTTACTTTGGTGGGTGTCCCTCATTTGTAATCTTGAGAGACGAAGGTTTCTCAATGACGGCATAACTAACACTTTGGGTCAGATAGTTCTTTGCTGTGGGGGCTGTCTGTGCACTGTAAGATGTTTAGCAGCATCCCTGGCTTTTACCCACCAGATGCTAGTAGTACCAAAATACCTCCAGACACTGCCTTCAGTTAAGAACTGTGAGTTTGGACTGAAAGGCCTTCCAGGCAGGATACTGGTGCTCGGTCTTCAAGAACTTTGACTAAAATTAAGTAATATTACCTAACACTTTGAAAATAGGATACTTAAATATTTTTATCAAGAGAACCAGCTTTCCTCTCACAACTTACCAATATTACTTTTTTGTTTTTAAATGTTTTATTGTGAATTATGTGCTAGTTTACATGGGAGAACATTGGTTTTACATTCATTCTATCGTATATCGTCTCATTGCCATGCTTACAATCCCCTCCATGCAATCCTTCCCCCGTGCCCCTCAAGTCTTCAGCACACGGTTGCTCTCCCTCTCTGGACCTAAAGTCTCCAGCTGCTCCATCGCTCCACGTCATCATCTCTGCCTCCATTTCAGGCATCACTGTTTCTCTGGGTAGGGTCCCGGTCTCTGCTCTTCTCCCTTGATGGTCCTAGGGACCTCCGCTCCTAGACTGAAAAGTTAATCACTCCCCTCCTTGCTATAAAACGTCTACCTTTACATTCCCAACCCTCACAATCAGTCCTGATAACAATTATTACTATTGTATCACAAGAGACCCATCTGTATTTCATTGCATAAGCCCCACCTAGACAGATTGAATACTACTCACTGGAGATTCTACCTTCCTCCAAGCCCTCTGGATCTAGGTTCCCTCTTGAAAGCTTGTAATCCAGTCACTTCTTGCCTTTGTAGCCTCCCACCCCCCATTTTGGGTAGCCAATGTCCCAGTTGCCCATCCCTGTCTACTCTGTGTGTGGAGGGGGTGGGAATGATTCTTGCTGTAAGGACTTGTTCCCTCTTTTGAGTTACTGCTTCCAGAGGTGTAGGTCAAGTTCATCAAATTGTATGAGAATACTTTTTTTTTTTTTCCCTCTTCTTTTTACTTCTGGTTGAGCTCTGATCATCCAGTCATTGAAGCCAGGACAAGTGGGTATTATCTGTGAGTATGGGTGTTCTTATGCATATGCCCTCTCTTATCAGCTGGACACTTCACTCTCCGCTCTAGTCCTCTGTGGCTATGTCACTGACTCTGGGCCCAAGAGTCCCCAGGTCTTACCACACTGCTGGCCAACCAGGTCTTCACCCAGGTTCACAGAAATCTATTGAATGTTGTAGGGCTTAGCTCACCGCTTCATTGCTGTTTTCCCCTCACTTCCCTTTATTGGTGTTCAGCGTGGTCACCAATCACAGCGTGTATTCCCATTGAGTCTTAGTCTTGGAAGGGGGTTTGCACTGAGGGGACCCGACCGCTTGCCTTGATGTTTCCTGGGTAAGCATGTTGCTTGTTCTTGTAGTAACAGTCGCTCTGCCTATGTTGTTTTATATTTTTCCTGTAGGTATCTTCTGTTCTTCTAGCCACTCCAGGTTGGTCTGCTTTTACCAATATTACTTGAGTGACAAATATACCAACTGACAAGAGTGCAAAATTAGTCATAGATATGCAATACTTTGGGGTTCTGGTGTGGTGCTGTAGGATAGGCACGGATTGCTAATCACAAGATTGGTGGTTCAAATTGACCAGCTGCTTCTCACAGGACCACTATAAGTTAGAAATGACTTGACAGCACTTAACAATAGCACCATGCAATACTATATGCCTTACCAAATATGGGTAGAATATCCAAAGTAAATTTTTCTCATTTAAAGGTTCTGCAGACAAGGTGGTTCTCAAGTAGAGTATAGAAGATGATACACGGCTTTATGTAACATCACATTCATGGCAGTCTAACAGATGTTTGGTCTGAAATAAGATATAAAAGCTTGGTGGTGGTTGGTTGTTATGTGCCATGGAGTCGGTTCCAACTCATAGTGACCCTGTACAGGTTTTCTGAGGCTGTAAATCTTTACAGGAGCAGAAAGCCTCATCTTTCTCCCATGGAACAGCTGGTAGTTTCGAACTGCTGACTCTGAAGTCAGTAGCTCGATTCGTAACCACTACGCTACCAGAGCTCCTATAGAAAAGCTTACAACCTAAGTATTTAAAGTTGAACTTCAGAGACCCAGCTGGTTAAGTAGCTCATCATTTCATACACTTTCCAACTAAAAAGTTCTTTTAAGCCTAAGCTTAAGCATTCCTATCATAAAAAAAAAAACAAAAAAAACTGTTCTTGCTTATCAGAGAACACAGCAGGGAACTGTTTTCCACTTTGAATTTCACAGTGTATGCAAACTGTAGCCACTGTTTGACATTTGGTAGACACCTTCAAAAACATGGCCATATACCTATTTTGCAGCATGGAAATAGATGAAACACTTCATTCTTGTCTTTCCTTATTGACATTATCAAATGTTAAGCAGGCAGTGTTTGCACCTCGCTGCTCTTTCTAGTATATGTTATCGCTCTCCTTCATATCTCAATTCTTCAAACATATTTTCTGTTTTCATTTCTTCAACTATATCCTTAATTAGTGGCTGGTGAGTTTGAACTGCAAACCTTATGGTTAGCAGTCCAGTATTTATCCTATAGTGCTATACAACGATTCCTCTTTCTCCTGTTCTTGTTGTAAAGGGCCAGAGTCTGTTCTGACTCATAGTGACCCTGTATAGGGATTCTAAGGAGCAGCTGGTGGGTTTGAACTGCCGACCTTGGGTTAAGCAGTCCAGTGCTTATTCTATAGCACCACATCAGGGTTCCCTTTTGCTCCTAGCAATACACAAAGGTAGGCTATGTTTCAAAGACCGTTTCACGCTTCCTCGGATTTCATTCTTTTACAACCTTCTCAAGATGCACCCCTTTACAAAATCTTCTAAACGTTTCTGGTAACAGAATTTTCCCTGTGCTTGATCATGTAATTGCTTAAGCTGCATTTATTGGAGCGTATACATTATCATCTAAGCGTGTCTTAAAAAAGGTTGTATTTTCTCTTCCATCAGAATTCTTTCTCAGTTCTTGGCCTTCAGTATGCTCTCAGTTGGTGCTGGAATCAGGTCGCCTTTCTGAAAAGCAGAACCACCACCCAGTATTTGCCTCTGTTTCAGCTATTCAAAGGACTTTCCACTGTGACCTCCACCTGTCAGAGAAACTATAGGCAAGGACAGAAGAAGCCGCTGTTAGATCACAGCATATTCAGTAGACAAAATGGAAAGGACGTTCCAGTAATTCTTTAAAGAAGGAGGAAGCAGTTCGAGGAAAACGGAATGGAGAATTAACTTGCAAACCCTTATCGAAAATTTTCTTAACCCTTGGAAAATTTTTTCTTCTGCTCTTACAGTCTAAGCAAGCCTTTCTTCCTATCCCTTTCTCCCTCGTGAGGACATTCACAAGGGGCGGGCAGTCAAGCTGACAGCCCCAGGGTTAGTACAGTTTTTCAGTACCCCCAGGGCACCAACATCTCCAACGTTTCAGAACCAAGCAAAGGAAAAGGAGGGCGGGGCGAACAGGGACTGGCGAGAGACAACCGCCGCTACTCTTCTCCTTAACCTCAAGGGAGGTCGTCGGGACCCGGGACTCACCTTCTCGGAATCCGCGAGTTGTAGACCTGGCCCAGCTTGTTGTGGCCGGGCCCACCAGAAACCCCCGGAGCAGCCGCCCACATCCAAACACCAGCACACTGAAGGCCGCCATCTTGAAAACCAAACCTGACCTCTTGGCATTTGCACTTCTGTTTCCGGAGCGGCGCGCGCGCATGCGCAGTCAGCGATGCGAAAAGAACTAAGGTTTTGCGAATTTCCTTCCCTGCTACGCCCGTCGTTTCTATTTCTCTCATTTCTTCGTATTTAGGATAAAGGAAAAGGCTCTGAATCAGACGTGCGTTTCTTCTCGAGGACCTAAGGGAATTCTTCATCTGCATGTCATTCTAAGAGTCTAGGGCGGGGTATCTGCCAGTCTTTGTAATTTCTACAGTGACTTTCTCTCCCTAGAATCACACTGACTACCCTAATTTCTTGAGAACTTTGTCTTCTGTGCAAGTCATGTGGATTTTCAGTTTCTTGTACCGGAGAGAATGAAATGGCTAGAAACTTTACCTGTGGGGTATCAGGACGACCCGGATCAAAACCAATAACCTCCTTCCCACCCCAACTACTCAGAACGTTTACAAACCAATTCCTTTGTTGCTGTTCATTCACCTGGCAAACTCTCATGTGTTTTTCAGATCACGTTTCAAACTTCACTTCCATAATGAAGTTTTCTTTGCTATTCTTGTTACTGGTTCTCAGCATCTTTCCATCTTAGCATTAAGAAGTCAAGAAATCAAACAACGTATTACATTAGGCAAACTGCTGCAGAAGACTTCTTTAGAGTATTAAACAGAAAAGATGTCAGTTTGAGGACTAAGGTGCGCCTGACCCAAGCCGTGGTATTGTTAATAGTCTCATGTGCATGTGACAATTGGACAATGAATAAAGATGATTGTACAAGAATTGACACATTTGAATTATGGTGTTGGAAAAGAATAGTAAAAGTAACAGGGACTGCCAGAAGAACAAACAAATCCGTGTTGGAAGAAATATAGCTAGAATAGAATGCTTCTTAGAAGCCAGATGGTAAGACTTCGTCTGTCATACTTTGGGCATGTTGTCAGGATGGACCATTCCCCTGGAGAAGGACATCACACTTGGTAAAGTGGAGGGTCAGTGAAAAAGAGGAAGACCTTAAATGAGATGGATTGACACAGTGGCAGCAGCACTGGGCTAAAAAATAACAATTGTGAAGATGGTGCATGACCAGGCAGTATTTCATTCTGTTGTGCACAAGGTCACTATGAGTCTAAACCTACTGCATGGCACCTAATTACAAAGATTAAGGAGAACCAGTTATATCAGTTTGTTGTGAAGAGTGTTGTTGTTAAGTGACTCCGAGTTGGTTCCAATTCATCTCAAGCCTGTATAGGGTTTCTAAGGTGGCTGTGAAATTGAACCACCGACCTTGTATTTCAAACTAACCTTGCGGTCCAGTGCACTATCCCACAGTAACACATCAGGTTAGGTAATACATAAGTGCTCAACACACATAAGCTAATTAAACATTGTGGCATTGTGGGTTAATGCGCCAGACTGCAAAGCTGTGTGAACTGCAAGGTCTGTGTTTCAAGCTCACCAGCTGCTCCTCAGAAATCCTATACAGGGTCGTTATGGGTTGAAACCAACTTGACAGCACATAACAACAACAACAACAATTAAACACTGGCTATCAAAAATGGGGTCCTGGTGTGGCGCTATGGGTTAATGCACCAGACTGTAAAACCGTTTGAACTGCAAGGTTGGTGGTTCAAGCTCACCAGCTGCTCCTTGGAAACCCTATACAGGATCGCTATGGGTCGGAATCGACTCGACGGCACTTAACAACAACAACAAATAAAAAATGGGGGTGGCTACGAAGGCATGAAGTGGCTGGTTTATAAGCTTTCATGAGTGTGCTTAGTTTCAGAATGAGGAGGGCAATGTAGAATCCCCACGGAATAATTTTCCTCTTTTCCAGATGGATCTGGTAAAAGGGGATGGAGGATGATGGTGATAGGATTTTATGTTTCAATTGTGAGCAGGATTAACTGAGATGATCACAACTGTAATTATAGAAGATGTGTACCTAAAAAGGTAGAGTTGATAATCTTTCATTGCAGGAACAGAGGATCCCAGGACCATCAAGAAGGAAGTGCATGAGTGGAGCGTGAAATCCCACTTAGAAAAAGCAGCAACAGCAGAGACTGTGGCAGAGGCGATGCCATGAAGAGATAGAGCAGCTGTAAGCTCTAGGACCATGGACCTAGTAAGGCTGTGTGTGCCTGTGGGCAGGAGGCTGGCTTGCTAATTGTGCCCTTTGGACCTTTAAATGAATATGTATATTTTTGTTTTATATATGTACATCAAATATTTTTGCTTTGATGATTTGTGAAAAATAAGATGTAAAAGGGAAGCCACAGCGAGAAAGCAGAATTAACTGTTGTTGTAGGGAGAGGATTATAATCATTTAGATGAAACAAAACGTATGATTGGTTGAAAGTAAACCTTTTTGTTAACCTTCACTCAATTCACAATACAAAGTAAAAAAGAAAAAAAATACTTTAGAAAAAAAGTATTGCTACAAAATCATTTTTAAAAGTGCCGTCAAGTCAATTCCAACGCAGCCACCCGGTGGATTTGAACAGCCAAGCTTGCTGTTAGAAATTCAGTGCTCATCCTGCAGCACCATACCAGGATCCCTATAGAAACCTTTATTAAATAAAAATATGAAAACAAAACAAAGCAAACAAAAACAACAGCAATTAGTGAGACAGCCCTTGTGCTAGTACTTTTCACAAGTTTGACACATTTGCCTTATAAGGAAATTTATAGTACAAGAAGAAGATAACACAACTGTCCAGAAATTTTATCTCTGTTGGATTCACAGCTCATTTCTTGTATTTTGTGGTTAGGGTATTATTTTCCACCCTCCATAATAAACCTGAATGGGGAGTTTTCTAGTTATCTTCCTCTGATTCATAGATGGGAAAATCAGGCTGATTAAATGGCACAGTGTTTTCCTTGATGAAAGGGAGAGAATGAGCCCATCTTTCAGTTGGAACTGTAACCAGATGGACTAGCCACCAGGAATGGAGGATGCAGAGCAGCTGCTGCATGGTGAGTTTGAGTGGTATCATCATACACAGAGCAGAAAAAATTACATTCAGTAAATACAGATCTGGGGAAGGGGGAACTTGGGTGAAACTGACTCATAGATTAGGAGTGGAGCTGGCAGAAAGCAACCACTTCTGGGTGGGGTGAGTTGTTGGTGCCCGGGACTTACCTTTCCAGAGCCCAAGAGCTGGAGACCTGGCCCCATAGTGGGTCTAGACTTCCCAGTCAGGATAAAGAAAGCCTTGGCTCTCCCTCTAGCTTTGGCTTTCCCTCTGTGCAGATGACCTTGAGCCCTTTCTGGCTCATATCACACCCCGGTTTCTCTAACCCTCCACGACTTCTGGAGGTTTGATAGAAGCCATGACACAGAGCCCTTCCAGGGTTTGTTTTGGGCATAGTTAGTGGATGTATTTGCTTGCCAACATTCTCCTCATTATCTTATCCTAACTTATCATAATCAAATTTTGTTTTAACAACTTGTATTTTCTACAATGACAAGTAGCTCGTGATTACCATAGAGAAATGAAACAATACATAAAGTAGAAAGAAAATAAATATCATCCATAATCTAGAGATACCCACTATTTACATTTAGCAAAATATTATTGTACGTATCTTTGTTTTATAATATCTAATTTTTTTGGAATCCATTTACTATATTAATGGATTAGTTCCTACCTTAGATACAGTTCTGTGAAAACAGGTTTTGCTTAGTAATGAAGACTAACTTTTTTTTTTTTTGTTAATATAAAAAGTCTTTTTGTTAAAGTGTAACCTACCTAAGAAAAGCACACAAATTATCAGGAACATGATGTGAGACAACTACCTATATGAACTAATAGAACATTGCCAACCCTCTAGAGTATACCCTTAGGTCTTCCAGACCCTGAGCCCCAAGGATAATCATTATCCTAGATTTTAGCACTGTGAATTACTTCTATCTGCCTTTGAGTTCTGTATGAATAATTTTACAGCCCATACTTCATGTGCTCATTATCATGCTTGTAAGATTCATCCATACGTTGCAGATGTGGTTCATTCATTTTCATTACTCTTTAATATTTTACTGTGTATATACTACAATTTTTGTTCTCGTTAAGTGCCATTTAGTCAGTTCCAATCCATAGTGACCATGTATGGGGTTTTTAAGAAGCAACTGGTGAGCTTGAACTGCTGATCTTGTGGATCAAACCGACTTTGCAGTCCAGCACCTTAACCCACAGCACCACACCAGGACTCCATAAGTGATTGTACCATTTTACTCTGGTGCCAGCTGTATTTGAAAGTTCCAGTTGCTCTAAATCTTTATAAATTGATATATTTTTTGGATTTTTCATTTTGACTATTTTGGTGGGTTGTTGTTGTTATGTGCTGTGGAGTCGGTTCTGATTCATAGCGACCCTGTACTGGGTTTCTGAGGCTGTAAATCTTTACAGGAGCAGAAAACCTCATCTTTCTCCTACGGAACAGCTGGTAGTTTTTTGAACTGCTGATGTTGCGGTTCGCAGCCCGATTCATAACCACTACTATGTAGTGAGATATCACTGTATGTTTCATTTACATTTTTTGATGCCTAATGAAGACAAGCAACTTTTCATATATTTATTTATATGCCATTTAGAATAATCAGAGCATGGAATGTACAAAATATGAATCTAAGAAAATTGGAAATTGTCAAACTTGAAATGGAATGCATAAACATCGATATCTTAGGCATTAGTGAACTGAAATGGACTGGTATTGGCCATTTTGAATCTGACAGCCACATGGTTTACTATGCTGGGAATGACAAATTGAAGAGGAATGGTGTTGCGTTCATCATCAAAAAGAACATATCCAGATCAGTCATGAGATACAACGCTGTCTGTGGTAAGATAATATCCATGTGCCTACAGGGAAGACCAGTTAATACCACTATTATTCAAATTTACACACCAACCACTAAAGCCAGTGAGGATGAAATAGAAGAATTCTACCAACTTCTTCAATTTGAAATTGATCAAACGTGCAATCAAGATGTATTGATCATTACTGGCGATTGGAATGCAAAGGTTGGGAGCAAAGAGGAAGGATCAGTAGTTGGAAAATATGTGATAGAAATGATGCTGGAGATCACATGATAGAATTCTGCAAAATCAATGATTTGTTCATATCAAATACTTTCTTTAGACAGCATAAGAGATGATTACACACATGGACCTTGCCAGATGGAATACACAGAAACAAATTGACTACATCTGTGGAAAGAGATGATGGAAAAATCTCCATATCATCAGTCAAAACAAGGCCAGGGCAGATTGTAGAACAGACCATCAATTGTTCATATGCAAATTCAAAATGAAACTGAAGAAAATGAACAGAGGTCCACAAGAACTGAAATGTGACCTTGAATATATCCCACCTGAATTTAGAGATCATCTGAACAACAAATTTTATACATTAAACACTGAAGACTGAAGACCAGAAGAGTTGTGGGATGACATCAAGAACATCATACATGAAGAAAGCAAAAAGTCATTGAGAAGACAAGAAAGAAGGAAAAGATCAAAATGGACGTCAGAAGAGACACTGAAACTTGCTCTCCAGTGTAGAGATGTTAACACAAATGGAAAAAATGAGGAGCTACAAGAGCTGAACAGAAAATTTCAAAGGTCATTGCAAGAAGACAAAGTCAAATATTGCAACAAAATGTGCAAAGATCTGGAGTTAGATAACCAAAAAGAAAGAACATGTTCAGCATTTCTCAAGCTAGGGGAACTGAAGAAAATATTCAAGCCTTGATTTTCGTTACTAGGCAAATTATTGAATGATGCAGAAAGCATCAAAAGAAGATGGAAGGAATACACAGAGTCACTGTATCAAAAGGAAATGGTTAATGTTCAACCGTTTCAAGAGGTAGCATATGATCGAGAGCCAATGATATTGATGGAAGAAGTCCAAGGTGCATTGAAGGAATTGGCTAAGAACAAGGCACCAGGAATTGATGGAATAAAAATTGAAATCTTTCAAGAAAGTGAGGTGGCATTGGAGATCCTCACTCATCTATGCCAAGAAATTTGGAAGACAACTTTCTGGCCAACTGATTGGAAGAGATTCACATCTGTGCCCATTCCAAAGAGAAGTAACCCAACGGAATACAGAAATCATTGGACAATATTTTTGATATCCCATGGGAGTAAAGTTTTACTAAAGGTAATACAGAAACAACTGCAAACATACATTGACAGAGAACTCCCAGAGGTTCAAGCCGGATTCAGAAGAGGCCGTGGAATGAGGGATATCCTTGCTGATATCTGATGGATCTTGACTGAAAGCAGAGAATACCAGAAAGATGTTTACCTGTGCTTTATTGACTTTGCAAAGGCATTTGATTGTGTGGATCATGACACGCTATGGGCAACATTGTGAGGTATGAGTATTCCACAACACTTAATTGTGCTCATGAGGAATCTATACATGGACCAAGAGGCAGTTGTTCGAGCAGAACATGGGAACACTGAATGGTTTAAAATCAATAAAGGTGTGTGACAGGGTTGTATTCTTTTACCATACTTATTCAACCTATATGTTGAGCAAATAATCTGAGAAGCTGGGTTATATGAAGGAAAATGTGGCATTAGGATTGGAGGAAGACTCATTAACAACCTGCAAAATGCAGATGATACAACCTTGTTTG
>NW_006408556.1:15046559-15085584 GCF_000296735.1 Chrysochloris asiatica
AAGATCCCCAGTGAGATGGATTGGCAAAGTGGCAGCATTAATGGGCTCAAGCAAGGCAACAATTGTGAGGTTGGCCCAGGATCGGGCAGTGTTTCGATCTGTGCATAGGGTCGCTCTGAGTTGGTACTGACTCGATGGCACCTAACAACAACAACAACATAAAAAGATATGACACTCCCACAGTCTTCTTGACTCAACTGGCTTAGAAAATTCACTGCGAGGGCCACACAGAACCCAGATACCGTACTCACAGTTAGGGGTTTGTTAAGCAAGTTAAGTTACAATGTAGGATTAGAAAACGTTCAGGGCACAGTGTTTCCAGTCAGGACAGGCTCTCCTCAGCCGTGCCCAGAGGCAGATCTCCGGTCACAAAGCTCTTTTAGAGCAGCTGATAAATTCTTACAGTGCACAACACTCTACTATAAGCCTCAGCCAGAAGACACTCAGCACTAGCTCCATGGGTCAGAAAACCTGGAGGCACCCTATTCTGCAAGCAAGTCTCCTGCCCAAAGTCACTCAGCTTTACTTACTCTGTGGGTTGGGAGACCCATTGCTCTATCTAATGCTGGTTCTTGGTTCTGCTGCTACTGCTCCTCTGCCACTCCTCCAGTGTCACAGCTTTCTGTTCCTGGGTTGAGGAGGTCCAATGTGCAGGGATCTTGGAGTTCAAAGGATGTACTCCACTCCTGGCTCTGCTTCTTTGATGGTAGTAAGATCCTCTCCTCCTGTTTTGGAGATGGTCCATTTTATACAATTAGATTTCCAGGTTTTCACAACTATAGTTAACCCTGTTAGCTACTCACAACTGAATCATATAATCCTGTCAGCATCTTCTCCCACCTTCTCTTAGTCACACCCATCAGGACAGAAACATCATTTGGTGGGAATTACAAAGACCAAGGCTAAAAGATACATTAAATAATTCAGGATTCCAGGGAAGAATTGTTGTGTTGTTGTGTGTTATGAAGTGCTGTCAAGTCAACTGCGATCCATAGTGACCCTGTGTAGGGTTTCCAAGGATAGACTTGTGACCTTGAACCGCCAACCTTATTGTTCAAAGTGACTTTGCAGTCCAGCTCGTAACCCACAGTGCCACAGCAGGACTCCAGGGAAGAATTAGATGGGTGAAAACACTGCTTTCAGAAGTGTATAGGCCTGGTCAGAAAGAGGCTGGAGCAACCTGAGACTATGGCCTTTGACCACCCTTCAGTTCTGGAATGGAATTCACCCTTGTGACCCAATTTTTCAGCCAAGCAGTAGGTAGGGATAGAGGGGGACAACAACACTAGTAAGGTATGCTCACCATGTAATGGATAGCCATTCAAGATCTAAAGGGCCATACTTACCTAAGGACAAAGTTGAGAAGGAATTCAAAGGAGGGTGGAATGGAAATAATAACCACAGGGAGGAAGTGTTACATGAAGGGGGTTGCAATCATTGAGATGAAACAAAGTGTATGATTTGTCAACTGTAAAACTGATGTGAATTCACTTAATTCACAATAAAAAGTACAAACCAAAATGATGAAGACAGCCTAAATGTCCATCAACCAAAGAATGGTTAGACAAATTTTGGTACATACACACAATGGGCTGCTACAAAACTTTGAAGAATAACAATGAATCTGATAAACACCTCACAGCATGGATGAACCTGGAGGACATTATGCTGAGTGAAATTAGTGAATCAGAAAAGGACAAATACGTATGGTATCACTGTTGTAAAAAGTTAAGAAAAGGTTTTCTTGATGAGGGAAACATTCAGTGATGGTTGCGGGTGGGGAGGAAAAATTATTCATGGGCCGGAGGACAGACACATGTTAACATGGATGATGGGCAAGCAATATACAACAAGAGGAAGGTAAGCAGAGGAAAGATGAAGACAGCGGAGGACACTGGGAGGAATGCAAGAGTTACAGTGAACAGAAGCAAATACTGGTAACTGTTAGTACATGGAGGAGATTGCAATTATTGCAATGAGGCAAAGTATACGATTTGTTGAATGTAAAACTGATGCTCTGCTCTGTTTCACAATAAAAAGTTAAAAAACAAATGTGTATAGGCCTAGATGGAGGATATATTGAGAAACAATAGCTTCACATTTTGATCATTTTAATAAAGGTTTCTATGATTTTATATCAATAATTTTTGACTCACCCTCATATGTGTATTGTGTGTGTACATGAGGGGGCTTCAAAAGTTCCCGGAAAAATTCCATTATCTTATAATTCCATTTCCTATGAACGTTTTGAAGCCCCCTTTTATATATAAATATATGCAAATGAAACTGACCATATCAACAACATGCTTTAAATGTACAATTCAGTGACGTTAATTCCTTTCATCATGTTATGTAATCATCTCCACAATCTGTTTCCAGATTTTTCCACCACCCTTAAAAGAAAATGTGTCCTCGAGGAAGGGTCTTTTTAAGAGCAGAGTTTCTGGGGCTACTGGAAGAGTAACACTCATGCCTGGGAAGAATATTTCCAGCTGCAATAGCAAAATCATGGAAGGTGAAGATCCTGTATGCACACATACAAGAGAAGGGAGGCGGAGGAACCACTCCTTATCCTGACAAAATCTTTCATCCACTCCCTCTTCTGAGGAGCCTAGCCTCTTTGCTTCTGCCCCATTTCCCTTTTTTCTTTTCTCTTTGTCCTGAAGGCTGTCTTTGAACTTTGGCAATAACTTAAGTCCCCAATAAACCTTCCCAGTGAAGATGTTCAGGGAAACATTCATAAGAGACAAGTCCAGAAATGTTCATGTTGCCAAGGAAAACGGAAACAATCTGGTCTAGCGACTTGCTGCCGGCAAACATGACAGAAAGCTCAGGCCAGAGCAAAGAGAAGAGTTAGGGAGAGCCATCCCATCTATGGTTTGGGGCTAGGGAGGTTCTGGTCCCAGCTGTGGACAGATGTGCTCTTCTAGCCTTCCTCTCCTCCTTGTCCAGGAAGAGTGGGTCAGAGCCAAGAGTCACACAGATGTCAGCAGGGAATGAACAAAGACAATGAAAAGGTGGAGGGAAGTCAGTCTGGTAGAGACCACGGTAGGGGTGGGTGGAATGTGTCCACCAGAGAAAGTACTGGAAGACTCCAGTGACAGTCATGTTTGCTTTCTCCTAATTAATGCAATTTCCTTATAACCCCCCTGCTGATTCCCAGCTGTTTGACTCAACCATAACAACACGTGGGCTGCCCTGCCCAGGCCAGAAGCTGAGTCTGTGAGTGTCTCCAGAAGGGTCTGGTTTCATCAGCAGCCACTGCCCGCCCTCTCCTCCCTCACTTTGTTCTGAGGAGGGAAGGAAGGGGAGACAGGAGCTCAGCCAGTGGCAAGAGATGGGTGGTCAGGGCTGGCCTGCTTTGAGCTCTCCTGGATGTACACCTTAGTTTCCCATGACCTTTTAACAGGGGATACTGCTTACAAGAGTCCTGGTGTGGAGCTGTGGGTTAATGCGCCAGACTGTAAAGCCGTTTGAACTTCAAGGATGGTGGTTCAAGCTCACCAGCTGCTCCTTGGAGACCCTAAACAGGGTCGCTATGCGTCAGTACTGAATCAATGGCACTTAACAACAACAACAACTGCTTACTAAGTGGTTACGAGTCGGGCTGCTAACCACAAGGTCAACAGTTTGAAACTAGTAGTTTGAAACTACCAGTCATTCCGTGCAAAAAAGATGAGATTTTCTGCTCCTGTAAAGATTTACAGCCTCGGAAACCCTATGCAGGGTCGCTATGAGTCAGAACTGACTCCACACCACAACCGCTGCTTGTCAAGTGGATAGGAAGTGGTGAGGGCAGACCTGGGACAAAGAACCCCTTACTCGGTGGCAGGCGGTCTCTGGAGAGGTGTGCCCTACTTGATCCAATGAACCTAGAAATGGTATGGGTGTATATGGAGTTCTTGCTAATTCAGTTTTCCATTGATTTGTCAGTGTTCCTTCTCTTCCTCAGACTCTTACTCTGTCCAAGTTATTCATCTTATCCACCCATTCATGTATTGGTTCATTCAGCCAGTAGAAATCCATTGAATAGCTACTCTATGCCTTTTGTAAGCAAATGATTATGTAGGTCAGGAAAATGCTCTTGTTCTGGTCAACAAAGAAACAGTTGTCCTGTGATTTATTTGCTTCCTCTTCCCCTCACCCCCTTAACCTTTTAAAGTAGTCCTGATGTGGTGATGTAGGATAAACACTGGACTGATAGCTCTTAGATCAGCGGTTCAAACCCACCAGCTGCCCCTTGAAAGCTCTATACAGGGTTACTATGAGTCAGAACTGATTTGATGGCACTGAACAACAATAATAGCAACCTTTTAAAGAGTCCTGGTGTGGCTCTATAAGATAAGTACTGGACTGCTAACCACAAGGTCAACAGTTCAAACCCACCAACTACTCTCGGAATCCCTACTCAGGGTTGCTGAGTCAGAAATGATTCGACAGTACTTAACAAATAAGCTTTAAAAAAATATAAAGGCACATTCAGAAAAAATACATAAAACTTATATATAAAACGGATCTGTACCAGATAATAGATTAATTGTAAAGCAAAATGGCTTAGTTTCTATACTTTTGAGCCCTGTACAGGGTCGCTATGGGTCGGAACTGACTCTGCGGCAAATAACCACCACCACCACTGCCTTACTATGGAAAAGGAGGGGAAAAAAAAGAGTTGGTACTGATGAGAGGCAACTTTAGCATCCCAAACCCTTTCAGCAAAGTGAGACTTGAAGAAGGAGCCCTGTGTTAGTTCTCTTGCGCTGCTATAATAGAAAGATCACAAGTGGACAGCTTTAGAAAGCACATGTTTTCTTTCACAGTTTGGGGGCTACAAGTCCAAATTCAGAGCACTGGTTTCAGGGTAACACTTTCTCTGCCTGTGTCTTCTGGTTCTGGAAGGTTCCCAGCTTAGGGACCCTGATCCAAAAGACGTGTTCCACTCTCAGCAACTCTTTCTTAGTGGTAGCCAAGTCTCTATTTCTCTGTTCATGAGTTTAATCTCTTTTATATCACAAAACCGTGGCACTGTAGGATAAATACTGGACTGCTAATCACAAGGTGAGCGGGTCAAATCCACCAATTAACTGCTCCTTGGAAGCCCTAATTCTGGCGTTGGTATCCTGCCTCATTAACAAAACTGCCTCATAAAAGATAATCATGTCAGATCACAAACTGGAGGATAATGACGTCATACTGAGAATCATGGCCTAGTTAAGTTGACACAAATTTGGGGGAACATAATTCAATCCATAAGGAACTTTGGTAGTATAGTGATTACGAATAGGGCTGCGAGCCACAGGACAGCAGTTCGAAACTACCAGCTGTTCTGCGGGGGAAAGTTGAGGCTTTCTGCTCCCATAAAGATTTGCAGCCTCGGAAACCCTGTACAGGGTTGCTATGAGTTGGAACCGACTCCACGGCACATTAACAACAACAACAATTCAATCCATAAGGAGCTGTGGTAGCATGGTGGTTATGAATCAGGCTGTGAACCGCAAGATCAGCAGTTCAAAACTACCAGCTGTTCTGTGGGAGAAAGATGAGGCTTTCTGCTCCCATAAAGATTTGCAGCCTCGGAAACCCTGTATAGGGTCGCTATGAGTCGGAACCGACTCTGTGACACACAACAATAACAACAACAACAATTCAATCCATAACAAGTCCCAAACAAAACTGCTGAAGGTGAGAACCTACTTGTGTCTTTAGTGTGCTCTGCAGGCCCAGGTCAGAGTATTTTCCAAGTTTGTGTATCCTGACCCCTAGCACTTGGCTAGTAGTGACCTCGACTTAGCTTTAGCAAGTGTCTGGGACCAGTCAGGCCTGCTAAACTCAGACCATTTCCCCACTGTCTTAGGCTGGGTTTTCTAGAGAAGCAAAACCAATGACGCTTATATATTTTTTATATTGTTGTTATTAAGTGCTGTTGAGTTGGTTCTGACGCATAGCAACCCTGTATAGTGTTTCCGAAGACTGGTGAGTTTGAACCACTGACCTTGTGGTTCAAACTGACCTTGGGGTCCATGGTTTATCTTACAGCTCTATACCATGACTGACCCTCTCTCTCTATATATATGTATATATATGTTGTTGTTGCTAAGTGTTGTTGAGTCAGTTCTGACTCATGTCAATCTTATATAGGGTTTCTGAGAAGCGACTGGTGCATATGAATTGCCAATCTTGTAGTTCAAATTGACCTTGCAGTCCAGCGCTTATCCTACAGTGCCATACCAGGACTCATATATATGCTTATATTTCCTTGAGATAAATCTCTCTATGTGTATATACATCTATCTTCCACTCATCTGTCAGTTAGTCATACTGTAGAGACTTGTGTATTGCTGTGACACAGGAAGCTGTGCTATCAGTATTTTAAATACTAGCAGGGCCACCCATGGTATTTCAATGGAACTTCCAGATTAAGATGGGCTAGGAAGAAGGAGCTCTGGTAGCGTAGTGGTTACGAATCGGGCTGTGAACCTTAAGGTCAGCGGTTCGAAACTACCAGCCGCTCCGCGGGAGAAAGATGAGGCTTTCTACTCCTGTAAAGATTTACACCCTCGGAAACCCTGTACAGGGTCGCTATGGGTCAGAACCGACTCGATGGCACTTAACAACAACAACAACAGGAAGAAGGGGAGGCAGACCAATGTGGAATGGTTAGCCTTATGAATAACAGTGAAATATTGTCAAATGTAGTGCCAGAAGATGAGCGCCTCAGGTTGGAAGGCACTCAAATATGACTGGGGAAGAGCTGCCTCCTCAAAATAGAGCTGATCTTAATGATATGGATGGAATTAAGCTTTCAAGACTGATGCAGCACAATTCAAAATGAGGAGAAACAGCTGCAAACAACCATTAATAATCAGAACATGGAATGTACAAAATGTGAATCTAGGAAAATTGAAAGTTATAAAAAAATTAAATGGAACACATAAAAACAATATCCTTGGCATTAGTGAGCAGAAATGGATTGGTATTGGTCATTTTGAATGGCACAGTCATATGGTTTACTATGCAGGGAACAACAAATTCATCATCAAAAAGAATATTTCTAGATCTATCTAAAAGTAGAATGCTGTCTGTGATAGGATAATATCCACATGCCTACAAGGAAGACCAATTAATACCACTATTATTCAAATTTAGGTACCAACTATTAAAGCCAGTGATGAAGAAATTAAAGAATTTTACCAACTTCTTCAGTTTGAAATTAATCAGACATGCAATCAAGATGCATGGAAATTACTGGTGATTGGAGTGTGAAAGTTAGAAACAAAAAAGGAAGGATTTGTAGTTGGAAAATATGGCCTTGGAGATAGAAATGATGCTGGAGATCACAAGATAGAATTTTGCAAGACAAACAACTTCTTTATTGCAAATACGTATTTTTCAACAACATAAATAGTGACTATACACAGGAACCTCACCAGATGGAGTATACAGGAATCAAATTGATTACATTTGTGGGGAGAGATGAAGGAGAAACTCAGTATCATCAGTCAAAACAAGGCCAGGGCAGACTATGGAATAGACCATCCATTGCTCACATATAAGTTCAGGTTGAAACTGAAGAAAATGCAAATAAGTCCACTTGAGCCAAAATATGAATATAGGGGATTTCTGGAAAGATGGTGAACTCAGCATACCAAATAAAACAGACACAGAGGAAAATCCTGGAACACTGAACTTGACAAAAAATGTTGGAGAAGTAGATTGAGTGCTTGCTGGGAGAAGCTGAGCAGGATGGTGATGGAGGGAGGGAGGCTGCAGCCAACCAGATGCAGCGTGACCACCTTGAACTGTTGTGAGCAGCTTTGGCACCAGAAGGTGGTTTGGCAAAGCATATTCCCACAGACAGCGAGAAAGATACAATTCCTTCTTTCCCCCTACTCTCCTCTGGTGACCAGAAGTGTGACCAGCTACCACCTTCATCCACCTCCAGCACAGACCCAACACCACCCAGATCTCAATCCAGATTTAGAAGGATTTAAAGTAAAACAAACCTGCAAGACTGAAAATAGGGAACCAGAGAAATCAATGTATAATAAAAAAGTCAATTACAAAGCAAAAAGAGGGAATAGTACAGATACAGAACTTCCAAATGGCAAGCAAGTGAAGCAGATTTCAAGATGAAACAGAATTTCAAAGATTTCAAGATAAAACAGCAGAGAAAAAAATGAATAAATTACAGGGCAACCTCAAAGAAAAATAATACACTTGCACATCAAAATTTAAAAAGAGAGGAAAATCAGAAAGATTTAGTAAACATTAAATACAACAGAAATGAAAGTGAAAAGAAAATCCAAAAACAAAATACCTCGGCAAAGAAAATTATGTGGAACAAAGAATCTAGCAGTACCACACATACAAAAAACAAAAACAAAAACACACACAGAGAAAAATGACAAGAAATCAATTCATACCTATTGATAAGTACACAATTAGAGTAGATGCATCAGTCATGAGAAATAGAGAGCAGAATGGATAAGAAAACAGGCTCCTTCAAGATGTTCTATATAACAGACATATCAAAAAGGTGAAGCTAGCTTAAATACTTATCAACTGAAGAATGGTTAAACAAACTTTGATACATACACACAATAGATTACTACAAAATGTTGAAGAATAATGATGAATCTGTGAAACACCTCACAACATGTTGAACCTGGAGGATATTATGCTGAGTGAAATTTTCCAATCATAAAAGAACAAATACTGTATGAGACCAATGTGGTAAAAAGTTAAAAAAAGATTTTCTTGATAAAAGAACCAATCTATGATCATTACAGGGTTGGAAGGGGGAGGGACTATTATTCACAGGCTAGAGGGTAGACACATGTTAAGATGGGTGACAGGGCAGGCAACATACAACTAGAGCAAGGATGGCAAAGGAAATATGAAGGTAGCTGGAGGCACAGGTTTTCTTGATAAAAGAAATATTAAATGATATTCAATGAGGGAAAATTATGGGCTAGAGGGTAGGCACATGATAACATGAAAGACGGGCAGGCAATATACTAGAGGGAGGTTGGCTGAGGAAAGATGAAGGCAGTGGAAAACACAGGGAGGAATGCAATAGTAAAGTGAATTAGAGGTAAACACTGTTAACTGTTGGTACATGGAGGTGATTGTAATCATGGAATGAAGCAAAGTATATGATTTGTTGAATGTAAAACTGATAGTCTGCTCTGTAAACTTTCACTCAATTCACAATAAAAAATTGAAAAAAAAAAAAGACTCTGAAACTTGCTCTTGAGCATGGAAAAGTTAAAGAGACCAGAAGAAATGGTAATGTAAAGGAGCTGAGCAGAAAATATCGAAGGGCAGCTTGAGAAGACAAAGTCAAATATTATAATGAAATTTGCAAAGACGTGGAGTTAGGAAACCAAAAAGGAAGAATGTATTTAGCATTTCTCAAGCTGAAAGAACTAAAGCTAAAATTAAGCTTCGATTTGTGATAATAAGGATTCTATGGGAATCGTCTGTCAGTTTGTCGTACTGTGGTGGCTTGTGAGTTGCTGTGATTCTGAAAGCTATGCCACTGGTATTTTAAATACCAGCAGGGTCACCCATGGTGGACAGGTTTCAGATGAGCTTCCAGACAAAGACAGACTAGGAAGAAAGAGTGATGAACTACTTCTGAATATTTACTCACTGAAAACCTTATGAATAGTAGAGAAACACTGTCAGATATAGTGCCGGAAAATGAGGCCCTCAGGTTGGAAGGCACTCAAAATATGACTGGGGAAGAGCTGCCTCCTCAAAGTAGAGCTGACGTGATGATGCGAATAGAGTAAAGCCCGTGGGAGAAAAGCCCACGGGACCTTCATTTGCTGATGGGACACAACTCAAAATGAAGAGAAACAGCTGTAAACATCCATTGAAAATCAGAACAAGGAATGTACGAAGTATGAATCTGGGAAAATTGGAAGCTGTCAAAAATGAAATAGAACGCATAAACATCCTATCTTAGGCATTAGTGAGCTGAAATGGACTGGTTGGTATTGGCCATTTTGAATCTGACAACCACATGGTTTACTATACCGGGAATGACAAATTGAAGAGGAACGGTGTTGCATTCACCGTCAAAAAGAACATATCCAGATCAGTCATGAGGTACAACAACTGTGATAGGAAGGATTAGAAAAAAAGAAAAAAGTAGATGGAAGGAATACACAGAATCACTGAACCAAAAAGAATCAGATCATTTTGAGAGGTGCTATATAATTATGAGCCGATGGTACTGAATGAAGAAGTCTGTGATGGTTAAGGTTTTATGTCAACTTGACTGGACCATTAATTCTCAATGGTTTAGTAGTTAAGAAGTAGTTATTGGCACCATGATGAGATCTGGTATGCAATCAACCCCACAAAACGATCTGCTGTGATCAGCCCTGATCAGATGTCATTATCCAATGTATTGTAAATCCTCTTCTATGATGTTAATTAGATCAGAAGCAATCTACATGATTAGGTTGTATCCTGAGACAATCTCTTTTGTGATTGTCTCTTCTTTTAGAAAGAGAAGTGAGCAGAGAAGGAGGGACCTATTATCACCAAGAAGAACTAGGAGTGGAGTGTGTCCTGGTCCTGGGGTCCCTGCACTGTGAAGCTCCTAGATCTAGAGGACAACTGATGCCAAGACATCTGGAGAACCCCAAGGAATGTTGGGCTTACAGATACAGAAAGGAGTCAAGGAACTTTCTTCAGAGCTGGTGCTGTGAATTTAGACTCCTAGTCTCCAAATCTGTGAGAGAATAAATCTCTGGTTGTTAAAGCCATCTACTTGTGGTATTTCTCTGATAGCAATACTAGATGGCTAAGAGAAAGTCCAAGTTGCACTGAAGACCTTGTCAAAAAACAAGGGTCCACAAATTGAAGACTACAAATAGAAATCTTTTAACAAACTGAGGTAGTACTGGAGGTGCTTACTTATCTATGTCAAGAAATTTGGAAGACAGCTTCCTAGACAACTGAATAGAAGAGATCTGTATTTGTACCCATTACAAAGAAAGGTGACCCAACAGAATGTGGAAATCATCGAACAATATCATTAATATCACATGGAAGTAAAATTTTGCTGAAGATCATTAAAAAATGATTGCAGCCAGTGCATTGACAGGAGATACCAGAAATTCAAGCCAGATTTAGAAGAGGATGTGGAATGAAGGATATCACTGCTGACGTCAGATGAATATTGAATGAAAGCAGAGAATACCAGAAAGATGTTTACTTGTGGTTTATTGACTGTGCAGAATTATTCGCCTCTGTGGATCATAACAAAATGTGGATAACACTACAAAGAATGGGCATTTCAGAACACTTACATTGTGCTCATGTGGAGCCTGTACATAGACCAAGAAGCAGTTGTTCGAACAGAAAAAGGGAACACTGAATGGTTTAAAATTAGCAAAGGTGTATGCCAGGGGTTGTATTCTTTCACCATACTTCTTCAATCTGTATGCTGAGCAAATAATCAAAGAAACTGAATTATGTGAAGAAGAACATGACAGAAAGATTGGAGGGAAACTCATCAATAAACTGCAATGTGCAGATGACACAACCTTGCTGTCTGAAAGCAAAGAGAACTTAAAATACTGATGAAGATCAAAGACTGCAGCCTTCAATATGGATTGAACATCAATGTAAATAAATAAACAATCCTCACAACTGGACCAATAAATAACATCATAATAAATGGAGAAAATACTGAAGTTGTCAAATACTTCAGGTTTCATGAATCCACAATCAAGGCTCATGGAAGCAGCAGTCAAGAAATCAAATGATGCATTACATTAGGCAAATTTGCTGCAAAAGACCTTTTTAAAATGTTCAAGAGAAAAAATGTGTCTTTGAGAACTAAGATGTACCTAACTTAGTCCATAGTATTTTCAATTGCCTCATATACATGTGAACATTTGACAATGAATAGGGAAGACCAGAAAAGAATCATGCTTTTGAATTATGTTGGGGAAGACTATTGAAAGTACCACTTATTTCCAGAAGAACAAACAATCTGTGTTGGAAGAAGTACAGTCAGAAGGCTCTTTAGAAGTGAAGATGGCGAGACTTTGTCTCTTGTGCTTTGGACATATGATAAGGCCAGTCCCTGGAGAAGGGCTTCATGCTTGGAAAAGTGAAGGAAGACCTCCAATGCGATGGGGTGACACTATGGCAGCAACAATGGGCTTAAATATAACAATTGTGTGGCTGGCATAGGACTGGGCAGTGGTTTGGTCTGTTGTATGTAGGATTGTTATGAGTTGGAACTAACTCTAACAACAACAACACACATTTTTTTCCTCAAGGAAATGACTCACACAGTTGTAGAGACTGGCAAGTTCCAAGTCCATGGATCAGATGTCAAGTTGGAGGCTTCTCCTGACTCACATAGTTGTAGCTATGGATGATCCCAAGATTGGTAGGTCATAAAACAGACTGCTGAATGCAAAGGTGAATGAATCCAAGGCTGAGGCTGACAGGCAATATGAAAAGCCACTGGCTCAAGTCCAAAGAACCAGAGGTCAGATTATGAGCCAGATGCAGGATTCGTATCCGGCAAAAAGCAAGTGAATTTTGCCGGAGTCCACATATTTTGAAAGTGGGCCATACCTTGGAGGAAACCTCCTTTTAATTGATTGGCTGCTTATAGCAGATCTCATTATAGAAATGATTACATCATGTAAGACCTCATCATGTGGGGTGATGACTACATCATAACTGCCAAACCCCTGACAATCATGGACTAGCCAAGTTGAAATAAAACCTTAACCATCACACCTCTCAACCTAAGCATGTCCTGGTTGTGACTGGATGCCCTATCTGAAAAGTCCTTGATGTCCCTGTCAGGCTGGGAAACAGCACATTCCTTTTTTCCTCCCTTCTTGCATAAGGAAAAGGCTTTAAAATTTAAACTTCAGCACATTTTTGCTTTGATGTTGTTGTTAAATTCCATCTAGTAGGTTTTGACTCAGAGTGACCCTGCATAGGGTTTCTGAGGAGCAGCTGGTGGGTTTGAACTGCCAACCTTATTCTTAGCTGTCCAATGCTTATTCTACAGTGCCATACCAGGAACCCTACAAAAGCTATAGGAATGACCTGCAACTGAAAATCAAGCTCTGCCCTAACCAACTGTCAACATAAGCCAGATATTCATACTCTTTGCGCCTCAGTTTCTGCATTTGTCAAGTCCCATTTGGTTCTAGAATTTCTAATTCTAGAAACAGTCTTATTCTTGAAACCTAGAGAGATAGGAATTCCTTCTTTAGCCTGCTTCTCCCTGTTTTGTTCTCCTCCAGGGATCTTACCCACTTTTACTCTTTGGCTCTTGCTGCAAAGCTAGTAAGTCTAAAATCCATGCTTTCTGAGCTCAAGTCTACAGAAATTGCTAATTTTTCTTTGAAGGAGCTCGAATGCTCTGAGTTTAAGTAAGGCCAAACCCACCACTTTTCTGGTAAATACCTTCAGTGCTATTGGTCTCCCTGTTCCTTATAGAGCCACCATATACTACATATATACATCATAAATACAACATGCCCAATTTCCAGAGGACAGCATTGTCATTAATCTGCTGCCTCCTATTCTTTATTTACCACTTCAATTTCCAGATCATTCCTATTTGCCCACTGCCTTTGGTTTTTTCCTCCCATAAAGATGAGGCTTTCTGCTCCCGTAAAGATTTACAGCCTCCGGAAACCCTGTACGGGGTCGCTATGAGTCGGAACCGACTCCATGGCACATAACAACAACAACAACAATCTACACTACTGCTTATATTTTCGAAAACTCCCCTGTATCCCTTTCCTGATCCAAGCAGCTCACAGTCCACAACAGGTTTTTAAAAAGTGCAGTTCTGGTACAATCCTCTTCCCACACTTAAGGAGCCAGAAGCTCTCATTGTGGGGCTTGGAATTTCTAGTTTTAAGGAACTCCTGGTACAATTTCAGTCTGAGAACTCATGACCAAAGTGGGAATAAAGTCCCAACTCCTTAGCTTGACATATGAGACCTTCTACGATCTCTTATCTTTCCCAGTTTTTCTCCCTTTTTTCACACTGACTCTCAAAACCCACCCTGTTCTCCTTGTCTTTCCCTTACTTCACTCCCATCCTGTTCCTCTTCAAAGGCCCTCCCTCATTTCCTGTTCAAAGCCCTCCCATTTTTCAAAGGCCTGGCTCTCATCTTACCTCCTTGGCAAGAACTCCCTGATTTGATCTCTCTTTCTTTGTTTCTTTCCCTCCTGCCACTCAGTACTTGGCTATCCTAACCTCTGACCACTTGCTGTTGTTAAGTGCTGTGGAGTCAATTTTGACCCATAGTGACCCTGTATAGTGTTTCCGAGGAGCTAAATGCTCTGGACTGCAAAGTCAGTTTGAACTGCAAGGTCAGCGGTTCAAGCTCACCAACCACTCCTTGGAAACCCTATAAAGGGCCCCTATGGGTAGGAACTGAGTCGACAGCACTCAACAGCCACATTCTGTGACTAGCCAGGGCCCTCTGGGTTGTAATTAATAAGTCACTCAGCTTGTAGCATGGTATTTACTGCTTCTTGTAACCAACTCAGGTGGGCAGGGTTCAGTGGGCTATAGTTGGAGCCAGAGACTGAAGTACCATCAGGTTCTTTCTCTTGTCTCTGCTTCTCTCTGCTCTTTGACTTTGTTCACTCATTGTCCACGAACTCATTGTTCAGGCCCCATGGAGCAGTTCCTGGCCTCCTCTCTTTCCAACCTTATCACCAGAAGATAAGAGCTGCTTCTACCTGTTCCGTTTTGCCAGGTCCAGTGAAATGATATGGAGATACTGCTGGAAAGAAAAAAAGGAGAGTTCTCCAAAGGAGAGTACTTTGTAAAGGAAAAGGGAAACACCCCCTCCATACACAGAGTAGACAGGGATGGGCAACTTGGACATTGGCTACCCAAAGTGGGGGTGGGGCTACAAAGGCAAGAAGTGACTGGCTTACAAGATTTCAAGAGGGAACCTAGATCCAGAGGGCATGGAGGAAGGTAGAATCTCCACTGAGTAGTATCCAATCTGTCTAGGCGGGGCAGATGAAAGGAAATGAGGATAGGTCTCTTGTGATACAATAGTGAATAATTGTTATCAGGATTGATTGTGAGGGTTGACAATGTAAAGGTAGATGTTTTGTAGCAAGGAGGGGAGTGATTAACTTTGCAGTCTAGGAGCATAGGTTCCTGGGACCATCAATGGAGAAGAGCAGAGAGCGGTGAAGCAGTGAAGCAGTGATGCCAGAGACGATGACGTGGAGAGATGGAGCAGCTGGGGACTTTAGACCCAGAGATGAAGAGAGGCTGTGTGCTGATGACCGGCGGTCAGGCTTGCAGGGTATACCCTTTGGTTGGTTGATGATGCATGGAGGGGATTGTAACCATGACAATGAAATTATATACGATAGGATGAATGTAAAACTAATGTTCTCTTATGTAAACTATCACATAATTCATAATAAAACATTTAAAAAAAGAAAAGGAAAGAAAACGGGAAATGCTTGGCAAAATAATAAATGATTGTTCACTACTGTGTTCATTAGAGACCTGGTGTGGTATTGTAGGATAAGCACTGGACTGCTAGCCATAAGGTTTGTGGTTCAAACCTACCAGCCACTCCTTGGAAACCCTATAAAGGGCCACTATGAGTCAGAATTGACTCGATGGCACTTAACAACAACACCAACAACTATGTTTGTTAAGGACCCCTAGTGGAGCAATGGTTAAGAGCTTGGCTGCTAACTGAAATGTTGGTGACTCGAACCCAGAGTCTCTGTGGGAAAAACAGACTTGACAATCTGCTTCCATAAGGGTTATTGGTTAATATGCATACCGCAAGGTCAGTAGTTAGAAACTACCAGCTGTTCCATGGGAGGAAGATGAGGCTTTCTGCTCCCGTAAAGATTTACAGACTCGGAAACCCTGTACAGGGTCGCTATGTGTCGGAACCGACTCCACAGCACATAACAACAACAGCAACATGTTCATTGAGGAGTCTGGTGTGGTGCTGTAGGATAAACACTGGACTGCTAACCACAAGGTAGGCAGTCAAAACCCACCAACCGTTTCTTGAAAACCCTATACAGGTCACTATGAGTCAGAACCAACTGGACAGCAATTAACAATAGCATTATGCTCACTATTCACAATAGCAAAATGATAGAAACAATGTAATTGCTCATGAATGAATGAATAGATAAACAAAATGAATGCTGTGTATACATATAGTGGTATATTTCACAGCCACAAAGAATAATGAGGAATTCTCAAAGCATGAAACATGGATGAATCTGGAGGACATTGTGCTGAGTGAGATAAGTCAATAACAAAAGACAAATATTGTTTGATCTCACTTTTAAAAGAAGACAAAAACAGGTATACAAATAGAGACCAATGATTATTAATGCTTACCAAGGATGGTTGGGAGGGGGAAAAGAAAAAAATCACTCTGTAGCTAGTTACTGTTGCTATCGATAAGTGCAGTTGGGTCTGTTCCAATTCATAGCAACACTACATAGGGGTTCTGAGGCTGTAAATCTATATGTGAGCAGAAAGCTTTAGCAGGTTGGTGGAGTTGAACCACCGACCTTGTGGTTAGCAGTCTAGTGCTTATCTTACAGTGTCCCCATGTTCCACCTGTAGATAGTAGACACCTATTATATATATATGTATTGTTGTTGTTTGTGGTTAAATGCTGTGAAGTTGGTTCCAACTCATAGCGACCCTGTATAGGGTTTCTGAGGAGCGGCTGGTGAGTTTGAACAGCTGACCTTGCAATTCAAACTGACCTTGAGGTTGAGTGCTTATCCTACAGTGCCACACCAGGACTTCTTTCTCTATATAGATACATATTAAATGATGGGAAAGGCAGTACCAAATGTGGGTGAAGAAAGCATAACTTGACCAAGGGAAATGATGTCCTAAGAACTACACAAAAGAAAGGGGTGTTTTTGATAAAGAATATGGCATACATCTGGTGTGGTGCTGTAGGGTAAGCACTGGATGGCAAGGTTGGTTTGAACTTCAAGGTTGGTGGTTCAAACTCACCATTTGTTCCTCAGAAATTCTCTACCGTGTCGCTATGAGTTGGAAATGACTCTATGGCACTTAACAGCAACAACATGATATATATAATGTTGCAAAAACAACCAAAAACTATGTGTATTTTTTACTTAAGTATGTATGTGTGCATATATGTGTATGCCTATGCAAGTGTGTGTACATATGTGTGCACATATAAAATCCAAATCAAACCCACTGCTCCAGAGCAACTCTATGAAGGATTCCAAGGCTGTAGATCTTTATAGGAGCAGAAAGCTGGCTGTTGGATTCAAATTGCTGACCTTGCAGTTAGCAGCCCAATGTGTACCTAACCCACCACACTACTAGGGTGTATTTATAGTTATATGTGTATGTATGTATGGGTGTGAATGCATGTATACTTACATATATAAGGAACCACAGAGGGGACACCATTATAGAGACTTCTTAGATCTAACCAAACACCCTGAGATTGGTTTTCTGGGTTTGAAGGCTTAGGACCATAGTCTCATGGGATTATCAGTCAACTAGTATAGTATAGTTCACAAAATTTATGTTTTACATCCTAGTTTGGTGAGCAGTGTCTGAGGTCTTAAAAGCTTGTGAGTGGCCATCTAAGATCCAACTATTGATTTCTACTTGTCCAGAGCAAAAGAAACAGAAAAAGAAGAAAACCAAAGAATCAGAGCAGAAACTCGTCTATAGGACTAACAGTCTACATGAAGCATGGTTCTTCCCTGCCCTGAAATGAGAACCAGATGGTGCCCTGCTACTCCTAATAAACGTTCTGGTCAGCACCACAGTGCACAGATCTTGATAGAATGGAAGAAGAACGTAAGACAGACCTCAAAGTCTGAAAAAGTCCACACTTACTGGACCAGTTGAGACTAGAGGACTCCCCAAGGCTATTGTTCTGAGGTACTCTTTAAACTTTGAACTGAAATTATCCTCACATTTGAGCTAAATAACACATTGGCTCATAAGATAAAGAATATCACCCATCATTACTATGCATTTAAAAAAATCATTTATATGAGATCAAAGGGTCAACAATTACTCTCAAGCAAAGATGAAAGAGTAAGGGGACAGGGAAACTCGAGTACTGGAAATTGGAAATTGAGGATAGAATTAATGAGAATGTACATGGTTAAAAATGTAACCATTTGTGAAAAATGTTGGTGAGCAATTTATGTAGGAAATGTTCAATTTAAACTTTCATCAAAAACACACTAAAATATGATAGAAAAAAATTATGACCTAGAAAACTTTATAAAGTAATCCTAGTCTGTCATGTAGGGTCTCTGTGAGTCAGAACTGACTTGATGGCATACAACAACAAACAACAACTGTTTGCTGGGAGTTGTTGTTAACTGCTCTTAAGTTGGTTCCGACTAATAAATACCCTGTACAGGGGTTCTGAGAAGCAACTGGTGGGTTTGAACTGCCAATCTTGTGGTTACTAGTCCAGAGCTTATCCTACATATGACAGAAACCCCAGAATATCAGTGGCTTGAATAAGATGCTAAAGGACTCTAAGAGTAGTCAGGGACCCAGGCTTCTTCTAGCTTGTTGCTTATCACTTCATAGTCTTGGATGATTTACTTGAGCTCCAGCCACCATGGCTGTATTTCAGAAAGGAGAAATGAACAAAGAATGGCCTAGCCTGCCAAGCTTTAAATAGTCCTGGGGGCGTACACACTTCAGATGATATTCCACAGCCATATCTAGCTGCTATGGAAATGAAGTTTACTACATAAATTCTGGGTAGCCATATGCATAGCTGAAAATCAGAAATGCTATTTATTACAAACGAAGAATAAGAGAATGGACATTGGAGGACAGAAGCAGTTTCTGTCATAGCTATAAACCTTGAAGTGCTTTGAGGGGCCAATTCCAGCCAATGGGGAGCATGCAGCTTTGCAAGGTGACCAACTCCACTTTGGGACACCCAAATCCACCCCTCTGTCACTTAAGGAGCTCTGGTAGCGTAGTGGTTACGAATCGGGCTGCGAACCTTAAGGTCAGCAGTTCGAAACTACCAGCCGCTCCGCGGGAGAAAGATGAGGCTTTCTACTCCCGTAAGGATTTACACCCTCGGAAACCCTGTACAGGGTCGCTATGGGTTGGAACTGACTCGACGGCACTTAACAACAACAACAAGTCACTTAGGCTTGCTCCTTGCTCTGCCCCTTGACCATTTTCTACACAATGACATTTGAAGACAGCAGTGTCACCCAAGTGTATTCTGGCTCAATCATCCCTTATTTCTTTAATTCTTCTTCTCTCCTAAGTTTCAGACTTCAGCACTCTGTTGCTGTTGTTGTTAAGTGCTGTTGAGTCGGTTTCCACTCATAGGGACCCTATACACAGAGAACGAAATGCTGCCCATTTCTGTGCGATTGTGTCAATCCATCTCCTTGAAGGTCTTCCTCTTTCTCGCTGATCCTCCACTTCACCAAACATGATGTCCTCCAGGGACTGATCCCTCCTGGTAATGTGGACAAAATGGGAGAGAAGAAATCTCTCCATTGTAGCTTCCAAGGATCATTCTGGTTGTATTTGTCCAAGGCAGAATTGTTTACTTTCAATACTCTTCTCCAATACTGTAATTCAAATGCATTGATTCTTCTTTGGTCCTCCTTATTCATCATCCAACTTTCACATGTATATGAGAGGACTGAAAATACCATAGCTTGGGTCAGGCACACCTCAGTCCTCAAACTGACATCTTTGTTCTTTAACACTTCAAAGAGATATTTTGCAGATTTGCCTAATGAAATCTTGAGTTCTTGAAAGCTGTTTCCTTGAATGTTAATTTTAGATCCAAGTAAAATGAAGTTTTTGACAACTTCAATCTTTTCTGTTTAACAGGATGTTTATTTATTGTTTCAGCTGTAAGAATTTTTGTTTTCTTTACATTGAGATGCAATCATACTGACGCTTTTTATCTTCATCAGTAAGTATTTCAAGTCCTCTTTGCTTCCAGCAAGCAGAATTATTATTGAGTAGTCCTTTGATTTTGGACATATTGTCCGGAGGAAACAGTTGCTGGAGAAGGATGTCATGCTGGGTAAGGTGGAGGGTCAGAGAAAAAGAGGAAGACCCCCAACGAGATGGATTGGCCAGGTGGCATCATTGATGGACTCAAGTGCGGCAGCAGTAGTGAGGTTGGCCCAGGATTGGACATTGTTTTGTTCTGCTGTGCATGGGGTCGCTATGAGTCGGTTCCGACTCGATGGCACCTGACAACAATAACAATTCCTTTGATACTGATGCTGTGTTCTTCTTCATATAACTCAGTTTGTCTGAGTATTTGCTCAGCATACAGATTGAATAAATATGGTGAAACATACAACCCTGATGAATACTTTTTCTGATTTTAAACCATTCGGTATCTCCATGTGCAGGTTCCTCATGAGCACAATCAAGTGTTCTAGAATGCTCTTTCTTTGCAATGTTGTCCATAGTTGGTTATCATCCACACAGTCAAATGCCTTTGCATGGTCAATAAATCACAAGCAAACATCTTTATGATATTTTCTGCTTTCATCCAAGATCCATGTAACATCAGCAACAATGTTCCTTGTTCTACATCCTCTTCTGAATTTGGCATGAATTTCTGGCAATTCCCTGTTAATGTACCATTGCAGCTGTTTTTGAATTATCTTTAGCAAAATTTAACTTACATATAATCTTAATTATATGTAAGTTAAATTAATATTGTATGTAAGTTAAATTTTGCTAAAGATAATTCAAAAACAGCTGCAATGGTACATCAAAAGCTGATTGGCCAAGTGGCAGCCTCGATGGACTCAAGCGTGGCAACAATAGTGAGGTTGGCCCAGGATCAGGCAGTGTTTTGTTCTGCTGTGCACAGGGTCGCTATGAGTCAGTACTGATTCGATGGCACCTAACAACAACAACAACAAATAATAATAATATTAATGATATTGTTGGATGATTTCTGCATTCTGTTGGGTCACCTGTCTTTGGAATGGGCAGAAATGTTCTGTTGACCAGGTGGCCGTCTTCCAAACTTCTTGTCATAAACGAATGAGAGTCTCCAGTGCTGCATTAGTTTGTTGAAACATTTCGATTTGTATTCTGTTAGTTCCTGGAGTCTTGTTTTTCACCAATGTCTTCAGTGCTGCTTGTACTAAGTAAGCATCCTAGTGGGCAACAATGGCTTGTCATTATCTTCCTTAAAATATAACACCTAAACTGAGACCAGTGTCCCAGCTGTAGTGTGACCAATACAAAATATAATCTGGCCGTTGGCATCCCACTCTTCTAAACGCCCCGTATCTATGAATGTGTCCAAGAGTGACAGAGAGTATGGTACCTTGGATCATACCTCCAGCCTGATAGGACCTGTCAACTCAGTCTCTGGCATGCTTATGTGGAGATCATGTGCTAAGGCTTTTATAATCTGTAGCTCACTTTCAGGCAGATTGTCTGATTCTCAAAGCAGCCTTTGCAGGCATCTAAGCCAATGATCATCTTACTCTTGTGGGGACTTCGTTTAAGATCTTGACTGTTAGATGGAGGATTTGCTTTTCCTTCTGGGTATCAGGGTCAGTAGTCACATCCTGTTCATCTTCCATAGTCCCGGTGGAGTCCAGTTTATTTCTTGCCTTCCTTTTGGTAAGTTGATTTCCCTAAATAAGGTGCAAGGTCTTTCAGAGTGATGGAAAGCACTCTGACTTCAGAGCATGTCACAGTTTGGCTCCCCCAAGGAAGCAGCCTCTGAGACAGAGGTCAGCATGTAATAGGTTCTTTTAAGGAGTGTGCTTGGGATCAACATCTGCTGAAGGGAAGGGCAGGAAGTAGGGCTGGGTAAAGAGAGGAGTTACGCTGCAATGGAATCTTAGTGGAAGGTCTTGGGGTCCCCACTGTGAGTTCAGGAGCTGGGTTGATCCTTTAGAGTTGTCTTACATTGGGGCAAGAGGGCCAGGTCTTGATATCTCCCAAGACAAACAATCAATGGATGTGGACATTTCTTCATGTCTCTTCTAGTCAGGCAACCCCCACAGGTATTGACAGCACAGGACTTTCTGCCCACAGTACTCCCCATTCTTCACTCCTGAAATGGGGTTTGGAAAATGCATTTACAATGCTCATCACAGAGTGGAAGGCCTGGGTCAGATCGGATCAGTCTATAATCTTGAGGAGCCTCAGTTTCTTCTCTTCTAGGAAACAGTGGGGGTGTCATCTGCTGGGGTGGGTCAAGGGTAGGCCATGGTCTGGCAATGAGTGTAGTAGGAGTTCTACTGAAAGGCCTGACCTGAATGCAGAGGACAGCTCCAGGCCCTCACATAATCTTCTAGACCTGCCTAGAGTTGCTGTGGGCATCACCAGAGGGCTGGGAGATCACTTGGGTTACTACCAGGGATGGGCATATAGATGAGAGGGATGTAGACTTAGGGACCTTCTGGGGGAACTGTACTGTTTGGAATGATTTTCTTCAGAATTCTGGGAAGGCCTGGTAGCAAAATCACCAGAGAGGTGGAAGATGTATCTTAGTTATCTTGTGCTGCTATAACAGATAAACCAAAAATGGTGGCTTTAACAAGCAGAAATTTATTTTCTCACAGCCTAGGAGTAGACTTGGCACTGGACTGTGAACCATAAGGTTAGCAGTTCAAACCTACCAGCTGTTCTTCAAAAACCTTAACAGGGTTACTATGATTTGAAATTAACTTGACAGCACTTAACAACAACAACAAAGGAGTCTAGAAGTCCACATTCAGAGTGCTGGCTGTAGGGGAAGACTTTATCTCTCTGTGTTTCCTAGTTCTAGGATGTCTCCAGCATAGGGGTTCTGGGACCAAAGAACATGTTCCACTCGTGGCTTTTCTTTCTTGGTGGTACTAGGTCCCTCTGCTCTCTGCTTACTTCTCTCTCTCTTTTTCTTTTGTAAGATAAAAGGTGATGCAGACCATACCCAGGGAAACTCCCTTTACAATGAATCAGGTCTATAACCTGTTTAGGGTGTTGCATCCTCCCCTAATTCCCTTTTAACTGATCCACTGATCACATCAGATCATAGTATGGGGATAATTACATCACTACATAACTGCCAAATGACATCATTGCAGAACTACTGAACCACTAAGAATCATGGTCCAGTCAAGTTGACACATTTTGCGGTGACACAATTCAGTCTATGACATGGAGGGAGGAAGTGGATGAACAAGGAAGGCCTGGGGAGTCATTGTTGATAAATGGAATCAGGAGGCCTGGGTTTGGGTGGTTGTTCCATCCCTGACTGGCCTTGTAACCTGGGGTATGTTGCTGGACCTCATCTATAGAATGAAAGGCTAGGCAAAGGAGTCTCTGAAGTCATTTCTGATTTATAGTTCTCTTGTTCTTTCACTGCCAGGGGTGGGGTGGAACAAAGGGGAGAAGCTGGAAGCCAGTGGAGCTAAGCTTTGCCCTCTTCCCTTTGCTCTGTCCCAGCTTTCTTACAGAAATGAAGGGGTGGGTGGGCGAAGGTTAGAGAGTGGAATGGGTGGTGGTGAGAAGACTGCAGGGGCCAGGACAAGTATACTGAGTAAATGGAATGTAAAGACTCCATGAACAACTGCTTCTCTAAACAACTGCCTCCTTTGCCATGAGATCAGAGGAACTGGATGGTGCCCCACTACAATGACTGAACGTTTTGATAAAAGATTCTATAGAAGAATCCTGATCAAAAAGGAAAACCAAAAGAGATTAATTTGAAAATTCTCAGGAAATCCAGACTTTTTGGAGCCATGGGGAATGGATGAATCCCTGAAACAATTGCCCTAAAATAATCTTTAAAATTTAAGCCTTAAACCCAAAATATCCCATAGAGTCTTCTTAAAACCAAATAAAAATTTAGCTCAACTGGTAAGCACGTCTGTCTTCAGCATTGTGCTCGTTTAAGATCTATCTATATGGAATCAAATTGACATTAGCTACTCAAAAATTAGATCGAAAACATAAGGGGCAATGAATTTATGTTATTGGGGGAGGAACAATGCAGAAAAGGCAAGTGAGAATGGTTGCACAAGTGAAAGAAAGTCATTGGTGCCACTGAATTTTACTTGTAGAAACTGTTGAATTGGTGTGTGCTCTGTGGTGTATGTTCTCAGCAATAACAAAAATAAAATAAATGATTTATATATTGTTGTTGTGTGCCACTGTTTTTCAGGATCAGAATAGTCCATAATAGAGAAGCTCTAGAAGTGGGATATTCTTTGTGGTGCCATTCATGGTCACCTGCTGAGACTAGGTACCCCCTTAACCTGCCCCCCACCCCTTCTGTTCGGGAAGAGAGGAGAGGAGAGGAAAGGAGAGGAGAGGAGAGGAGAGGAGAGGAGAGGAGATGAGAGGAGAGGAGGGAGCAGAGCCTATAAAGGAGGGAGGGACAGAGAAGGCCAAAACTGGGAAGGACAGAAAGGGAGGGAAAGGGCTTGGGGACAGAGGGAGCTGGAGACTAAGAAAACAATATCCTGGAAAACAACTTGCTTCCCCTTTCCAGGCTCCCTGACTGCCTGCTTTCCCCAGTGGAAACAGCAATTTAGACTAACGAGTCATAATTTGATTACAGTGAGTCCCCAGGCTATAAATTTATGGACAACTCCTACTTGCCTGGTAATATTATGTAAATTTGCCCTCACTTTTGAACGGATTGAACCAAGCTGAACTAGCGACAAATTCTTCTTCACTTGCACGTGCAGCTTTTAAATCATGGAAAAGGCTTTGAGCCTTTTCTTGCACTAAAGTGAAGCTAAACAAGAACTGTATGCACCTGTTCTGATTTACCTACAAATTTGATGAAAAGGTACACTTATAACGGATCTTATTCACAGTCCAGGGACTGTCTGTGTGTCCTCTTCCAGGTTCACTGGATAAACAAGGTTACCTCATGGAAGAAACACATTCTTGGGCCTGGACAGGGGTTTCCCCCTTCTGTCCTTGTCCCTCTCTTCTTGGTGTATTTGAAGCACATGTTTGGACGGTTTTAATCTCCTGTTTGTACTAACATTTACACTCTCCTTATGTCTGCTGCCCCTTTCTCCCTCTCCTCTCTACCCTCCTCAGTAATGTTTTTATCCTGAAGCCTGCATACCATGTAAATATTTAATCCTGTCCATTATTTCCTGTTTATGGTCAGTACAAATCCTGAGCTCATTCATTGTACATCTGTCCCCCGTATCTGTCTGGAAAGGAGGATAGTACTGTGTGTCTGTCTTTCTTTTGGACCACAGTCTAATGCAGAGCTGTGGTCAGTGTATCACTAACTGACTTTGTTTGTTTGTTTTATTTTAATAATAAAAAGCTGTTTTTTATTGACTGCTTACAACATGCTTAGGACTATGTAGATTACATCATTTAATTATCGCAAGAATCTCCCAGATGGCAAGTAATCTCTTCATTTTACGGGGTGAAGAAAACGGGACTCTGAGAGGCCAAATCACTTGCCTAGGGCCAGGAGAGGGGAATATTAGGATCAAAATCTGCCGGTGCTGTTCTTAATCCCACTTTTTCTTGCACCGTGTGGTGACGGATGTGAAATTGGGGGTTCTCAGACTATACTATCCACCCTGTTGTTGTTGTTGTTAGGTGCCATCGAGTCAATACTGACTCATAGTGACCTTATGCACAGCAGAACAAAACACTGCCCGATCCTGGGCCAACCTCACTACTGTTGCCACACTTGAGCCCATCGATGCTGCCACTTGGCCAATCCATCTCGTTGGGGGTCTTCCTCTTTTCTTCTGACCCTCCACCTTATCAAACGTGATATCCTTCTCTATCCACCCTAAATTCCCAGAAAGGGCAGGTTTTCCCTGGCCCCTCTGACCAGTGAGGGAATCCAGCCTCCTCCTGTCTGGTGATTCCACTGGGCCAGGGTTCTAGCTCCTGGCTGCATAGTAGAGTTTTGTGGGGAACTTTAAGTAGAAGCTGCTCAGCTTCACCTCAGAATAGTGAAGAGCCCCTATGAGTTGGAATCTAGGCAGCAACATTTAAAAAGTTCCCCACATGAGTCTTTGTACGGTCAGGGGTGAGAATCACTGGGTTAGAATATAAGGGAGAAAGAGAACCGAAGGATGAACTCCCCTGACAGACTCTTGTCCTCTTCCCCTCTGAACTTCCTGCCCCAAGGGTGGCGTTTGTCCAGGAATATCCCAAATCCAATGATTCAGAGCCCCTAGGGCACCTCTTCCTCCAAGCAGTCTGTTTGGTGTGTGTGTTTGCCTCACAGTTCAGCCTGGACACAGAGCTCTGACTGACCTATCAGACCAATCAGAGCTAATCAAGACCCCAGAGTGAAAACAAGCTGCCTTCAGTCCTCAGGAGAGGCATTGCCGTCACCTCCCCATTAAGGGTGAGAGCAGTAAGGTGGGGGTCAGGGGTCAGTGCGTCAGCAGCAGGATGGGGAGTATAAGACTGGGGAGTACTTGGGCCCAACAGGGTGGGGTCAGTGATGTCATCATGCACCCCCACCCTTTTGCCTGTGGTTGTAGCACATCTCCCCTCAGCGTCCCTGCCCCAGCTCCACCCATCCCCTAGCCTTCCTCCACTCATTGCTCTAGATTCTGACTCACATTGACTCTATAGGATTGAGTAGAACTGCCCCAAAGGGTTTCTGAGACTAATCTTTATGGAAACAGACTGTTTTCTGTCTTTCCGCCGTGGAATGGCCGTTGAGTTCGAACTGCAGACTTTTCTGTCAGTAGTTGAATGTCTAACCACTGTCTCCCCAGGCCTCCCCAGCCTCCCCAGCTCCTGTTAAATAGAGTAGTGTCCAAGCCTGGAGAATTCCAGGTTGGGCTCTGCTCTAAGGCGTCTAGCCTGAGGGTTGGTCTGAATTGAGGCATACTGGGAGAGGAGTCTGTCTGCCTATCCTGGGTCTCCTCTGGTCAACCTTGAGCCAAGGACTCTAAGATCCACATGGGACTGGTAATCCATGAGCTAAACGCTTACAGCAAGATGGAGGATGGGGGTGAGGGTCATGGCAGGAGGCCTGGTTTAGGTTCATTGACTGCCCTGCTAGGTGACCCTGGGCAATCTCAGGACCTCAACATCTCCATCTGCATTATAAAGGGGTTGGTCCAGACTACTGGTTCTCAAACTTGGTTGCACTTTGGGATCTATTGTTGTTGTTGTTGTTGTTAAATGTCATTGAGTTGATTCTGACCTACAGTGACCGATCCTGTATAGGGTTTCCGAGGAGCAGCTGGTCAGCTTGAACTGCCGACCTTGCAGCTCAAACGGCTTTGCAGTCTGGGGCATTAACCCACAGCGCCACACCAGGACTCCTGGGATCTTTTGGGGAACCTTAAAAAATACTTTTGACTAAGTTTCTTCCTTAGAAATGTTGGTTTAATTGGTATAGGTTGTTGTCTGAGCATGAGGAATTTTAAAAGATCCCCAGGTAATTCTAATTTGCAGCCAAGCTTTAGAACCACTGTTCTAGAGAACTGCTTATAAACCACCATAGCACACATGGGATGTAATAATTTTTGAACAGCATGCTATAAACAGAAGTGACCTTGGAGCAGGCTCTAGTTGCCCACTTTCCTGACTAACCCTGAGGACCAAATATGTCAGTGTCGAAGTGCCAGCGAAGTTGGTTGCCCCAGTGATCCTCCAATTGAGCTTCATAATAATATTCTTGCTGAAGTTCTGAGTGGTTTACAAAGTTATAGGTGAAGAATGGGGCATTTTTTTTGGGACATAAATTTTCCTGGGAGATTTAGGAGAAAACTTATGAATCACTTTGTAAGTAATTTGAAACATTATTTTTATCTAAGACATGGCTATATCCTGCAATCTTGATGTGGTGCTGTGGGTTGGTGTGCTGGACTATAAAGTCGGTTGATCCGAAAGGTCAGCGGTTCAAGCTCACCAGCCACTCCTCGGAAACTCTACATAGGGTTGCTATGGGTTGGAACGGACCCAATGGCACTTAACAACAACAACATATTCTTCAGTAAAATGAAAATGTAATCATTTGAAGGAAAATGCTGGAGAAGCTCAGCATTGACAAGTATGTGGATCAGAGATGAGGAAATGCATTCATTCCCATCAGTTCTGAAGGCTTCTTGGAGGAGGTAGTATTTCAGAGAGGATCTTGGGGAAAAAGAGGGAAGAAAGGAATGGGTTGGGAGGAGGGTAAGGTGTTGGAGACCTTGCAACAGGAATACTAACTCAGACAATGTTTTCTTGTCTTGGCCTATGAATTCAAGAAAGCCCTCAAAGATCCCTCTACCCCCAGCACATACAGTCTTTAAGTGAACCTGACCCCCCCCCCCTTAGCCCCCTTTAGCCTGCCTGCCAGGGGACAGCTGAGTGTGGGATTATGTTGGAAAAAGTATAGTCAGAATGCTCCTTAGAAGCCAGGATGGCCAGACTTCATCTTTCATATTTTGGACATGTTATTAGGAGGCACAAGTCCCTAGAGAAGGACATCGTGCTTGGCAAAGTGGAGGGTCAGCGAAAAAGAGGAAGACTCCCAAGGAGATGGACTGACACAATGGCAGCATCCTTGGGCTCAAACATAACAACAGTTGTGAGGATGGTGCAGGACCAGACAGTGTTTTGTTCTGTTGCACTTCAGGCCGCTATGAGTCAGAATTGACTCAATGGCACCTAACAGCAATGACAACAAAGGGAACCGACGCTATAGGATATATACGTACAAAGCCTTGGACAGTACTGAACATTGCTAAGCATTCAACAAGTGTGTGCTGTTATCTTCAATTTCCAACCTCCTTAATTTCCCACTTGCCTGCCCCATGAAGGGTTCTCCTCTCAGTCCCTGCTGGAGCCTGGAATTTAGTAAGTTTTGTGAAAGTTTATGGGAGAAGCATGAAAGAATTTCCTGGGATGTGTATTCATTGGGACATATCAGAGCTGACGCTTGGCATACCCTAGGGAGATGTCCTGTGCATGAGCCTGGGTGTGGGGGGGAACTTCCTGCACACACTTATGGACAGTGGGGAAGTGGGAGTTAGTTACTTGGCCTGGAATTGGAGGTTTGGGAACAGGAAGGCCAAGCCTCTCCTGTCCCCTGCCTGCCTCCTGGTTGGATTGACTGAAGCTTCTGTCCTCACAGCTCTCTTGGTTCAGGTGAGAGTCAGAGGAGGTGGAGACCTTGGAAAGTGATCCTGTCCAAGCCCCTGCTTCCAAGCAGAACTGGGCTGAAAGTTGTCTGCCCTGTCTTGAAAAATCTCTGGAGTGGGAGGCTCCACACAGCCTTCTTTTCCCTTCTGAGTCCCAGGCTCTGACTGGGCTATGCTCCTTTCCATCCTATTTGCTGAGCTTGCTCTATATAGCATATATTTTATACTATGGACAGCTGAGACAATTTAAATATCTGGGTTCAAATCCCAATGTTGCCACTTCTTAGCCAGGTGATGCTGGACAAGTTCCTTATTCACTTTTTGTCTGTTTCGTCATTTGTAAAATGGGGATAATAATAGGACCTACTTGGTAGAATTTTGAAGATTAAATGATTTGTTACATAAAAACCATTTAGGGAAGTGCCTGACATGTAGTAAAATGCTTAGTAAAAGTGAACTGTTATTATTACAAGGACCCCTGATGGCACAGTGATTAAGCACTGTGAATCACGGCTGAATTTATCAGCCGCTCTGAGAGAGAAAGATGAGGCGGTCTGTTTCCATAGATATTTACAGCCTTGTAATTTCTATGCGACAGTTCTTCTCTGTTCTATAGGGTCTCTAGGAGTCAGAATAGACTTCACAACATGGGTTTGGTTATTATTACCCAGTAACAGTCTTCCTGCTTCAGAATTTGGCCTGAGTCCCACCTTCTGCTCTGTCTCTCCACGTCCACACATTTTTCTCACTAAGCCAATTCAATCTGACAAACTTTTTTTGTTTGTGTGTGGTAAAACTATATCTAACCCAACATTTGCCAATTTGACATTTTTTTGCATGTACAATTCAATGACACTAATTACACTAATCATGATATACAACCATCACCCGTATCCGCTGCCAGATTTTCCATCACCATTAACAGCTACTCAGTGATTCCTAAGTAAGCGATTCCTCCTCCCCCTGAGCTGACATTTACTAGGGTCTTTGTGTGAATCACTCTGTGCCAGGCATTGAAGGAAAGACAGATGAGAATAAGCCAGAGTCACTTACCTCACAATGCTGAGTCCTCTGGGGAGACAATGTGGTATATCCAGAAACACCTAGGGTACCAGGGCCCCAAAGATGAGCAAGACAGGTTTCTGCCCTTGCGAAAAACCACAGGCCAGACTGAACGTCAATAGGGACATAAACACGTCAGAAAAACTAGAAGGGCTACTTCCTCTGGAAGCTACTGTTACTCTTTCTCCTTTCTAGGGAAGTGGTATGGCTCATTTTAGGGAGGAGGTTCTTTTGTGGGCCCTTTGGGTAAAAGAGGCCTGGCTTGGATTGGTGAAGATGAAGTGAAGAGAGAATAAAAGTTGTGTATATTGTTGTTGTTAAGTGCCGTTGAGTGGATTCCAACCCATAGCGACCCTGTATAGAGTTTCTGAGGAGCAGCTGGCAAATTTTAACTACTGACCTTGCGGTTCAAAGTGACTTTGAGGTCCAACACATTAACCCACAGTTCCACACCAGGACTCCAAAGTTGTGTGTAACCGAGTATAATAACTATGGTCTCTGGGAGCAGTTGGGCAGTGAGGGGTGTGTGTGTGTGTGTGTGTGTGCTGATACCAGGACCAGTGGATGAGGACTAGCAAAACAATCTTTAGGCAGAATAAAGTCTCATTTTTATTTCTAAAAATTTTAAATTTTTGTTAGTAAGTAATATATCCACATATTAAAACATTTAAAGCATACAAAGGGATATACCACCACTGCCCGTGGCTTTTAAAGTTACCAGTTTCTTGTGTTTGTATGAGTCAATTCTGGCTTATAGTAACCCCATTAGTGTCAGAGTAGAACTGTGACCTTTTGGAAGTAGATCACCCGGCCTCTGGGTGGACTTCACAGGCACCTCTGGGTGAACTGGAGTTCTCCAGCATTTTTGTTAACAGCTGAGCATTTGCTTGCACCACTCAGGCGAATGTATATACAACAAAATGTTTTCCCTTCTTTCACTCCCCTTTTCTTTTGCAAATATGCCATTCACGGTATCCTGCACCTAGCTTTGTATTTATTTACTTAGTAATTGTTCCATATTAATGCAGCTAGCAGTTTCTCATTTAAAAAAAAAAAAAAAAGCTGCACAGTGTTCCGTTGTGTGTAAGTACCAGAGTTTATTTAACCAGACTCTATTGTTTGACCTTGATGTTGTACTTGCTTCTTGCTCTGGGCTGCCTTACACCTGAGACTTTAGAAAATCTGCCACACAGATGTGGGCCTGGTGAAACTTAAGGACAGATTGCCACATAGTAGAGGGCTTCAATGAGAAAACATGTGGGAGAACTCAGAGGCATTGAAAGAGCTCTACACTCTCCACAGTAGGTGACTGGGGGCTCAAACCTCCCATTTGTATAGAAAAGAGTAACTCAAGGAGGCCCAAGGTCAAAGGGTCATGGTTAGTCTAGATTCCTGGGTTACTCAAATAATGTCAACATATTGTGTGTATTTAGAAATGCTGACAAATAATGATACTGTAGCCAGAATTCTAAGGTCATAGAATACCAGAACTGGACGAGAACTCAAGAGACCACTGAGTCCCACTCTTTCTTAGTAATAATTATAAGACTAGCTAACATTTATTGAGAAGTTTCTGGGTAGCACAAATGATTAAGTGCTTGATGTTTACCAGAAGGTTGGTGGTTTGAATCCACCCAAGGCACTTCAGAAGACAGACCTGGTGATTTCTGTCTGAAAGATCCAGCCTTGGATGGAGCATGGAGCAGTTCTATTCCACATACATGGGGTTGTCAGAATCAACTGTACAGCAACAACCACCATCACCACATTTATTGAGTCTTTATTCTGTGCCAGCTCATTCTAAATGCCTTATGCATATTAACTCAGTTAATCCTCACATCGTCCTTTGAGGTATCCACCATCTTATGTAAAGAAACGAATCACAAAGAGGATATATGACGGGGCTTTGAAAAGTTTGTGGAAAAATTCCGTTATCTTTTAATTCCATTTTCCCACAAACTTTTTGAAGATTTCTCGTATAAGACTTTTTGAAGACTTCTCAGGTTCGTTTAGTGAAGTGTGGGAATCTAACACTGGGAGTCTGGTTAGGTTCCTGTGCTCTTACGTCCACACATAGCACATGTGGAAACTTGAATGTACTTGATCTGGTTTTCTATCCAATGTCTTAATTCCTACCCAGTGATTGGGTGGGATCATGCAAATAAGATCTACAGGACACGAAGACTGTGATTGGTTAGTTTTTCCACCCCGCTAGGTTTAAAAGGAGCCATCTCAGAAGCAAGAACAGAAGATCCCAGAACCATCAAGAAGGAAGAGCAGGAATGGAATGTGAGACCCCTACCTAGAACAGCAGTGACAGCAGAGGTGACGGCAGAGGCAGTGACATGGAGAGACAGAGCAGATGCAGACTCTGTGACCATGGACTGAGGCAGAGGCCAAGGGACCATGTGGCTGAGAATCCAAAGACAAGAGTGAGGCATGTCTGCAGTACAGCAGAGGAGAGGCGTTCCTGACTGAAGAACTCCTCTGTCCTGAGTTGGTTTTGATCCTGAATTATACCCTGTTCACCTCCCTAATAAACCTCATAATCGTGAATATTGTTATGAGTTCTGTGTGGCCATTGCAATGGATTATTGAACCCAGATGTGACACAGAGGGTGACGTGGGAAGGATGGTTTGTGTCAGAATAGGGTAAAGGAGGTTGTAGCATGGAAGCATGTCTGACTCTACTTCATAGGAATTGGCCTTGGGCTGATTTTGAGTTTGATTCTCTTTCACCCTTTGTGAATCCATGGTCTCCACATCGTTTTTTGTGTCACAGGTGTGGAGAATGAATTCAAGGGCAGTGGCTTTACTGGGCTTGGTTTTACCCAGTGTGGTAACTCAAGGAGTTACCCTCTACTCTTGAGACCATACAGAATCCTTAGCAATGCTTACTATCAATTTTAATTATAGACTACTATGTGAGAAATAGAGTTGTAAATTGCTAAGAAATGTAATATCTCTTAGATTATATGAACATTAACAACAAATTGTTTTATAAAATCTACACTGAATTACAACATTATTAGAAACTGAGGGGAAGCCTTTTTTGCTTTTTCTCCTTCTTTTCCTTTAATTACAACTTCATTCTCAAAAAAGCTACCGAGACGTGTTTACAAATACTTATCATTACAAACTAAGCTAAAACACTAGAAAACTGAACAAAATCAGCAACTATAAAAACATCGGTAGCAAAGAAAACAACAGAACGTGGTTACAGGCAGTGCAGATGAAACCATGTGATTTAAAGTGTCATTGTAAATGGGTAATAATGACCACTCTCACTGGAGCACATCTGAAAGTTCAAAAAGTAAACTAGCCCCAAGTTTTAGCCTCGTAGGTATATTGATACAGGTAAGCTGGGCTTATGAGAAAGGTTTGTGTTGTGACAAGTAATTACAGGGATATTTGAATTAAAACGAATACATTTCTGCTGGAACACTGTACAAACCTTTTATAGACAGTCATTTTGGTGTCACCGCCTCTGCCGGTGTCACCTGGTGTAGTCTCTACCCTCTATATCCCCCTAGAAATGCCACTGGCCAGGGGGAACGTTACACAGGAAGTTGGTAGCTTAGTTAGGGCTGGAACCTAGGACCCCCTTTTATATCCTTCCCTCCAGCACACGGTCTCAGCTTTCCTGAGAATGGAGGAAGTGTGGTGGGATGGATGGTGTGCAGGGAGGAGTCAGCATGGGTGGGGCTCTGCAGAACCCCGGAGGAAGGCTATGGTTAGTTCTGGATGGTGGTGGTTGAACAGCTTGGTGCCCGTGGACATACTGAATGCCTATTACCACAGGTTGGTTTGGGGTGCGTCTAGAAGACCCCTACTGTTGATTCATGACATATACCTAGCTCTTGATGCACTCTTCAATTGCGGTTTGTTCACTAGGTGGATTTTCTGTGGCCCCAAATGGCTCCTTTTTCTGTCCTAAAGCCCACCAGGTCTCTCTTTACCATCTACCATCAATAGTATCACTTTACCAAATAGGCAGAACCCCTAATGTTTAAAAAAAAAAAAAAAAATTTAGAGTCCTGGTGTGGCATTATAGGATAAGTACTGGACTCCACGGCACATAACAACAACAACAACAACAACTGGACTGCTAACTGCAAGGTGGGTGGTTTAAACCCACGCATCACTCCTTGGAAACCCTATATAGGGTCAATATGAGTTGGAATAGACTTGATGGAACTTAACAACAACAACATATATACAAGAAAACATTTGCAATTTCAACCATTTTTAACTGTACTGCCCACACCAACTGAACTCTGAAGCCATAGTGTTTTTGAGCCCCCCACCCCCCAGGTTAGAACTGTGCACACCGTGTGCACAATGGCTGTAATCTTGTAAAAGTAGATTAGCAGGTCTTTCTTTCATGACATCTCTGGGTGGATTCGAATGGGCAACCTTCATGGTTTGTACCACCCAGGGACTTTGTACACAGAGAGAGGACTCCGTAAATACTCTCACCATCACCTGTTGAGGTCTTGTGGAAATGACTTGGGGATATAGGTTTAAATTTTAGTATTCTGCTTCTGACCTCTTCCAGGAAGGCCTTTTAGATGGGGCTATGATGTTCCCTCATCAAAAATGGACTGTGAACCACAAAGTAGGAAGTTCAAACCCACCAGTTGCTCCTTGGAAACTCTATACAGGGTCACTGTGAGTTGGAACTGACTCAACAGCACTTAACAACAACAACAACACTTAACTCCCCCAAGGAGCTCTGGTAGCATACTGGGTTACAACCACAAGATCAGCAGTTTGAATCTACCAGCTGCTCCATGGGAGAAAGATGAGGTTTTCTGCTCCTGTAAAGATTTACAGCCTTAGAAATCCTATACAGACTTGCTATGGGTTGGAACTGATTCCCAGAAGTCCTGGTGTGGTGTTATATTATTCTATTCAGAAAGTCAGTGGTTCAAATCCACCAGAGGCTCCTCATAAACCCTATACGGGGTTGCTATGAATTGGAACCAACTCGTTGGCACTTAGCAACCACAACATGTTGCTGTTCCCACTATTCATAGTCAAGCTTCTGCCTGCTGCAGGTCTGATTCCACTTGTGGCTCATCTCAGATCAAGAGGCTGACCCATTCCAGTTGAAGACTGAGATGGGCAGGGTAGGGTAGTGGAGGGCATGGCGACCAGAGAGCAGCAGCTGGCCCATCTCGGCTCCTGCCCCTCTTTCGGGCTCCCACATTGCTCCTACCATAGTGTTGTTCCTGGAGGACTTTTCCAGAGACTCTGGGCACTTTGAGTCTCCCAAGTCTTTGGCCTGGTACCTGGCAGTTAATACACACTCATTACCGCCCACGGAACCAGTGAGTGAGTCCTTAGCTGGCTGTTCTTGGGTCTTGGAGGAACATTATACCCTCCTCCCTTTCTAAATCTGGCCCTTGTCCTGAGTCCTTCCCTTCCTGCCTCCCAATCAATCTTAATGCGTGTTATTTATGTTTTCTCCCTCTTTTCTTTTGTTAGGTTTGCCAGTGGTCTGTCGATTTTATTAATCCTTTCAAAGAATCAGCTTCTTGTCCTATTGATTGTTTCTATAGTTTTTCTGTTTTCTATCTCATTTATTTCTGCTCTAATCTTTATTATTTCTTTTCTTTTGGTGGCTGTAGGTTCCCTCTGTTGGCCTGTTTCTAATTGTTGTAGATGCTGTGTTAATGTGTTAATTTTGGTTCTTTCTTCTTTTGGGATGTGTGTGTTTATCTCCCAATCAATCTTGTGGTTCTATTCAGTCTTTTACATTTTTTAAAAAGCTTTCTTGCGATATAATTCATATACTGTACAATTCACACACCACTGCAACTGTACACTCCAATGTATTTTCATAGTCACAGATTTGTGCAACAGCTGCCACAATCAATTTGAGAATGCTTTCATCACAAACCCATTTTGGGGTAGTGCCTATTATCTGTAACTTGCAAACATCCACAGGTCTCCCTCAATATGTATATATATATATATATATATATATATATAAACTCCCTTAACCCTGCTGTGCACTTTCTGACCATTGTGTAATATTTCCCTCCTTCAGTGACTAAACCTCTTGAATGAGTGGTTCACACCCATTGCCTTCATTTTTCTTAGAATCAACAAACATTTTTTAAAAAAGCATCTACTTGTTGCAATGCCAGAAGTTTTCATATACATCATCTCATTTAATCCCCAGAGCCATGCCATGAAGTGGGATTATCTCTGTTTCAGAGGTGAAAAACACAAGGTACAGAGAAAGTGACTTGCTCAAAGGACTTGGCTGGGATTTGAACTTGGGTTTGTATGAGTTTAGTCAGTGCTTTGTGGTAATGCCTGTCATCCTTGTGGCAAATGCAGCTATACCACCAAAGGTTGAACTGTTGACCATCACATGGGTCTGGTCTCCTCACACTCACCACTTCTCAGATGGCCTTTCTGTTCCAGCCCAATTGATGCCATTCATGCTAGGCTTGTCTCATCTTTTTTCTTTTCTTTTCTTTTTCACTGTCTGATCTGCTTTTTTTTAAATTTAAGGTTTTTATTGTGGATTGAGTGAAAGTTTACAGGGCACATCATCAGTTTCACATTCAACAATTCATATAACTTGTTTCATTCCATTAATTATAATCCCCTCCATATACCATCAGTTAAAAGTATTTCTCTTTATCCACTTTAGCTTTTTTTTTTAAAAAAACACACAAACAAAAAAACCCACTCAGGCATATATAATAAATTACATCTCCAAAGGGCACATTCTGCAAGACTGCTCCTGGCCACCAGCTCTTAGTTCTTAGTCCTTCTCTTCTTAGTTGATGAATCTAGAGTCCTCAACCAGGCTTGTCTCATCTTCAAGCTTGACATCCTTTTTCTTTCTCCTTTCTCCCTTGGAAAATGCAAATATATGTATGTTGCTGTTGTGAGGTAACGGAGTCATTTCTGACTCATAGGGACCCTATGTACAACAGAACAAAGCACTTCCTGGCTGTGCGTCATCCTCACAATTGTTACGTTTGATCCCTTTGCTGCTGTGTCAGTCCAACTTGTTGGAGGTCTTCCTCTTTTTCGTTGACACTCTTCTAAGCATGATGTCCTTCTCCACGACTGGTCCCTCCTGACACCATGTCCAAAGACCAGGAGATGAAGTCTTGCTATCCCTGGTCCTATGGAACATTCTGGCTGTACTTCTTCCAAGACATATTTGTTCTTCTGTCAGTCCGTGGCACTTTCTGTATTCTTAACTAACATCATAATTCAAATGCATTAATTCTTCTACGGTGTTCCTTATTCATTTTCCAACTTTCACATGTATTTGAGGTGATTGAAAGTATCATGATTTATGTTAGGTGCACCTTAGTCCTCAAACTGTTATCTTTGCTCTTGAACACTTTAAAGAGGTCTTGTGCATCAGATGTACCTGATGCAATATGTCATTTGATATCTTGATTGCTACTTCTGTTAGTGTTGATAGTGGGTCCAAGCAAAATGAAGTAAGTGTCGGACAACTTCAATCTTTTTTAAAATCATGTTTTATCACTTATCATGATACCATTTATTGGTCCATTTGTGAAGACTTCTGTTTTCTTTACATTGAGGTGCAATGTTGCATTTTTTGGTTTTCATTAGTAAGTACCTTATGTCCTCTTCACTTCCAGCAAGCAAGGTTGGGTCATCTGCCTATCTCAGGTTGTTAAGTATTCTTCCAATCCTGATTCCATGCTCTATTTCATATAATCCTGCTTCTTTGGTTATTTGCATAGCAAACAGATTGAATAAGTATGGTGAAATGATATAATTCTGGCACACAGCTTTGCTAATTTAAAACCATTCAGTATCCCCTCATGTTCAAATGACTGCCTTTTGGTCTAAGAACAGGTTCCATGTGAACACAATGAATTGTTCTGGAATTCCCATTCTTCACAATGTTATCATAACTTGTTATGATCCACATAGTTGGATGCCTTTGCATAGTCAATAAAACACGAATAAACATCTTCCTGGTATTCTCTGCTGTCAGCAAAGACCCTTCTGATGTCAGCAGTGATATCTCTAGTTCCAAGTACTTTTCTGAATCCAACTTGAATTTCTGGAAGCTTCCTGTTGATGTACTGCTGACACAGTTTTTGAATCATCCTCAGCAAAATTTTACTTGCCTATGATATTGTTTGATGATTTCTGCATTCCATTCAGTCACCTTTCTTTGGACTGGGCACAGATATGGATCTCTTCCAATCAGTTGGCCACGTATCTGTCTTCCAAATTTCTTGGCATAGATGAGTGAGAGCCTCCAGTGCTGCATCAGTTGGTTGCAACATTTCAATTTGTATTCTGTTAATTCCTGGAGACTTATTTTTCATCAGTGACTTAGGTGCAACTTGGACTTCCATCAATGCCGTGAATTCTTGATCATAAGCTACTTCTTTAAATGGCTGAACATCAAGCAATTCTTTTTGATACAGTGGCTCTATATATTCTTTCCTTCTTCTTTTGATGCTTTCTGCATCATTCAATAATTTTCCCATGTTGTTGTTAAGCGCCGTCGAGTTGATTCCGACCCATAGTGACCCTGTATAGGGTTTCCAAGAAGCAGCTGGTGAACTTGAACCGCCGACCTTGCAGTTCAAACGGCTTTGCAGTCTGGTGCATTCACTCACAGCGCCATACAAGGACTCCAGTAGAACCCTTCAATATTGCAAGTTAAGGCTTGAATTTTCATTTCAGTTCTTTCAGCTTTAGAAATGCTGAACATGTTCTTCCATTTTGGTTTTCTAACTCTAGGTCTTTGTCTCCTCAAGCTGCCCTTTGAAAATTTCTGTTCAGTTCTTTGACTTCC
>NW_006408556.1:15087234-15088965 GCF_000296735.1 Chrysochloris asiatica
GTTCCGACTCATAGTAACCCTGTTTCCATCTACTTTATGCAAGGTAAACTGAAGGATCCCAGGGCAGAGTGGGAGATGCGTTAGAAGGTCACTGAAGTAATCCAGAAGAGAGGTGATAATAGCTTGATGTAGTGGAGGTGGTTGGAAGTGATGGATTCTGATGATGTTTTGAAGGTAGAGCTAACAAGATTTCCTAAGCGATGGAAGGTAAAATATAGGAGAGAAGCGTCAAAGAAAGTCCTAAGATTCTTGACCTCTGCGTTGGAAAGATGGGAGAGCTGGAGTTGAAGTCTGTTTAGATGGAAAGAGCAGAGGTTTGACTAGGGACATGTTGAATGTGAGCTACCTAGTGAGCACTAGGAAGAGAAGATACATAGGCAGCTGACAGTTCAGACCTGGAATCCTTTCTGAGCTGTGTGGATTTGGGCAGTCATTTCACATCTGTGCTGGGCAGCTGCTGGATACTCCCAAAGCCAGAGGGTGCTGTTTCCGTAGAGTAGGATTGTGTGTGTATAGTCTCAGCCACTGTATGAGGTGGCCCTGTTTCTGAGACTTGTTCTCATTTGTGTACAAGGTATAATTATTTTTTAAGGTTGCTATGGGGATTGAGTAAGACCATAGATGTAAAGCACTTAACACAGTGCTGGGCATAAAGTAAATATTCATTTTAAAATAACTAATAACCAACCAGGATTGACTTTTGCTGACCAGTCATCAAAATGGGCTAAGAATGGAGGTTGGTTGCTTGGGGGAGGTGATTTCATTGTTTCAGGGGACACTGGAGTTTGATGGGCAACAAAAAGGAAAATCATTTGTGGAAGTGGGTGTGAGGGAGTATCCAATTGCAGGGGATGGAGCACCTCTATGGTGGGCTGAGGAGCTGTTTTGAGTGTTCCAGCCAGGATGAAGAAGAGGCTGCCGAGTTGCCTGGAGACCTTGACAGTTCTCGGTAATGTCCATAGGAGATATTAACTAGTCCTTGGCTTGGAAGCAAGTCCTGGAGATCTGTATCTGAAAAGTCACAACCTTGAAAACCCTTTGGAGCAGTGCTACTTTGCAACATATGGTTTGGAATTGACTCCATGGCAACCACTTTGGATTTTTGGTTTGGTTTTTAAAAGTCACATCTTCTAGCTTTTGAAGTCTTCCTGTGGAGACTTTAGAATTTCCTTGGCTTTTCTCTCAGGCTCACATGTCTTGATGGCAATAAATCTTTAAAAACAACTCATTTCTAAATGGGATTATAATAGGCATAGAGGCTAGGATTTGCGACACATACATTTTTGGGATACATTTCAATCCATAGCATCCTACTCATTGTTGTTGTTGTTGGTAGGTGCCATAAAGTTGGTACTGACTCAGAGAAATCCTATGCACAACAGAATGAAACACTGCCTGGGCCTGCACCATCCTCACAACAAGCCCATAGCTGCTGCCACTGTGCAAATCCATCTCGTTGGGGGTCTTCCTCTTTTTCTCTGACCCTCCACTTTACCCAACATGATAACCTTCTCCAGGGACCGGTCTCTCCTGATAATATATCTGAAGTGTGAGAGATGAAGTTTGGCCATCCTGGCCTCCAAGGAGTATTCTGGCTGTACTTCTTCCAACACAGATTGGTTTTTTCTTTTGGCAGTCCATGGTACTTGTAATATTCTTCCAAAACCATAACTCAAATGTATCAATTCTTTTACGGTCTTCCTTATGCACTGTCCAAATTTCACATGTAGA
>NW_006408556.1:15089735-15095393 GCF_000296735.1 Chrysochloris asiatica
GCGATCCTGTACAGGGTTTCCGAGGCTGTAAATCTTTACGGGAGCAGAAAGCCTCATCTTTCTCCTGCGGAACAGCTGGTAATTCGAACTGCTGACCTTGAGGTTCGCAGCCCGATTTGTAACCACTACGCTACCAGAGTCCCCCACAATTCATGTCCTTTCCATATACAAAACACATTTATCCCATCATATCATCCTAAAAGTCTTAAATCAACTCCAAGGCCAAAATCTCATCGGAATCATCTAAATTAAATATAGGTGAGACTTTAGGCATATTTCATCCTGGGGCAAAATCGCACTTCATATGTGAACCTGTAAAATCTAGACTACAAGTCCTCTGTTTCCAAAGTATTATGGTGAAATGGGCACATGCTAGACTCTTCCATTATAAATGGGAGAAACTGTAGAGAAAGAAGGGATAACAGGCACCAAACATGTCCAAAATTTAGCAGAACAATTTACATTAACTGTCAAGGCTTGAAAAGAATCCTCTGTTCACTGAGATCATCTAGGCAATGGTTCTGCTCTCCAGACTTTAGGTGTTGGCCATGTTCTCTGGATTCAGAGTAGAGGCCCCTTAGCCCTGGGCTTTAGCTCTGCCTTCCAGGTCCACTTGGCTTTGGTGGTGGTGATTGTGTACTGTTGAGTCAATTCTGATTCATAATGACTCTAAGATTTCCTAGGCTGTAAATCTTTATGGGAACAGAAAGCCTCATCTTTCTACCATGGAGCAGCTGGTGGATTCAAACTGCTGACCTTTCAGTTAGCAGCCCAATACATAAACCCACTACGCTACCAGGGCTCCTATTCTGTCTTACTTAGCCCTAGGGTTTGGGCAGTTCCATTCTCCTAGTCCATCTGATTGGTGATGCCACCCCCTCACTCCTAGCAGGTCCCAGGCTTCTGCTCCTTGGTATGGAAGCTCCACCCCCTCAACTTTGAGCAATGGTCCTATCCTCTTGGCCAAAGTGAATGGCCGCCGCATACTTTGGAACTGAGTTAGTGAAGATCTGAATCTTTGAAACATAGGGGCTGTGCTCCTTCGAGACAGCTCTGCTTAATGGTCTCCTTCCAACAGTTCTGCCATTCTCCCAGATGTTTCAGGGATGGGTCTTATGTTTTCTTGGAGGACAAGAGATGTGACTCCTTTGGCTTATTTCCTGCCTATAGAATTCCAACAGGGAGACATGCTCTCTCTTTTCTTTCTCTGTCCCCTTCAGTCTTAATCTGATAGATTTTCTGCTGTGGTAGTTAGTTAGATCCATCAGTCACAGACTTAATGTCTTTAACAAAAGACTGTGTAGCCACATTCTTGGTGAAAATTTTAGGACACATGTCCTTAGTCTGTACAACACAATTTTCCAGATCTTTAAGCTTTGTTTTCATTTGGCACAGTTCATTTTTAAGTTGATCTCTTTCCTCTTGCATTTTATTATAAGCGGCAAGGAGAAACCACGTGGCCCAAGTTCATTACTTAGAAGTTCTACCTTCCACCAAATATTTCTTTGCCACTGCATAAAAACATCACCCTTTTTCCATTGTCCAATCACATGTTCATCATTTTATTTTAAAGCCTCACCGGAAGCACATTTAATGTCTATATTTCTAGCAATATTCTGTTGCTGGCATCAGATGTATTCTCTAAAAGAATAGACTTCCTCTATTGTTTTTCTCACTTCCTTCTGAGCCCTCACTAGAATTGTCTTTGACATCCTTAATTCTACCAATTTAGCCTTTTACTATTGTTGTTATTGTTAAGTGCTGTCAAGTCAGTTCTGGTTCTGGCTCACAGCGACCCTGTATAGGGTTTCTAAGGAGCAGCTGGTAAGTTTGAACCACCGACCTTGTGGTTCACAGTCCATTGGTGATCCTACAGTGCCACACCAGGAATCCAGCTTTTACTATTATTGTAGTTAAGTACCGTGGAGTCAGCTCTGACTCATAGTGACCCTGCACAGGGTTTCCAAGGCTGTAAATCTTTACAGGAGCAGAACACTTCATCTTTCTCCTGTGGAACCGCTGGTAGTTTCGAACTGCTGACCTTGAGGTTGGCAGCCCGATTCGTAACCATTACGCTACCAGAGCTCCTTTACTATTAGTCACCTTAAAACTCTTCCAGCTTCTACTCATGACCCAATTCCCAAACCACTTCCACATTGTAGGTATTTATTAGAGCAGCACCCCCGCGTCTCAGTACCAAATTCTGTCTTAAGTTATGTAGTGCAGCTATAAGCAGATGTACCACAAGTGGATGGCTTAAATAGAGATTTATTTTCTCACAGTTTATTGTTGTTATTAAGTGCTGTTGAGCCAGCGCCAACGCTTAGCAACTCTGTACAGGGTTCCCAAGGAGTAGCAGGTGGGCTTGAACCAGTGACCTTATCCTACAGCATGATACCAGAGTTCATAGTTTAGGATGTTCGAAGCTCAGGGCTGTGGGTGCTGTGGGCTCTTTGCTGAGCTCTTTGGGTTTCTCTTTTCTCTCTCGTTCAGATCTGGGGGAAGGGTCCTTGTCTCTTAAACTTCTGTTGCCTTGTTTTTTGAAGTTCTCCAGGTAGATTGGCATCAATCTTCTCCCATTACTGGTTCTCTTGCTTGCTTGTTTTAATCTCTTTTATATCTCAAAAAAGATTGACTCAAGACACACCCTATACTAATCCTGTTCATTAACATGACAAAGACAACCCATTCCTAATCAGGATTATAATCACAGGCAGAGAGGTTAGGATTTACAACACAGAAGTGTGTGTGTGGCGGGGCACAGTTCAGTACATAACAGGCTGGAGAAGGTAAGAACCTTGCTCAAGGTCACACAGATGAACGGTGACCCAGCCAGGACTATGACCCAGCTCTGCCAGACTACAAAGACTGCCTTATTTCCACGACACCACGGGGTCACTGTGACCCCCAGGCAGCAGGGGGATGGACAATATCAGATGACCTTTTGATGTTCCTTTCCAGCAGAAACATTCTCTCAATCTCTGCTCCCTGTCTCCCTCCACACTCGCCCCTGCCTCCTCCGCCTCTCTTTCCTCCTCATTACTCAACCCCTAGTAACCCCACTGGCAGGGCTGGGGGAGGAGACCAGCACTTCTGGGTGATGGCTGTGGTAACTGAGTACCGGCCTAGATTAACCCTCTGCTACCCAGCCACCACCACCCTTCCGCTGGATAAAATGGTGGTGAGGTGGTAAGGATACCCATCCCCCTGTAAGCAGCTGCTGCCACAGGCTGAGGGGCACTTCCCAGAATTAGCCACAGAAAACAGCTGGAGTGGGGATGGGGATGGAGGAGGCTAACAACTTCCAGATGTGCCAAGGCACGGGAGCCCTGGAAGCCTCACATTCATTGGTCTCTGACTGTGGCTGGGAAGGTCTATGGGCTGGCCCTTGGTTCCAGGCCCTCAGATTTGCAAAGGCGGTAGCAGGGCAGCTTCTGCCTTGCAAACCGCATACAAATCTACATGTGCAAGGCCAAGGGGATCTCTGTGCTGCACCTGTAGGGTTCCTTAGGAAAAGCCCTGTGACCTACCTGCTCTTTGCAGGTAGGGCTGAATCCAAGCAGTCCCTCGTAATGTTAATACAATACTGGACTCCTGGTGTGGCGTTGTAGGATCAGCACTACACTGCGAACCACAAGGTCAGTAGTTCAAACCCACCAAGCCGCTCCTTGGAAACCCTATACAGGGTCATTACAAGTTGGAATTGACTTGATGGCACATAACAACAACAACAACAACAGAAAATATTAATACTAATACAAATATGAATAACATTGACCTTGTCTATACTGTTGGTGGTGGAAGTACCAGAGTAGAGTGGTTTAGAGAGCAGGATCTGGCCTCATAGTGATAGGGATCAAATCCCAACTCAGCCACTTCGGTGCTCATCTTCCACAGCTGTGAAATGGTTTCTATTTCATAAAGTGATTCTTAGGATGAAGAATTAATGCAGTGCCTAGCACATAGTAAGTTATTATCATCTAGATAGCACCTACCTTATATCAGGAGTCCCAAACAGTTACTCAGCTATTAACCAAAAGGTGGATGGCTTGAATCTATCCAGAGGTACCTTGAAAGAAAGCCCTGGTGATCACAGCCATTGAAAATTCTAAGGAGCACAGTTCTACTCTGGCACACACGGGATTACCACACACGGGAGTCTGAATCAATTCAACAGTAACTGTTTTTTTTTGTTGTTTACTTTGCATCAACTGCTGCCGGAGGCTATGCCATTTTATCCTTATCATTAACCCTCAAAGTTAGGCATGAGTACCCCATTTTTCTGAGGAAGGAGTTGAGGTTCAGAAAGGCTAACTTCCAGGGTCAAACAGAGGTTAAATGCTAGGCTAGAACTTAAATCCAGGCCAAATGAGCCTTAAAATCCAAGTTCATAGGTTGTGTCCCTCTTCATGTGTTTCTTTATCATTTCCCCATCAATGGGAAAAGGTTGTAGGGCTTGCTGGGGGCTGACAGCATTTTTCTATTTATCTGAAGAAAGGCCTGATTCCAAAAAAATGGACAAAAACTTGGGGTTCAGAGGGGCCCTGGAAGGAGGAGGCAAGTGCTGAGGGGACACCAGGGACAGGCGGTTTCAGGAATGTGGAAGGAGCAGGGTATGGGGCATCCAGAGATTGTAAGGAATCCATTGTCTTGGGGTGTTCTCAAAGAATATCCGGAGCCCCCCATGAGCAAATCCCCAGAGTCCACTGACTGATTGGTTTTTCTCTGTGTGCATTCCTCTCTTCACCAGTCGCTGCTCCTCTTCTGCACGTCTTCTCTTTGGCTGGGGAGGCTGATGGAGGGTCTCCAGAATTCCCCTTTGTGGGCTGAGGAGGACAGGGAAGCAGGGAGGAGGAGAACCAAGAATGAAGGGGCTGGGGCCAGCCAGCAGGGAGGCCCGCCATTGGCCCAGCTCCCAGGGTCTGGGCCTGAGGAGGGAGCTGCCTGCCTCTCACCATTCCCTCCCCCTGCCCCCCAGGGCTCCTTGGCTGCTGAGCCTGCCAGCTGGGTCCCTGCCAAGCCAAACAGCTGCCAGGGGGAGAGGAAGAAGCATTTCCGAGCAGAGAGGCCCCTGTGGGCTTCAGCTCAAGCCTAGAATCCCCCTTTCTCCCCGCCAAGTGCAGAGAGGAATCTGTGCACATGCACACAGACAGGCTTGCAGGGTTCCTGGAGCCCAAGGCGCCTGGCCAGGGTACCCAGGGTGCCACTGGGACTAGGTGGAAGAACAGGACTGTAGCTGTGCCAGGTGGCAGGGGAGTAGGGGGTTAGGTTTGGCTCACTCAAAGACTGAGGAGATGTGGTGGGTTAAATTTGTGTCTACCTGGAACCTCAGAATGTGACCATATTTGCAAATAGAGTTTTTGTAAGTAATTAAAGCAAGGATTGAACTGAGGTCATACTAGTTTAGAGAAAAAAACCCAAACCAAACCTATTGCTGTGGAGTTGGTTCCTCTTCACAGGGACCCTATAGGACAGAGTGGAATTATTCCATAGGGTTTCTGAGGCTGTAACTCTTCATGGAAGCAGACTTCCACAACTTTCTCCCATACATTGATTGTTGTTGTTGTCAGGTGCCATCGAGTCGGAACCGACTCATAGCGACCCCATGCACAGCAGCATGAAACAATGTCCGATCCTGGGCCAACCTCACTACCGCTG
>NW_006408556.1:15097355-15127875 GCF_000296735.1 Chrysochloris asiatica
AGTAATTGATGGTCTGTTCCACAGTCTGCCCCTGGCCTTGTCTTCACTGATGATATGGAGATTTTCCATCTTCTCTTTCCACAGATGTAGTCTATTTGATTTCTATGTGTTCCATCTGGCGAGGTCCATACATTGATTGGAGGGTTCCAACTGCCAACCTTTTAGTTACCAGCCCCACATTTAACCCACTGGACCACCAAAGCTTCTGTTTTACTGGATTAGTTATTGTTGTTAACTGCCGTCGAGTCCGTTACTACTCCTAATGACCCTGTATAGTGTTTCCAAGGAGATGCTGGTGGATTAGAACCACCGACCTTGTGGTTAGCAGTTCAGTGCTGATCCTGCCGTGTCACAATACAGTAAGTGTAAGAGCAGAAAAGGACACGTGGAAACACAGGGGAGAAGGTTGTGTGAAGATGGAGGCAGACACTGGAGTCAAGGAACTCCTCAAGATACCAGGAACTCGGAAGAAGCAAGAACACGTTCTCCCCTAGAGATTTTGCAGGGAGCACGGCCATGAGAGCGCCCTCATTTCTGATGTCTGGCTTCCAGAACTGTGAGAGAAAACTTTTTATTGTTTTAAGCCACCAAGTTTATGGGAAGTTGTTATGGCAGCCCTCGGGGGTACCTGGAAAAAGTAGTCTGGGCAAGGGGTGGATAAACACGAGCTTAATAAAGAAGTCTTGGAAGAGAGAATGAAAAATAGCTCTCGTTTGTCCTGCCACTACTCTGTGCCAGGAGTGTGGCACGATAGGATAGGCACAGGACTGCTAATCTCAAGATTGGTGGTTCAAACCCTCATGACACTCCTCAGAAACCTTATACAGGGTTGCTGTGAGTCGGTACTGATGCCACAGCACTCAACACAAACAACTCTGTGCCAGGTACATTAAAGATGTTTATCTCAATTCGCACAATGATCCTGCAGGTAAGAATCATGCCCATTTTATGATTCAGAGGTTCAGATCTGAGGTTATTCCATTTAGTAGTGGTCCAGTGGGTTAAGCATTGGGCTGCTAACTACAAGATGGGTGACTCAAACTCACCATCTGCTCCTCGGGAGAAAGAGGACGCTGTCTGTTCCCGTGAAGATAGACAGTCTCAGAAACCCTCTGAAGCGGTTCTGCACTGTCCTATGGGGTTGCTATGAGTTGGAATTGACTTAATGGCAGTGGGGGTTTTGGACTCCTAAGTAAGGAGTCCTGGTGGCACAGTGGTTCAGTTCTGGGCTGCTAACCCAAATGTGGGAAGTTCAAACCGACCAGCTGCCCCATAGAAGAAACAGCACTCTACTTTCATGCTAGTTCTTTGGGGGCAGTGCTACTCTGTTTGATAGGGTCGCTGTAAGTTGGAATTGACTTGACGGCAGTGGAGTTGTTTTCTTAAGGTTGGTCTCGTTTCACCTTCTTCTAAAGGAAGCTGAAACATATTTTAGGTGAAATAATACGTGCTTTAAAAGGAAGGAAGGTATCCACGGTTCTGGCAGATGAACACACTATGCCTCACTGGAGACCTGGAGATAGGGACATTATCCTATTGATTTGGGGGCCCTCTGTGATCAGATGCCCTTTCTGTTGTCCTTTGAGACATGTCTAGTAATCTTTTCATGTCCTGAAGGTGTGAGCTTTAGAGAGAAGAGGAGATACCCCTATTCACTTCATTCTCAACATCACCCACCTCCACCGCCATCACCACCTGCATCGCTAGTGTCATCTCTTCCAGTACCCTACCATCACCCACAGCATCTTCATTGCTATCACCACCTCCACCATCAGCGCCACTGCTATCACCATCATCAAGTCTAGTACTACAAACACCATCTCCATGAACACCACCCACCACTACCTTCACCTCCACCACCATTATCATCTGTACCATTACCATTTCCCCATCTACAACTACCTCCATTACTATTGCCACCTCCGGCATCATCACTATCATCACCACCTCTACTGCCCACACTGCTAAAGCTACCAGCACATCAGTATTTCCATGTTCATATAACCACCTCCAAGGAGCTCTGGTAGCGTAGTGGTTACAAATCAGGCTGCAACCCTCAGGGTCAGCAGTTCGAAACTACCGGCTGTTCCGCGGGAAAAAGATGAGGCTTTCTGCTCCCGTAAAGATTTACAGCCTCAGAAACCCTGTACAGGGTCACTATGAGTCGGAACCGACTCCACAGCACATAACAACAACAACAACATAACCGCCTCCTCCACCAGCAATTCTACCATAATCACGATCACTATGTGGAATTCTGGGGTAGCACTGTGGGCTAAAACACTGGACCATCAAGGTTGGTTTGAAACACAAGGTTGGTGGATCAAACTCACCAGCTGCTCCTTGGAAACCCTATACAGGGTTGCTGTGAGTTGGAACCAACTCCAGGGCACTTATCAACAACAATGTGAAATAATGAAGAGATTACAGACAGACAAGCTTACTTAGGATAGATTTCCTGTGGCAGGGCAGCTAAGCAGAATTTAGCAGGAGGAGCTGGGCTATCTTGCTGACAGACATGATTAGGAACAGAGGATTAACTAAAGTTCAGCCCTATTAGAAGGAGAGGTGGTCTTGCCTGGCGGGAGTACACTTAGTGGAACAGGCTGCCTTTGAAGACGTGGGTTTGGGTGGGTGGAGCTTATGCTAGCAACACATCCCGGCCATGCCTGGCTCTTGCTACTCTCTAGTGAATGTAAATTTTGGCGGGTCCCTGGCTCCTGGCCACCTGCCTGGACTGGACATGGCAGTGAGGTCATGAGAGTGGCGGGACTGGGCAGTGGGGAGGAAAGGCAGGGCCCTGCCCTGACTGGGAGGGGAAGAGGCCTCATTCCCCAGGCTGACACTAGTGAAAATGATGAAGTAAACACAAAGTCTTGTTGCTTCTTTTTCCCAGACTCCCTCCCATTTGCCTGGTGGCTAGTTCTGGGTTCTGGGTGCTCTGGTTCTTTGCTGAGGGCTCTGGGTTTCTCTTTTCTGGGAAACACCTTGCTACTCAGATTGGCTCTCTGGGGAGGATACAGGGACCAGATGGCTGTGATCTGGGGTCGGGTAGAGAGAACTGACCAGCAGAGGGGATGTTTCTTTTCTGCACTCAGCTGAGTAGCCCCCCTTCCTCCATGTTAGGCTGTGTGTGTGTATGTATATGAATGTGGACATGTGTGAGTGTATGTGTGTGGTGGGGGCAGAGTGTTTCTAGAAGCTGAGGCCACAGCTACTCTCTCACCCCTTTCGTGTAAGCGTCAGGGCCCTGGACGCCTCCATCGACTTCAAGGACTGGGGACTGGCCAACTCTCAGAACAGACTTTCTCAATCCTTCCAAACCCCTAAACTGCCTGAATGCCCGGCTAATCCCACCCTCTAGGATCACACTTGAGAGCTGCGGGAAGTGGGAAACAATACTATGGTGGGATGTGTTTATCTCTGCATCAGGCGTGAGAGCGGGGCAGACAGGCTGGCGACGGGCGGGCTGAGGGGCCACAGAGTCCAGAGATGGGGGTTGGAGGGTGGGGTCAGTGAGAGCACTGGGGTGGGGCCAGGCTCACACCGACACCCTGGGAAATGGGTGTGACTGAGTCTCCTCCCACTTGCCCCGGCAAGCCCCTCCTCAGAGGAAAAAGGCCTTTTGCTGGGCTAGGAAAAAGTTTGGCAGGACACAGGAACTCTTCTGATCCGTAATAGTGGCAGTCAATGTTTACTGAACACTTACTATGTATCAGGCCCTTCCCAAGCTCTTTTTATGTCTCAGCTCATTTAATCCTGAAGCATCACTGTAAGGCTAGTACAGTAGAGATTATCTGTACTTCCAATGAAGAGAATGAGCACAGATAGTTTAGGAGCTGGGATTTGCACTGGCTTCTTGATTTCAGGGTGGGGACAAAGGGTGAGGGTGGAGGTGGGCTGAGGTAGATTAACTCCTTTCAACTGGTGGGTCCAGCAAACCCTTTCTCCTTCCCCAGTGTCTCCTCCTGATAGGACAAATAGCACAGAAATGGGCGTCAGGAGTCTTCAGATTTTGGCCACTAGCTTGCTCTACGTTGTTGTTCAACCCATAGCGACTCTGTACAGGGTTTTCGAGGCTGTAAATCTTTACGGGAGCAGAAAGCCTCATCTTTCTCCCACGGAAGTGCTGATAGTTTCGAACTGCTGACCTTGCAGTTCGCAGCCCGATTCGTAACCACTACGCTACCAGAGCCATAGACAAATCCTTCCTTTCTTTGGCCTCAGTTTCTTCATCTGTCCTGTACAGGTACTGTCCTGAGCCCAATCACCCCTGAGGGCCCTGAAGGCCTGATGGACATCTGTTTGAAATGACTCTTGTTTCTTTGGCCTCCCTTGGACCAGCGGGAATGGGGGTGGGTTGGGGATTGGGGGAAGACAATGGCCCGGAAGACCCCAGTGTGTCTGGACAGCTCCTGTGTGGCCAGCGCCTCTTTGATTCTGCTCTGTCAAGAGGAGAGGCAGCGTCACAGATCAGAGACAAGAGCCAAACATGCTCACTCACGCACAGACCACCATTCCTGTGTGTGAGTGGGGGAGGGAGAGGGTGTGCTGGGATCAGGTTCCTACTAACCCTGGATTCCTCTTGGCCTCCACTGAAAGGCCTCCATCCCCTCTCCAAAATGGTGGTGGGGGAGGGACAGGCCTTTGACCCCCAAGACCCTCCCATTCCTTCTAGTCCCTCATAGCCCCCACCTTAAAATTTCCTCCTCACCTACCAGGCCCTTTCTTCACCCCCAGACTGCACCTCAGATAACATTCATCCACTAGACACATGCTATGTGCCAGGCACTGTGTCGGGTCTGGGAAGACAGGGATGGATGAGCTTGATCCCTCTCTGAAGAACTCACAGCTCCTTAACTTCACCCCAAACCAGACCAGCATTTCTTGCTCTTCATCATGGCAAAGACAGAGGAGAGCAGTGGGTGTGTTTGTTAGAGTTCTCCAGGGAAACAGAGCCAGTAGGATATAAAGATATAAAGAGAGATTTACTGTAAGGGATTGGTTCATGTGATCGTGGGGGCTGGCAGAATCAAAATTCATAGGTCAGGCAGCAGGCTTGAGACTGACTCCCGCAAGCTTTCATCTCAAGAGCCACTGGCCAGGTGACAGAAAGAGTACAGAGCAGAGAAAGAGTGAGTTCTACCAAAATTTCTATTTATAGTTGGGGTTAAGGCCAGGACCTAAGGAAATTCCCCTTTTAATTGATTAGCTGACTACATCAGATTGTGTTCTGGAAGGTGGTTACATCACATGACATTATAGAACAACTCACTGGGAATCCTGAGTATTGTTGTGAGCTGTGTGTGGCCACTGCAATGGCTTGTTGAACCCAGATGTGAGGCACAGACTGCTGTGGGAGGGGTGGTTGGTGTCAGAATACCGTAAAGAAGGGTGGAGGCAGGTCCGACCTTCACTTCATAAGAATTGACATTGAACTGATTTTGAGCTTGATTCTCTTTTCCCTTTGTGGAATCAGAAGAAGTCAGATGTGGTCCCCACATGGTTTTTGCAGTATTCTTTGAACTGAGAACCAACAAGAGCAGATAAACATACATGAAAACACCACTCAGAACTCAACCCAGATACAGAAATTTAAAAAGTAAAATAGGGAACCAGAGATATCAATTTATAAAAAGCCAAATACAAAGAAAAAAATAATAAAATAAAAGGGAATAGTGTAGATCCAGAACTTCCAAATGGCAAGGAAGTCATGTAGATTTCAAGATAAAACAGACTGTTTTAAAAAGGCGGAAAATGAATAAATTACGGGGTGAACTCAAAGAAAATCAATACACCTACCACCTGCTGGTGTGCTCTGCCGGATGAAGCACTGGGCCGCAAGGTCAGTTTGAATCACAAGGTCGGTGATTCAAACCCACCAGCTGCTCCTCAGAAATCCTGTGCAGGGTCACTATGGATTGGAACTGACTGGAATGGCACTTAACAACAACAACAACAACACCTGCACATAAGAAAAGGAAAATCAGAAAGATTTAATAAACATTAACACAACAGAAATGACAATGAAAAGAAAACCCACAAACAAAATGAACTCAGCGTAGAAAAGTATGTGTAAAAAGAAAGCAACATCACCACACACACATACACACACACACAAAAACAACATCAAAATGACAGCAATCAATTAATACCTATCAATAATTTACACAGAATAGAAATGGATTAAACGCATCAGTCAGGAGACAGAGCAGAGTGGATAAGAAAACAGGGTCCTTCAATATGCTGTCTACAAGAGACACAACAAAATTATGGAGGCAGCCTAAATACGCACCAACAGAAGAGTGGTTAAGCAAACTTTGGTACATACAATAGAATACTAGGCAACGTTGAAGAATAACAATGAATCTATGAAACACCTTGCAACATGGGAGAGCTTGGAGGACATTATGCTGAGTGAAATTAGTCAATTACAAAAGGACAAATATTGTATGAGACAGATGCAAGAAGTTAAGAAAATGTTTTCTAAATAAAAGAAGCAGTCTATGATGAAAACCAGATGTTTGGGGATGGAAAATTATTCACGGACTAGAGGGTAGACACATGTTAACATGGGTGATGGGACAGGTAATATGCAACAAGAATGAGGTTTGCAGAGGAAGGATGAAGGTAGAAGGAGACACAGGGAGGAATGTAATGTATAAAGGGATTAGAGGTAAATGCTCTTAACTGTTTATGCATGGGTGGGGTTGCAACCATGAAGCAAAGTATGATTTGTTGAATGTAAAACTGATGATCTAATCTGTAAATCTTCACTCAATTCACAATAAAAGGTTAAAAAAAATATGAAAATTAATGCATACCGTTTGATATCCTAAGCCTTAGTGAACTGAAGTGGCATGGTACTGGCCATTTTGAATCTTACAGTCATATGGTTTACTATGCCAGGAATGGCAAATTGAAGAATAATTGCATAGCATTCATCATTAAAAAGAATATTTCAAGATCTCTCTTGAAGTACAAAGCTATTTGTGATAGGATAATATCCATACACCTTCAAGGAGCTCTGGTAGCATATTGCTTATGAATTGGGCTGCGAACCTCAAGATCAGCAGTCTGAAACTACCAGCTGTTCCATAGTAGAAAGATGAGGCTTTCTGCTCCCGAAAAGATTTACAGCCTCAGAAACCCTGTACAGGGTCACTATGAGTCGAAACCAACTCCACAGCACATAACAACAAAAAGGAAGACCAGTTAATACCATTATTATTCAAATTTATGCACCAATCACTAAAGCCAGTGATGATGAAATTGAATAATTCTATCAATTTCTTCAGTCTGAAACTGACAAAAAATGCAATCAACATGTATTCATAATTACTGGTTATTGGAATGCAAAGGTTGGAAAGAATAAGGAAGGGTCACTAATTGAAAAATATGGTCTTGGTGATAAAAGTGATGCTGAAGATTGCATGATAGAAATTTTGCAAGACCAATGACTTGTTCATTGCAAATATCTTTTATAAACAACATAAAAGATGATTATACACATGGAGCTCACTGGATGAAATACACAGGAATTGAATTGACTACATCTACTGGAGGAGATGCTGGAAAAGTTCAATATCATCATCAAAACAAGGCCAGACACAGACTGTGGAACAGATCATCAATTGCTTATCTGAAAGTTTAGACTGAAGCCGAAGAAAATTAAAACAAGTCCACGAGAACCAAAATATGACTTTGAATGCATCCCACCTAAATTTAGAGATCATCCCGAGACTACAGTTGATGTACTAGACACTAATGACAGAGACCAAAAAAGTTGTGGGATGACATCAAGAACATAATACAGGAAGAAAGCAAAAGGTTATTAAAAGACAGGGAATCTGAAAAGACCAAAATAGATATCAGAAGGGACTCTGAAACTTGCTCTTGAGCATAGAGTAGCTAAAGTGAATGGAAAAAAATTTCAAAGGGCAGCTTGAAAAGACAAAGCCAAGTATTATAATGAAGTGTGCAAAGACCTAGAGTCAGAAAACACACTTAACATTTCTCAAGCTGAAAGAACTGAAGAAAAAAATTTAAGCATGAACTTGAAATATTAAAGGATTCTATGGGTAGATTATTGAATGATGTAGGAAACATCTACAGAAGATGAAAGGAATACATTGTCATTGTGGCAAAAAGAAATTGTCGATGTTCAGCCATTTCAAGAGGTAACATATGACCAAGGACTGATGGTACTGAAGGAAGTAGTCTAAGCCACACTGAATGCATTGGTGAAAAGCAAGACTCCAGGAATTGACAGAATAAAAATTGAAATGTTTCAACCAACTGATGCAGCATTGGAGGCACTCACTCATGTATTGCCAAGACATTTGGACGACAGCTACCTGGCCAACTAATTGGAAGAGATCCATATTTGTGCCCATTTCAAAGAGAGGTGACCCAACACAATGTGGAAACCATGGAGCACTATCAATAATATCACATGCAAGTAAAATTTTGCTGAAGATAATTTAAAAATGACTATAAGGAGCTCTGGTAGCGTAGTGGTTACGAATCGGGCTGTGAGCCGCAAGGTCAGCAGTTCGAAACTACCAGCTGTTCCGCAGGAGAAAGATGAGGCTTTCTGCTCTCGTAAAGATTTACAGCCTTGGAAACCCTGTACAGGGTCAATATGAGTCGGAACCGACTCCACGGCACGTAACAACAACAACAACAATAACAGTGTATAGACAGGGAAATGCCAGAAACTCAAGTCAGATTTAAAAGAAGATGTAGAACTAGAGATATCATTGTTTATGTCAGATAGATCTTGGCTGAAAACAGAAAATATCAGAAAGATGTTTAGCAAAGGCTTCGACTGTGTGGATCATGACAAGCTATAGATAACATTTTGAAAAATGGGTAGGTATTCCAGAACACTTTATTGTGCTCATGAGGAACCTGTACATATACCAAGAGGCAGCTGTTCTAACAGAACAAGGGAATACTCTATAGTTACAATCAGGAAAGGTGTGTGCCAGGTTTGTATCCTTTCACCATACTTATTCAACATTTATTCTTAATAAATAATAAGTAATCTGAAATACTGGATTATATGAAGAAGAGTGTGGCATCAGGATTGGAAGAAGACTCGTAAACAACCTGTGATATGCAGATGATATAACCTTGCTTGCTGAAAGTGAAGAGAACTTAAAATACTTACTGATAAAGATCAAAGACTTCAGTATGGATTGCACCTTGATGTAAAGAACACAAAAATCCTCCAACTGGATCAATAAATCACATCATGATAAATAGAGAAAAGATTGAACTTATCAAAGATTTCATTTTGCTTGGATCCACTATCAGCACTCATGGAAACAGTAGTCAAGAAGTCAAATGATGTATTATTGCATTAGGTGAATCTGTTGCACAAGAACTTTTTAAAGTGCTCAAGAGCAAAGATACCAGTTTGATGACTAAGGTGTACCTGACCCAAACCATGGTATTTTCAGTAGCCTCATATGCATGTGAAAGTTGGACAATGAATAAAGAAGATCATAGAAGAATTGATGCCATTGAATCATGGTGTTGGAGAAGAATATTGAAAGGACCATGGACTGCCAGAAGAACAAACAAATCTGTGTTGGAAGAAGTAAAACCAGAATGCTCATAGAAGTTAGGATGGTGAGATTTTGTCTTTTACGCTGGACATGTTGTCAGGAGGAATGAGTCCCTGGAGAAGGACATCATACTTGGTAAAGTGGAGAGTCAACAAAAAAGAGGAAAACCCTCTAAAGAGATGGATTGGCATAGCAGCAGCAGCAATGGGCTTAAATGTAACAGTAATTGTTAGGATGGTGCAGAACTGGGCTGATTTTGTCCTATTGTGCATAGGGTTGCTATGAGTCAAAGCTGACTCAATGGCACCTAAGTACAACAACAACAGGAGCCACCTGTGGGAGAAAGATGAGGTTTTCTGCTCCCGTAAAGATTTACAACTTCAAAAACCCTAAGGGACAAATCTTCTGTCTTTTAGTGTTGCTGTGAGTCAGAATCGACTCAACAGCAGTGGGTTTTAGGATCTACCCAGAAAGAGAAAGAAAGGCTCATGGACATAGGTCTAGACTTATAGGCCTTTCCAGCTCAATGCATCTAACACTGGACTTTTCCTGACCACCACACCTGTTCCTTCTCCAGGGCCTCTTATCTCAGCAACGGAAACCACCAGACACATTCGGCTGTTCTTGCTGGAAACCAGAAGTTATTGCATCATTCTCAAAACCTCCTTTCCCTTCCTTCACCTTCATGTCCAATAAATCATCAGATCCCAAAATTTTACCTGCAAATTGCTCTTCCATTGATTCTGTCTCCCTGCTGCCACTGAAGTCCAGGCAACTGTCGTGTCTTGTTTGGAATACTGCAGTCAACTCCTAACTGGTCTCCAGTGCCCATCTCCAGGACCTGGTCCACACAGCAGTCAGAGTATCTGTAGTGGTTGACCCCAACTCATGGGGACCCCAGGTATATCAGAGAAGAACTGTGTTCCATAGTGTTTCTAAAGGCTGATTTTTTGGAAGTAGATTTCTAGGCATTTCTTTTGAGACGTGGTGTTGTAGGATGAGCACTGGACTGCTAGTCGCTCCTTAGAAACTCTATGCAGGGCACTCTATAAATCAGAATCAACTTGATAACAATTAGCAACAACACAACTGGTAGACTCAAATCTCTAACCCTTTAGTTGGCAGTCAAGCTTGTTAACTGTTGGTACCACCCAGGGACTTTGAACTCAGATACCAGCATGAAAGAGGCCTTTGGAGTTCAGTTTTGTTCACAAGCTATGTACTCCAGCCTCCCAATCAATTCTATGAGCTAACTCCTCAATATTTTTTCAATAAAGTATTTTTCTTTCTTTTTTGTTTATAATTGCCAGAGTTGGTTTATGTTACTTGCATACAAAGAAAGAGGAGCCAGCAAAGAAAACCGAGAAAAACAAGACTTCAGAAGGTCAGAAAGAAAACTGGGAGAATGGAGTTTCACAAAAATAAAAGAAAGACTATATCCTGAAGCACAGAATAGCCAGTGGTGTCAATTTTTATTTAAAAAATGTCTAGTATGCCTGTATAAGCATAGGAGTAAAAGGCAAGAGGGAGATACAGCTGTTAACAATGATTAACAGTAGGGGGTGGGAGGTTTTGATAGATCTTTGTTTCAAAGGACAGGAACTCAACTGGTACTTGCTCAAGAAAAGAACAACACAAGGTAATTTATTGGCTTATGTCACTGAAAAGTCCAGGGAGTGGATCTGTCTTTGTTGTTGTTAAGTGCCATTGAGTCAGTTCTAACTCAAAGTGACCCTGTATAGGGTTTCCAAGGAGCCACTGGTGGGTTTGAACTGCCAACTTTGTGATTAGCAGTCCAGTGCTTATCCAGTAGCATCACACTAGGATTCCTTTTTGGCACAAGTCAAATAATGGCATCAGGACTTAGTCTCTTGCTCTCTGTTTCTCACTCTCTCTTCTTGCTCTTCTCTGTAGGGGCTTCTTGGGTAGTACTCCTGGCAGCTCCAAGTGCTCATCTACCCAGTTAGCAAGCATCTCCAGTGCACAAACCACTCTGTTTCTTCCATGAGCGTTGATTTTTGTCAGTAAGTGTCTTCACCTTCAGTAAAAATCCCAGGATTGTCTCTGGTTAACCAATCACTGTGGCTCAGCGTGGCCAGGCCAATCAGTTATCCCAGAAAACAGTATTTGGGGAAGAGGGAGGTTATTTTAGTTCAAGTTGACCAGAATTAGGTCTCAGGGACATACCTAGAAGGCATGACCAAAGCCCTTTGAATCATACATTCCTAAAACAATGGGTACCAGGTAGGTAAAACTACACTTGAACACCACCAGTGGACTTTGTGATGTGGCAGAAGACGAAGCAGAAGAATTAGCGTGTGGGCCCTGAAGTCAAAGACCTGTGTTCACATTAGCGCTTCACCACTTATTAACTTTTTAACTTTGTCTTCTTTATAACTTTTTATTGTGAATTGGCTAAAGGTTTACAGAGCAAATCAGTTTTCCATTCAACAATGCGTACATATCTCGTTTCATGTCATTGATTGCAATCCCTATAATGTAACACCAAGTAGCTTACTTCCTCTCTGTGTTTTCCTGTTTTCATTCCTTTCTTTCCCTATCTGCCTTCTGAATTTTGTCCTTGGGCAAATGCTGTACTTTTGATCTCAGATGGTTGATTATTCTAAGTCATGCATACCTCCCTAATATTGTTCATCTTATAGGTTGAAAATGGAACCATGGAGGTGACTAAGAGCTATAGTCTTGGGGGTTCCACCAGTCTCTATCTGACCAATAAGCCTAGTCTTATTTTATGATTTTGAGCTTTGTTTCACATTTTTCTCCGACTCTATTCAGGACCTTCTAATGTGATCCCTTTCAAAGCAATTGGTAATGGTAGCTCGACACCATCTTGTTCTTCTGATCTCAGGGTTGTGAAGGTTGGTGTTCACGTGGTCCATTTTCACTGGACTGTTTCCATGTGTCTTTAATTTTCTTCACTCTGCTTTGCTTCAGTCTAGGAGAGATCAATAGTTGCACCTTAGATAGACACACACAGGTTTTAAGATCTCAGTTGTTACTCACCAAAGTAGGATTTAGAACATCGTCTTTATGGGCTATGCTAATTGACCTTGGTGTTCCCCAAGACTGTGGTTCTGAGGTTAACTCTTTTTACTCCTGAGCCTCAGTTTCTCACCTGTAAACAGGATTAATACAATAATAGCACCCACCTCTTAAAATTCTTATGAGAATTAAATGGAATAATCTACATAAAAGACTTCATTCACCCTGTACTTGGAAGTCAGCAAGTACCTAATGAATGTTTGCAATTATAATGGTCTTGGACATCCATGGGGTGACCATATTTTTGATACTGGGTCAAGCAGCCCTTGGAGCCCTCTTCCTCATCCGGGTCTCCCCAGAAGAGGTTCCAGAGCATACATGCTGTGTGGTTTCAATTTGCTAAATTCTAACTCCAGGAACAGGAGAAAGAGTGAGAGAACTGGTAATAGGATGTGGTCAAGATGAATGCTGGTTGGACTGAGGGCAAGGCTGGTAGGAGTGTGCTGGAGGAACAGGGAGAGGAGAGGAGATGCAGATTGAGATAGGTCAAGAGGGTGAAAACCAAGGGGATGGGTGATTTTGGGTAGGACCAGCAGGGGTCGCTGCAGATCTAAGTAACCTCGGAAGCTGGCAGGGCCATCCACTGGCTCCTCCCACATTACTACCTGTCAAGGCACTGTCTTTACGGGGATGCCAGGCTTTGACCAGTTCTTGGCAGTGGGTGGAGATTTGATTCATACAGTTGGAGGTGGCTGCCTAGGGCACCTGGCCTCAGTGCCCTTCTGGACCTGAGCTGTCTCCCCTCCCAAAAAGGCTCTGTGTGCACTGGGCTTTTCACTTCACCGCACTCTGAGTTCCAGCAGTGTCTAGAAAGTGTCTCTTGAGATACTCCCCTATAAAAAGCTCTGAGGCCAAATGTGTTTCCGTGTTGCTGTCCTCTCCTGTGTGGCTCTGCAGGATAATGCACTGGACTGCAAAGTCAATTTGAACTGCAAGGTAGGCAGTTCAAACTCACCAGCTACTCCTCAGAAATCCTATACAGGGTTGCTATGGGTCGGAACTGAGTCGACGGCACTTAACAAACAACAACATCCTCACCTCAGAGGGTCCCGGCAGTCCAGGAAACTTGGTGGGCTTTGTTTAACCCAGGTTTTCTGTATTTATCTGAACACTTTCCTACAACACACTTAAGGTGTTGTGTTGTCAGAGGACAAATGCTCCGAGGAGAGGTTAGTGTGTCAGGCACATTTTCCCCCTCTAATTGCAGTGGTTCATGTGAGTTAGGTGTTGGGCTGCTAACTGCAAGGTCGGGGGTTCAAACCCTTCAGCTGCTCTGCTGGAGAAACATGAAGCTGTTTGCTTCTGTATCTCAGAAACCCTACATAAAGTTGCTCTGAGTTGGAATTCACTTGATGGCAGTGGGCTTGATTTTGAGTTTTAGTTGCTAACTGGAAGGTTGGTAGTTCAAGCCCACCAGTGGCTCCGTGGAAGAAAAGGCCTGCTAATCTGCTCTTGTAAAGTTAGAGCTTGAGGAACCTACAAAGTAGTTCTACTCTGTCTTACAGGGTTTATGTGAGTTGGAGTTGAATCCAGGACACACAACAACAACAATTGCAAAGTAAAATCTCTGTGTGGTGTCAACGGTTTTCTCTAGACTACTAACCAGTAGAGTGACAGTTGGTACCCACCAAGCAGTACCATGGAAGAAAGTCCTGGCACTCTACGTCCATACGATTACAACCAAGAAAACCCTATGGTGCAATTCTACTATGTACCCCACGGAATCGACATTGATTTGACAATAATAGATTTGGTTTCATTGTAAAGGAATGTGTAACATATGTCCATTGTAGGAAAAAAAGAAAAGAAAATGACCTCTTCCACGCCTCAGCTCTGGTCACTGTCCTCATTCCTCTCCAGGGCCACCCATTCCTTTTGGGCGGGGAATCGCCCTAAGAAAAGGACCCTTCTTGCGAAGTTGATGGGTGACTCAAATGGTTAAGCTCTTGACTATAAGGTCAGCAGTTCAAACCCACCAGCCGCTTTTCGGAAACCCTATACAACAACAATTAGTCAAAGGTTTGAACTCACCCAGAAGATAGGTCTGGCATTCTAATTCTGAAAGATCTCATCCTTGAAAGCCCCATGGAACACTTGTAGTCTGCACCCAGGGACTTGCCATGAGTCAGAATCGATGGCAACACACAACGGCAAAGGCAGGGCCCACTTCATCAGACCTACCTACTGCCAAACCACTGGCAGAAATGAACCCTTCTGGGGTGATCTCATCTACCCTCTGTCTCCACAAGGAGACAATTTCTGCCCCCTTATCACTGGCATCCCTAGAGGGAAGGAGGATGTTGGAGATGATGTGGAGGGTGTTGAGTGGCAAGGGAAATGAGTGGGCACCTGGATCATCAGGGTGGAAGGTGAGGAAACTGAGACTTGGAGAGCTTGTTGCTGTTGTTAAATGCTGTCAAATCAGTTCTGACTCATAGTGACCAAGGAGTGACTGGTAGGCTTGAACTGCCAACCCTGTGGTTCAAATCAAACTTGCAGCCAAGTGCTTTATCCCATAGTGCCACACCAGGACACCAAACCTTGGAGAGGAGCTGTGTCTTATTGGGGTTTCTTGATGAGTCAGTGGTAGAGCCCTCAGGACTCCTGGTTCCTGGCCAGATGCCCTCCCCACCCCTCCCCCTGCTCTCCATGCTGTGAGGCTGTGTGTAAGGCCTTGGTTCTCTGGTGGAACTGTACCAGGTCACCAGGGGTGTGTGAATGCTGTGCGCACACACCACAGTTGTGTAACAAGCTCTGGGGTGTGTGCATGCGCTCAGTAACCTGATGCAACAGGGAAGTTGCGGTCCCGTGAGCAGGGGTGTAGGCACTTGGCTGGAGCTCAAACCACAAGGACTATTTGGCTTATGGCTGCAGAGACTGGGCCTGAGGGGGTCGCAGGATTGTCTACGTCAAGGCTTGTCCATCCGTGGGTGCCCACAGCCTGGTCTCTGTGGGCATGGGATTTGAAATGGGGCTGGCCAGTTGATATGAGGAAAGGGTAGGATACATAGAAGGGGAGCTTGCCCCCATCCTCATCCTGTTTGCCTGGATGCCTGCTGTGATGGGGAAGGGGCAGGCCAGACTTTCTTTCTGTGGTTCCATCTCTCCCATCTTTTCCTGGCTGGCTCCCTACCTGTCCAGCCACTCTGGGGCTCTCACCTCAGTACCAGGTCATGTCACGACAACATTTGTCTCTCACTCCCTGCCATCTCCTAAGCTCTCCAGCCAGACCCCGTCACCATCTAGTGGTATTATCTATATGCTTCCCTTTGAGCAGAAAGGGATCAGATTAAAAATAGCAGCCACTTCTCAGCTGGACCAGACTCTGCCATATGAGCTGAGTGACTGAGAATGTCCTGTGTTCCCTCTCAATCTTCTTGTGCTCATCTGAGAGTTGGAGGTAATGAGACTTCAGCCACACAGTTGTTGGAAGGGGAGTATGTGCTTAATCCCAGTAATGGGAGTTGCCCTTTTATTCAGCTGCCTTCCACATGGACTGAATGTCTGGGCATCGCTGCCCACAGCGTCCCCATCACCAGATGTGCAGCAGGGAGAACCAGGGCTGCTGGGAGTAGATGGCCAGGGAGAGCAGGTATTGTTCTGCTTGCCCTGTGTCTGGCAGGGATGACTCATAGGCCATTTGTGTACCTTTCCTCCTCTCTGGAGGGAAGTGGGCCATGTGTTGTTCTTTGGTCCTGTCCCACCTGCTCCACCCATCTTTGGAGGTGGCCAGTGGTGGCAAGGATGAGGGCTAGGTGAGGGGAGAGAGGGTATGTGTGCCCAGCATCCTCACTTTCTTCCCTAGCTGGGCTGCACCTGGCACCTGGAAAATCTCCTAGTGCTCCCAGAATGCTATCTATATAGCTGTATTCTAGTGTTTTTTCTCTTTCTTTCTTTTTTTTTTTTAACTCCCATGGCCCTGTAACCTCCAGCCTCTGATAATCACAAATCTGCTTTTGTCTCTATGTATTTGTCTTTTCTAGATATTTCATGTAAGTGATTACACAATGTTCACTCTGTTGTGTCTGATTTATTTCATGGAACATTCTGTTTTCATGGTTCATCCATGTTGAGGCATGTAGCAGAACCTCATTCTTTTGTCTGACTGAATAATATTCCATTGTATGTGTGTGCAAGGTCCCTGGGTGATACAAATGATTTGGCTATTCACTGAAAGGCTGACTATATCCAGTGGGAGAAAGGTTGTAAGGTTATACTCTTTGAAAACCATATGGAGCGCAGTTCTACTCTTAAACTTGTGGGGTTGCCATGAGTCAGAATTGGCTTGATGGCAAAGGGTATATATCATATTTTAGGAGCCCTGGTGGCGCTGTAGGATAAGCACTGGACTGCTTATTGCTAAGTTGACATTTCAAACGCACCAGCCTCTCCTTGGGAGAAAGATGAGATTTTCTGAAGAGCGGCTGGTGGGTTTGAACTGCTGACCTTGTGATTAGTAGTAGTCCAGTGCTTATCCTACAGTGCCATACCAGCACTCCAGAAACTCTATACAGGGTTGCTGTGATTTGGAATTGACTTGATGACAGTTGGCTATACGATAGTCTAGGATCCCTGGTGGCACTGTAGGGTTAGCTCTGGATTGCTAACTGCAAGGTCTGTGGCTCACCCCCCCCCTCCCCCAGCCGTTGTAAGGGAGAAAGATGAGATTGTTTGCTCCCATAAATATTTCCAGTCTTGGAAATCCTAAATAACATTGCTGAGAATCAGAATCAACTTGAGAGCAGTGCATTTTGGTTTTTGGTATACCACATTTTGTTTATCCGTTTATCTGTTGGTGTTTCAGTACTGTGTACTAAGGAACTCTGGTAGCGTAGTGGTTACGAATTGGGCTGCGAACCACAAGGTCAACAGTTCGGAACTACCAGTTGTTCCACGGGAGAATGATGAGGCTTTCTGCTCCCGTAAAGGTTTACAGCCTCGGAAACCCTGTACAGGGTCGCTATAAGTCGGAATTGACTCCATGGCACATAACTTAACTGCTTTGACAATGCTCAAGTGTCTATTTGAAAATAATCAGCCGTTGGTTGTCATCGAGCCAATTTTGATTCCTCGTGACCCCATGTATGTCAGAGTAGAATTGTGCTCTATACAGTTCTCAAAGGCTGCGTTCTTTCAGAAGTAGACAGCCAGGCTTTTCATCCGAGTCGCTGTGGACTTAAACCTTCAACCTTTGGTTAAACCTTTCGGTTAGCAGCCAAGCATATTAACTGTTTTGATCCCCCAGGGACTCCAAGAATAATAATGTTGTGTGTCCTTGAGTCGATTCTGACTCACAGAGACCCTATAGGACAGAGTGAAACTGTTCCCTGGGGCATGTTGTTGTGTGCCGTCAATTTGGAATACCATAGGGTATACTAGGCTGCAATCTTTATCGGAGAAGATTACAACGTCTTTTCTCCTGCAGAGCCACAGGTGGGGAGGTTTGAACCTTTGATTACTTACATATTGTTGATTGTGTGCCACGCTTCCCAGAACATACCATATAATGTGCCCATGCATTTAATGTGCATAGCATGCAATCAAAACTAAAGTGTGACGGGGTTGTATGTGCCATATTTACATAAAAGTGTGGTAACTCATTTCATCCTCACAGCAGAAGTCGGTATGATTATTATCTATGAGAAAACTGAAATCCAGGGAAGGGAAGTGCCCAACTCAAATTCAAATAGCTCAGGTTGTCTGACCTGAGTTCCCACCATATAAATCTGTTTTATTTTCTTCAGCATCTTGGCCACAATAACAGGTTTCTATATATAAGGAGGCTTCAAAAGGTTCATGGGGAAATGCCATTATTTTTAAATTCCATTTCCCCACAAACTTTTAGAAGCTTCCTCATATTTAGGTGTTTGAATGTCCATTGTCAGACACTCTATCTGAACTCTTTCTTGTTCACATTCTCAAAGTCTTGACTCGTGCCTGGACACAGCAGATGCTCAATAAACATTCATGGAGTAGATGAGCTCATGACCCACTCAACAGAGACTCCTCGAGTGTGTGTTCTATGATAGTTTATCCCTGCTATCCTACATTGCTCAGCACAGGCCCAGCCCTGACACAAGACCTGGTTTGTTAAATGAATAAATGACTGAATAGATGGAAGAGAGTGTGGAGGACTCAGTTGCCGTTGCTCTCCTCTCCCAGAGCCAAAGAACTAGTGGAAGGTCTTCAGCCATGGAAGATGTAGAGAAGAATTGATTCTTTCTGGACCTTTGTCTGGGTTCTCTGTGTGGTTTTGTGCGTGGGCACATGGGTGGATACAGGGGGAAGTATGAGAACTAGATCAGAAACAAAACAACTCCTGGGGAATGAATCCTTGAATAATGGCTTTGTGTCCAAAGGCAGGAGTGACAGAAACAGAGCCGGTGTGTGGCTGAAAGGAGGTTTCTTCTAGGTGTTAGGTGAATAGGTGAGTTGTTGTTTTTAGGTGTCATCAGATGGGTTTCCTTGAACGGTCCCATAGGGTTTTCTTTCCTGTAAACTTTATGAGAACAGGTTGCCAGGTGTTTTTCCTATGGAGCAGCTGGGTATGTTTGAACCATCAACCCTTCAGGCCAGTGAGTGAATGACATTTCAAGCTCCTTGAAGGCAGGCCACAGGTAGAATTATCTTTTCAGCCCCAGTCCCTAGTACTGAGGCCAACTTAAAAAAAAATAATGACCTTACATATGGGAACACTTTCAAAGGGAGCAAAGAAAGATGTACAAGGTGCAATGAATCCTTGTAAGAAGGGGCATTGGAGGTGGGGCTAGGGTGAGGGGAGAACCAAAAGAGCTTTGCAGGGCAGTAATCATTTGAATTGGAACCGTATTTTGAACAACAGAAAAAAATGATTATTCAAAACTGTAATTACTTACAGGAAAAACATGTCCAAAATACTTTATTAAGGGTAAAAAATAGCACTTTCCATGAACTTTTTGAAGGCCCCTCACATAGGAAAAAAACATATATATATGAACCACTACCCACCTGCTAGTTTGTCATACTGTGGTGACTTGTATGTTGCTCTGATGCTGAAAACTATTCTACCAGTATTTTAAACACCAGCAGAGTCACCTATGGTACACAGGTTTCAGACTAAGATAGATTAGGAAGATAGGCCTGATGAGCTACTTCTAAAAGTGAGCCAAGGAAAACCTTATGCATCATAGTAGAACGTTGTCTGACTCATTGGCCTTGGATATGTCATCAGGAAGGATCAATTGCTGGAGGAGGACATCATGTTTGGTGAAGTTGTTGTTGTTAGGTGCCATCCAGTTGGTACCCACCCATAGCGACCCTATGCACAGCAGAACGAAACACTGCCCGATCCTGGGCCAACCTCACTACTGTTGCCACGCTTGAGTCCATTGATGCTGCCACTTGGCCAATCCACTTGTTGGGGGTCTTCTTCTTTTTCTCTGACCCTCCACCTTACTAAACATGATATTCTTCTCCAGCGACTGGTCCCTCCTGATAAGGATGTGGCAGACCCTTAGTGAGGGGAAGTGGCACAGTGATCTCAACAATGGACTCGAACATGCTGACCAGTATGAGCATGGTGTAAGAATGGGCAGTATTTGATTCTTTTGTTCATAAGGGAACCCTGCATTGGAGAGGACTTGATAGCAGCTAACAGGAACTTGGCTAGAAAAATAGTCACAGGAATACCCATAATACTTGAAGAGTGCCCATTTCCAATTGCCGAAACTATGGTGAGAGGAAACATCCCTTGTTTTACCCTAGAACAGTCCATATTGTTTGACATTTTTACAAGGAACATGCATCCCTTTTATAACCAGGAAGAGCAGTAATGTTATTTTATTGTTGTTCTGAAGGGTAAAATGAGCAGGCATTCATTCTGGCGAGAATATTGGGAAGGGCCTGTTAGGCAGAAGGAACAGCATATACAAAGGCAAAGAAGCAGGAATGAGTACACCATCTCCAGGAACTGCAAACTGTGGAGCACGATTATGGATGGTTGGAAAAGAGGAGTTTCTAGGGGTCATGTCATTGAGGGCCTTGTATTTCATAAGAAGAGTCTAGAGTTAGTTCTTGGGATGAGAAGGGCACTGGAGGATTGGTTCTGATTTACATATTAAACAAATTAGTTGATAGGGTAGAGGGAACCTGGAGGCTGGGAGACCAGTGGGGTTACAATAATTGAGGAAATAGAAGGTGGGGACAGACCTGCGGCAGTACTTAAAGATAGAGAAAAGGACATGGAAATCAGAGAGAAGTGGATGCCAAATTAGACAACTGCCCCTGAGGGAAAACTGGGTTTGTCTCAGCAGGGTCACCAGGGTTGCATCCAAGCCTGGCATATAAATGGTGGGGGACAGGATACTCATCATCATGATCACGAGGAAGATGAGGGTGATTCATGATGAGGAGGACAGTCCCATTTAAAGGTCCCCGCAGCCTTTTACAGCTTTTGAAGTCTTCTGATATTTATCTCCCAGCAATGCACAACGTATGCTTCCGTTTTCCAGATGAAGAAACTCAGGCCTGGAGAGATGATGCAATTCGTCCAAGGTCACACAGCAAGACCTAAACTCAGACCTCCTTATCCAAATTCTGGCACGCTTTCCAGAAACCACAGTGCCTCACAGCACATTCCTAAAGTCTGGTAGCCCCTGGGACAGACAGATCACTCCTAGGGAAAGACCCAGTGAGCACTATTCCCTAGGCACACAGGTGGGCATTCCCTGTTATCCCCACCAAATCCTGAGCAATGACTGTGTGTTCACTTCCTAGCTGTGTAAGTGACATAACAGATCTGTGCCTCAGTTTCCTCTTCTATCAAATGAAAGTAGTGTACCTCCCTCATACGGTTGCTGAGAGAATTAAGTGACTTTACACACATAAAGATCTTAGAATGTAGCCTGGCTCATAGTAAGTGCTCAATAAACATAATCTGAGCTCATGTTTTGTAACAATTAGCAGCTGCACACTATTCCCGACAGATCACCTGGTAAGAATGAATGGGAAATCAGGTCCCTGGAATTCATAAAGCTCTTCCCTTACTTCTCACACTCTGACTCCCTTGCAGCACCCACCCTTTCCAGTCATTTCTATGGTCCTTGACGCTAATTCATCCATTCTCCCTGTGGTCTCAACACTAGAGTAACGATTGTTCTAGTACTAGGAGCATGATCATGAGTGTTTATGTTGTCCTGGTGGCTCAATGGTTACGTGCTTGACCACTAACTGAAAAGCTAGAGGTTCAAATCCACCCAGTGGCTCCTTAGGAACACACACACACACACACACACATCAGGACTCCAATATATATAGTCCTGGTATGGTGCTGTAGGATAAGCACTGAACTGCTAACTGCAAGGTTGGCAGTTCAAACCCACCAGTTCCTGGGAAATCCTATACAGGATCATGATGAGTCAGAGTCAACTCGACAACACACACAACAACACTCACATACACACACACGTATATATATATATATATAGAGAGAGAGAGAGAGAGAGAGAGTCCTGACATGGTGATGTAGGATAAGCACTGGACAACTAACTATGAGGTCTGTGGTTCAAAGCTACCAGCTGCTCCTTGTAACCAACTCGATGGCACTTAACAACATATGTGCATATAACACCTACAAATAACAACATATATGTGTGTATATGTATATGTTGTATGTGTACACACACACACACACATATGGTTATATGTATATAAATACACATGTAGCTACAAAAATGAGATCATTCGTGCGCTATTTGGTATCTTACTCATACCCCAGTGAAATATCTCGAATAACTTTTGCTGTAAGTATGGTTTTGCATACTCATTATGGATTATGCAGTTCCAATTCAAATGTTTACTGTCCTGGAAGGCTCTTTTGGTTCTCTCTTCCCTCCAGTCCCACCTCCAGACTTCTTACGAAGACTCATTGCACTTGGACATCTTTCTTTGCTTCTTTTGAAAGCTTTCCCACTTGGAAGATCATTAGTTGCTTGCAAGTTGGTTACAAGTTGGGGCTGTCTCTCTGACCTCACCATGAGCTTCTAGTAGTCAATGTAGCACAGTGCTTCTAACCTCAGGCCCCCATCACTTTTCCATTGACTACTGTGTGGCCACAGGCAACACCTTCCACTCTGGGACCCCTCTCTATCCTCATCTATAAAGTGGGGGTGATGGCAGCACACCTCTCATAGGCGATTTACTTTTGAAAATCAGCCAATGGAAGCCCTATAGATCATGATGGTCTGAATCCCAATCAATCACAGGAATGGTGCAGCCCTGGGCAGAATTGCATCCCCTTGTTTTTGAGTTGGGGGCTTGACGGCAGTCAACAACAATAATTATTATGTGGTCTTGGCAAAAGGCAGATGCCTAGACAGTTTGTAAAAAAGAATGTTCAACAACAGTCGCTGACTTCCTCCCACCCTTTACCCCAGCACTGCACACCTATCTCCAGTGTGTGTATTTGGATGCTTGAGCACTGGGGGGCATGGCAACACCCAGGTTGGAGGGAGGGGAGAGCAAGCACCTCACATCTTTTTTGGGCTCTGTCCTTTTTGGCTTAGGCACAGTCCACCTTCCTTCACTCTGCAGGGTGGCTTGCATCCTTGGCCCAGTTGGGCCTCCAGCTCCCTCCTGAGCTGGGATAGAGAAGACCAGACAGCCCCCCACCCCCATCCTCAGGGTATTGTCCTTAGTGGCAGCAGAATCTCCACTTCTTCTCCCTTCTCCCTGACTTTTGCCTATCCACTAAAGCTGGTCTCTGGGTATGCTCAGGCTGGGGAGGAAAGGAAAGGCTGGGCTTGGGGGTGGGGGACGGTAAGCATCAGTCATCACCTCTGTACCAATCAGGGCCCTTTCATTAGCCGGAAACAGCTGCACACAGTTGCTGCCCAGACAAGTTCAGACTGGGGGGTTCTCTGCCCCTCCCCAGCCTGCCCCTTTGGCCCCTTCCCCTAGCTGACAGTCACTCTCACCCTTCCCCGGATGCAGGGGACAGGCTGGGGCAGGCCAGGGACACACTCAGTTTCCCTTCCCTGCTGCCCCTCCCTAGGGTGATGCCCATCAGCCCCTCCCATCTACAGTGAGGTCCCCAGGATCTGTTGGGTTGGGGGCCTGGAAGGGAAGTCAGACTGCTACTGCTGGAGCAACACTAGACAGAGGCTGAACCTGTGCACTTCTGGAAGATGCTCCAGAGGGAACCCTGGGCACAGAGCAGAAGACACCTGCCCAGGTGACTTAATGGCTGAACTAGGACTAGAACCCAGAGTTTTTGCTGCCTGTTTTTTTGTTTCCCTATTTCACAGACTCTTTAGACCCCCAGGTCAGATGTCAGGGGCCTACTTGGACCTACTACCCTCCTCCTTGTTTCTCCCCATGAGACCCTATATAGAAAGGCCAAATTTTCTGGTGAAAGTGGCTATGGTGGGGGGGGAGAAGGTGGCTTTTCCAACAAGTGCAGGGAGGCTCTGAGTTCAACAACCTGGCTCTCCAGTAAGAAAGTAGAGGTTCTTGGATGGGGAGAGTTCAGTATGAACAGTGACCAAATTTGTTCTGCTTCCCTGGTTCATAGCACAGTGCTCTGCCCTTTGGACCAGCTTGGTGATAGATCCCCAAACCCACTGCCATGGAATTGACTCAGAGAGACCCTATATAATACTTCCGAAAGTGTAAATCATTACAGGAGAAGACAGCCTCATCTTTTTCCCTTGAAGCAGCTGGCAGGTTTTGAACCACCAACCTTGTGGTTAGCAGCTCAGCATGTATCCTACAGTGTCACTAGGGCGCCTCTGTATATGAACAGAGGTCCAGTATTCAATTCTGTCAACGTCTGATTGTTCAGAGCAGGTCCAAGGCCCAAGGGGAGAGTGTGGAAGGGGATGAAGGGAATGAATTGGGCAGGACCTTGTAGACTTGGGAGCTGGGCTTTCAGATGGAGTGGGTGGGAGAAGACCTGCTGAGCCAAAATCAGAACTCAGGTATGTGGGAACACGGAGTATGGCATAGCCCTACCCCAGCCCCTTTGAAGGTCAGGGCCTGAGAGGTAACAAGAACCTTGATGAGTTTCTTTAAGGACTGCACTGTAGACCAGATCATAAGTGGGTTGGGGTGGGAAGTGTGCTCCAAGACCCCTGTTTTCTTCTCCTGGCTTTCTCCTCCCTGCAATGGTGGCATAATTTTGGTAAGGCACTGGGACTTGACCCATTGCCTGAACAATAGGTCCCAGCCTGCCCTCTTTCCTGCAGGTAGATGTGGGAATCTTCAATAAGGGAAGTGTGGGTTTCTGGGACAAGATGGTCTTCTCAACACCTACCCATACCTCACCGCAGGCCTGAGGCAGCTGCTGCAAAAAGACAATTGTCAACTGATCTGAGTCAAAATACCTCCATTTCCAGAGAACATCTAACACAGCAATTAGCCACGGGTCCTGGCCTTGGGGAACTTACAGTCAGAGCCAGCCAGTTTTCACAGGTTAGGGCAGACAGAAGGCCAATTTAAACCAGAGACGGAGGAGGAAAAACCCCCATGCCACACCCAAGACACAGTAGCTGGCCAGGTTCATCCATCAGCTTCACAAAACCTCACATGGCCCTGACCAGATCCCAAGGCAGCTATGACCCCTTCTCTTTCCCTCATCTCTCTGCCCCTCTGGCTGTCAGCAGAACATTAGTCTGACTTCCCCATTCATTGGACCGAAATCTGGGCTTGAATCTTCCAGAGATGGGGAGTATTGCAAATCACAGACAAGTGTGTTTGAGGAGAGATGTGGGGTCAGGAAGGAAATAAGAGACATTATTTCAATCAGATCTTGGTGAGGTGAGATGAGGTAGAAATTCAGAAGAGGGTAGAAACCAGGGAATATCTAAGCCCCCTGGAGATGTAGATACCCATTAGCCTTCACAAGGGCTTTAGCTTGAAGCTGGGGGCTGTTGTGTGTGTGTGTGTGTGTGTGGGGCAGTGTCAGGGTTTTCAGACATAGATAGTCAATCCCAGAAAACGTTCCCAGTACATCCTTGCTGGCTCCCTGTCTGACATGGAGATTGTGGTCCCCATGAACATTCCCCCATTGGAGAAAGAGGCTGGTGCCTGGGGTTAGAAAGTCTGAGAAAGGCCCTGGGACTGAAGGGAATGTAGTTGGGCCTAGTAGGGTGGGTACAGAGGAACTTATCTTGGACAATGGGTGTGCTCAGTGGTGGTGGGTGCTTTGGGTATTCCTTGTCTTCATCTCTACCCTTTACACTGAGTTGCTAGATAAAACACACAACTTCCCTGGCTATGGGACTCAGCATAAAGGTGAGAAAACAAACAAGAATAACTTTTTAGCATAATATCGCATGGGATAACAGGGGAGGGGATGGCTTGTATTTTCATTTGCTAAACCTGGCAACCCTATTTTCATATCCAAAATAGCCTTCATCAGAGACAACTTCTGCGGTCCCCTCTGGCTGTCTGGAATTGGTGAAGGCTCAGGTTCTTGTGAACAGCCACCTTGCCTCTGGCCCAGGAGGCGCTGGTCCAGACAGAGGCTGTCGACAGGCTGTGTGTGCAATGGGGGAGGGGAGCTGGACGTGGGGAGAGCCAGAGAGACAAGGGAAAATTTTTCTGTGGGTTCCTGTCTCATCCCCTCCCCAGACTCACCGCCACTGTGGATCTGAGTCACTGGAGAAAGGGGCTGGGACAGACCAAATTTTTCCACTCAGCCCCACCTCCAGCTCTGTAACCAGGCTCACCTGATCGGGCCCCGCCCACCCAGAGGGAAATTCCAGGCCCAAATCCTGTCCGGAATTCTCACTCTAGCCAGCTAGTTTGGCACTGGGGGCTGGGGAGCTCCGGGGACCAAGGGGCACCTCCAGGCCGGGAAACCCGCTCGGGCTCCTGCCCCAGAACTCCCTTCTGAATAAAGAATGAGGACTGGCTGGGCATGGGGACAGCAAAAATGGGACCAAGACTGAGGCTAGGATGATGTGTGGAAAGATTTTTCTTAAGGCCCACAGGGTTCAGTTGATACCAACGCAGTATGTTCCTTGCCCCAGTGTGTGTGTGTTCTCACACTGTGGGCACACACACATATACATGTACTCACACGCATGCAAGCCTACACGTGCGCATACACACACACACACACACACACACACACACACACACCCTTTGTACCTTCCCCCAGCTGCTGGTGGTGGAGAGCTTTTGCTGACATAAAGCCCATATTCTTCCCGACGGTGTTCCAGGCCTTGGTGCTCAGACCTCAAGGTGCCTTCCCATGGTTATCCATCGCTGCTCCTCTTTGGTGCCCTGGGCTCTAGGCCAGGTCCTCAAACTCAAATGCCTGCAAGGGCCAGACAGGTAACTGGGGACAAGGCAAGTGGACTAAGTTGGCAGGGGGTGGGGGTGGGGGGAAGTGCTACTCAGCATTTCAATGGTTGTTGCATTGCTGGAATTTAAGACTTCAAAGCCTGCCCCCACCCCCACTCCCACCCTCATTGTTTACTTTCTGGCTGTTGAGCTGGGCTGGGCCTTCTTCAAGGATGCTGTGCAGGCCAGAGCAGGTGGGCCAGACTGAACACGTCTGAAGGCCGGATGTGGACCAGGTGCCAGTTTGCAACCTTCCTGTCTGACCAAATAGCTCCTTTCACTGTTGCTGTTTAGGCCCCTCCCATTCCTGCCTCTGTGCCTTTGCCTAATCTGTTCCCTTGGCCTGGGATGCCCTCTACTAGCTCCAGATGTCCAAATCCTACCCATCCTTCCTTCACAGTCCTGCTTACAGACTGCCTTCATTAGGAAGCCTCTCTCACCTTACCTTGCACTCCTTCTACTCTTGATCTGTACCTTGCTTATGACGGCCCAAATCACTTCCTGCCTTGAAGATTATTTATAGTCCTGCTGAATCACTGCTACAATCTCTGATGATATGGCACAAAGCAGAGGCTCAGAAAACTTGTTGCCAGGTGTTTGAATTTCAAACAGTCAAAAGTAAAAAAGCCCATCCATCCCTTTGAATCAAATTGCAACCCTTCTTGCTTATTATAATTGTGTGACCTTGGGTAAGTCACATTGTCTGAGTCTCAGTTTTCTCATCTGGAAAATGGGTATACTAGTCTCTCCTTCAGGTGATAGTATGAAGAACAAATATTTAATGCTTGAGACTCACTGAAAAGTGTGTCAATTACAACTAGTATAAAGCATGATCATCATTATGAGGGCAAGTCAAAAAGTATTGCTGCAGGGCTCCAGTTCACACATGCATGGGTTTATTCCAAACAAAACCTATTTAAGCATGTCTCGGTGATCAGTGGATGACTGTACACAAGTTCTTTCATGGGTGCATGTGTCTTAGTCTCATTAGAGTGACTTCCAAAAAAAAGTCCACTCAAAATAGTGACTTCTGAGGGGACCTGCTGGACCAGTTGAATTAAAAGCAGAGAATAGCTCAGATGGTTATGGTGACTGCCTTTTGGGATGCCAAAGGGGTAATCTTGTTAGACTTTCTTGAAGGACATGGAATAATCATGAGAGCTTTCTATGTAGACTTTAAAAAAAAAAGTTTTATTGTGAATTATGTGATAGTTTACATGGGAGAACATTTGCTTTACATTCACCCTAACGTATATTGTTTCACTGACATGGTTACAATCCCCTCCATGCATCATCAACTAACCAAACAGTACACTGTACAAGCCTTCCCCCCAGTCCTCAGCACACAGCCCCTCTCCCTCTCTGGGTCTAAAGTCTATGGAGATGTTTTAAGAAAATTGAAAACTGTATTTGTGAGAAAAAGGTCAGGAAAGTGGCACTAAGGATTTTTCTTCCATCATGACACCGCACTGGTTCATTCTTCAGATGTCTTTTTATCCCCACAACTCAAAGAACCTTTCAAAGGAACATGATTTGAGTCCCTTGAGGATGCCCAAACAGCCATTTAATGTGGTTTGAATAGAAGAGTGCAGAATTCTTCGAGGAAGGGTTAGAGATGAAGTGTATGGACCTAGGATGGAAGATATGTTAAGAAACCATAGTATTACATTTTGATATTTTTGTTTAATAATGATTCCTATGATTTTGTAGCAATCCTTCTTGTTAGGTGCTGCTGAGTGGTTCTGACTCAGAGTCGCTCTATGTATAATGACCCCATCCTTTGTCATCCTCATTGTTGTTGTTGTTAAGTGCCGTCGAGTCGGTTCCGACCCATAGCGACCCTGTACCGGGATTCTGAGGGTGTAAATCTTTAGGGGAGTAGAAAGCCTCATCTTTCTCCCGCGGAGCGACTGGTAGTTTCGAACCGCTGACCTTAAGGTTCGCAGCCCGATTCGTAACATAGCCATTGCTATGTTTGACACCATTTTGGTAGCCACTGTGCTAATCCACCTCATCGAGGGTCTTCCTCTTTAACATTGACCCTCTACTTTACCAAGCATGATGTTCTTCTTGAAGGTCTGGTCCCTCCTGATTAGAAGTCTGAAATGCATGAGATGAAATCTCACCATCCTCACTGCTAAAGAACATTCTGGTTGTACTTCTTTTAAGACAGATTTATTTGTACTTCTAGCAGTCCATGATATATTTAATACTGTTAACCAAAACTATAATTCAAATGCATAAATTCTCCTTTGTTCTTCCTTATCACTATCCAGCTTTCACATGCATATGAGGCAATTGAAAATAACATAGCTTGGGTCACCTTAGTCCTCAAGTGACATCTTTACCTTTTAACACTTTTAAGAGGTCTTTTGTAGCAGATTAAGGACCCAAGAAAAATGAAATTGTGACAACTTTAAGTTTTTCTCCATTTATCACAATGTTGCTTATTGGTCCAGTTGTGAGGATTTTTGTTTTCTTTATTTTGAGGTAGAATCCATACTGAAGGTTGTAGTCTTTGATTTTGAAGTCCCTTACACTTTCAGCAAGTAAGGTTGTGTCACCTGCATATTGCAAGTTACTAGTGAGTCTTCCTCCAATTCTGATGCTGCTTTCTTCTTCATACAGTCCAATTTCATGGATTACTGTTTAGCATACAGATCAAATAAGTATGGTGAAAGGATACAACTCTAACATCCCCTTCCCCTGATAACTAAACCATGTACCAGTCACTTGATCTGGCTGAATGACTGTCTCTTGGTCTAGGTCTAGGTTCCACACAGGCACAATTAAGTGTTCTCAAATTCCGATTCTTTGCAATATTATCCATAATTGGATAATATTGAATGCCTTTGCATAGTCAATAAAACATAGGTAAATATCTTTCTAGTATTCTCTGCTTTCAGTCAAGATCCATCTGATATCAATAAGGATACCCCTGGTTTCATGTTCCCTTCTAAATTGGATTTGAGTTTTGGATAGTTCCTTGTTATGGACTTCGGCAACCATTTTTAATTATCTTCAGCAAAATTTTACTCAGCCATGATATTAATGATATTGTTTGATAATTTTTACATTCTATTGGATTTTCCTTCTTTGGAATGGGTACAAATATGGATGTCTTCCAGTCAGGTAACTGTCTTAAAAATTTCTTGGCATAGATGAATGAGCTCTTCCAGAGTTGCATCATTTGTTAAAACATCTTAATTGGTACTCCATAATTCTTGGAGACTTGTTTTTCGCCAATGCCTTCAGTGCAACTTGGACTTCTTTCTTCAATACTATTGACTCTTGATCATATATTACTCATTAAATGATTGAGAACTGATCAATTCTTTTTGGTACAGTGACTCTGTATATTCCTTCAATTTTCTTTTGATGTTTTCTATGCCATTCAATATTTTGTCCAAGAATCCTACAACATTGCAACTCATGGCTTGAATTTTTATTCAGTTCTTTCAATTGAGAAATGCTAAATATGTTTTTTTTCTTACAATTTTCCAGGTCTTTGCACATTTTACTAAAATATTTTACTTTGACTTTTTGAGCCGCCCTTT
>NW_006408556.1:15130405-15140146 GCF_000296735.1 Chrysochloris asiatica
AGTAAAATTTTACTCAAGATAATTCAAAAATGGCTGCAACAGTACATTGATAGGAAGCTGCCAGAAATTCAAACCTGGTTTAGAAGAGGATATGGAACTAAGGATATCATTGCTGACATCAGATGGATTTTGACTGAAAACAGAGAATACCAGAAAGATGTTTTGTTATTGTTGTTAAGTGCCATGGAGTTGATTCCAACCCATAGTGACCCTGTATGGAGTTTCTGAGGAGCAGCTGGTGAGTTTGAACCTCCAACCTTGCAGTTCAAACGACTTTGCAGTCTGGTGCAATAATTCACAGCACCACACCAGGACTCCAGAAAGATGTTTACTTGTGCTTTATTGACTATGCAAAGATTTTCAACTGTGTGGATCATGACAAGCTATTGTGAAGAATGGATAATCCCAAAACACCTAATTGTGCTCATGAGGAACCTGTTCATAAATGAAGATGCAGTTGTTCAAACAGAACAAGGGAACACTGAATGGAAAGGTGTGGGCCAGGGTTGTATTATTATATCATACTTGTTCAGTCTATATGCTGGGAAAATTATCAGAAGCGCTAGATTACATGAAGAACATGACATCAGGATTGAAGGAAGACTTATTAACAATCTGTGATATGAGGATGATACATCCTTGCTGGCTGAAAGCAAAGAGGACTTAAAATACTTACAGATGAATATTAAAGACCACAGCCATAGGTATGGGTTGCATCTCAAAATAAAGAAAGCAAAAATCCTCACCGCTGGACCAGTAAATAACATCAAGATAAATGGAGAAAAGACTAAAGCTGTCAAAGACTTCATTTTCTGGGATCAACCATCAACACTCAAGGAAGCAGCAGTCAAGAAATCAAACGACATATTACATTAGGCAAATCTGCTGCGCAAGACCTTTTTAAAGTGTTCAAGAGCAAATATTTGAGGACTAAGGTGCACTTGACCCAAGCCATGGCATTTTCAAAAGCTTCATTTACATGAAAGTTGGACAAAGAATAAGGAAGACCACAGAAGAATTGATACATTTGAATTACGGTGTTGGAGAAGAATATGAAAAGTACCATGGACTGCCACAAGAACAACTCTGTGTTGGAAGAAAGAAGTAGAGGCAGCATAATCCTTAGAAGCTAGGATGGCAAGACTTCTTTCATACTTCAGACATGTTATCAGGAAGGATTAGTCCCTGAAGAAAGACATCATCCTTGGTAAGGTGGAAAAGAGGGAAGACTCCCTACAGGATAGATTGGCACAGTGGCAGCAGCATTGGGCTCAAGCTTAACAACAATTATGAGGATGATGAGGCACTGGATAACATTTTGCTCTATTGTGCATAGAATCGCTATGAGCTGAAACTGACTCAGTGGCACCTAATAACAATCGTCTCTTTTTACAAGTGTAGTCCATTTGATTCCTGTGCATTCCATCTGGTGAGAGTCACATGTATAGTCACCATTTACATTGTTGAAAAAAAGGTATTTGCAATCAATAAGTTGTTGGCTTTGCAAAATGATATCACTCAAAATTCTATCACTCAAGCTAGGGTTGTTTCTGTCATTAAGGTCCTAATTTCCAGCTACCAATTCTTCTTCATTTCCAACTTTTGTATTCCAATCACCAGTAATTATCAATGCATTTTGACTGCATGTTTAATCAGAGTCAGACTGCAGAAGTTGCTAATAGCCTTCAATTCCTTTATCTTCAATATTAGCATTTCTACTCTGTCCTATCAAGGAGCTCTGGTAGTGTAATGGTTACGAACTGGGATGCTAACCTCATGGTCAGCAGTTCGAAACTACCAGCTATTCCGTGAGAGAAAGATGAGGCTTTCTGCTCCCGTAAAGATTTACAGCCTCGGAAACCCTGTACAGGGTCGCTATGAGTCAGAACCTACTCCACGGCACATAACAACAACAACACTGTCCTATAGGGTTGCTGTGAATCAGAATCGACTTGTGGCAGTGAGTTTTTGGTTTGGGTTGGCATTAACGATTGGTACATAAATTTGAATAATAATCATATTAACTGGTCTTCCTTGTAGGCATATGAATAAATATCCTGTTACTGACAACCTTGTTACTTCAGGATAGATCTTGAAATGTTCTGTTTTCAACTGTTTATTGTGAATTGAATGAAGATTTGCAGAACAGATCATCAGCTTTATATCCAGCAAATCCTATACTTTCCTTCATTACATGATTGCAATCCCCTCCATGTACCAACAGTTAACAGTATTTACCTCCATTCACTTTATCCGTTGCATATCTTCCTGTGTTTCCTCCTGCTACCTTCATCTTTTCTCTGCTAACCTTTTTCTTGCTGTATATGTACATTGCCTGCCTTGTTACTCATGTTAACATGTGTCTACCCTCTAGCCTGGAGTCCTGGTGTGGCACTGTGGTTTAATGAGCTGGACTGCAAGGTTGGCAGTTCAAGCTCACCAGCCACTCCTTGGGAACCCTATATAGGGTCACTATAGGTTGGAACCCACTCGAGGGCACTTAAACCCACTCGAGGGCACTTAACAACAACATCCCTCTAGTTTGTGAACAATTCCCCCCTGCCCATAGCCATCATATATTTTTAAAATGTTCTTTTTGGCGATGAATGCAACATCATTCCTCTTCATTTGATCATTCCTGGCATACAAGTAGACCATATGATTGTCTGATTCAAAATCATCATTTCAGTTGACTAATGCTCAGGATATTGGTATATGTGCATCCCATTTCAGCTTTGATAACTTCCACTTTTCTTCTTAGCTCACATGTTCCTTATCCATGAAGTCTTCCCCAGCCTCATCCCCTCCATTGGAATTCATCTCTCTCCCATTGAGCTCCTACAGGAATTCCATGTCTTTGCTTTGTGTTATAGCTTGTTGTTGTTGTTAAGTGCTGTGGAATCGAGTTGATTCCAACCCTGTGTAGGGTTTCCTAGGAGCAACTGGTGAGCTTGAATTGCCGACCTTGCATTTCAAATCAGTTTTGCGGTCCACAACATCAACCCACAGCATCACACCAGGACTCTTGCTAGTGGTCTACATAACGCATTCATACTCTTAGAGGGCAAGTCTATGCCTTATTGATTTTTATTTTTCTCATTCATTCGTTCAGTAGGTACTAAGTGTCTTTGACAGCAGGCACTGTGCCAGGGAACTGGGGATTTGGTGATAAAGAGATGTGGCTCTTATTGCGTTTGGTGTTGTGCCTAAGTTAGTACTCCCAGAAGGACTCTGGTTTTGTAGAGTCCCTTTCTTCCTGCTACCTAGTGTCTCCTTACATCTTAATGTGGAGGGTAGGGGTCAGGGCCTAGCAGAGCCCAAGCTCAGCTGACCATCCCAGGGACATTTCTATTTACAATGTGGGCCCATAGAGTAGGCATTCTTGGAGCTGTGTGTAGGTTGGACAAGAGGGAGTTAGTTTTTCCGGCCTGCCCTGGGTCCTTCAGTTAGGGGTTGAGATTGGGGACTAGCTCTGTACCCAAGTCAGGTGGGGAGTTGTGGAGGACCTGGGAGAGAGCCATTTCTTGACTTTGGAGACTCTCTATGCTGAGTTCAGACATCTGACACATCACAGCTGCAGAGCTGCCCTCTGTTCTGGAATTGCTAGCATCCAACTTCTGACCCTTAGAGACACTCAGCTCCAACCTCAGGATCCAGGCCTCATACCTAAGATGTGAACCGGGGCGACAACTGTGAACCAGATATTGTGATTATAGACTCTAGAACCAGCTCTACCTGAACTTAAGAGATCATCTCAAAAACATATTTGATGCCTTGGACACTAATGACCACAGACCAGAAGAGTTGTGGGATGACATCAAGAATATGATACAGGGAGAAAACACAAGATTATTAAAAAGATGGGAAAGAAAGAAAAATCCAGAAGGGATATTAGAAGAGACTCTGAAACTTGCTCTTGAGCATGGTGGTGGCTGTGTGCCGTGGAGTCGGTTCTGACTCATGGCGACCCTGAACAGGGTTTTCGAGGCTATAAATCTTTACGGGAGCAGAACGTCTCATCTTTCTCCCACAGAGCAGCTGGTAGTTTCAAACTGCTGACCTTGCGGTTTGCAGCCCGATTCGTAACCACTATGCTACTAGCATAGAGAAGTTAGAAGAATGGAAGAAATGTGGAAGAAAAAGAGCTAAATAGAACCTTTCAAAGGGCAGCTCAAGAAAACAAGGTTATGTATTATAATAAAATATGCAAAAATTTGGAGTTAGAAAACCAGAAGGGAAGAACACACTCAGCAATTCTCAAGCTGAAAGAATTAAGAAAACATTTAAGCCTTACTGAAAGCAATATTGAAAGATTTTATAGGCAAAGTATAGGGAGCCCTGGTGGCATAGTGGGTTACATGTGGGGCTGTTTATTATAGGGTTGATGGTTTGGATCCATCGGCCTCTTCGAGGAAGAAAGATGAGGCTTTCTGCTCTTGTTGAGATTTTACAGCCTTAGAAACCCTAAACAGGGTCATTATGAATTGGTACCAACTCAATGGCATACAACAACAATGGGCAAAATATTGTATGATGAAGAAAGCATCAAAAGAAGACAGAAGGAACATACAGAATCACTGTACCAAAAAGAAATGGTCAATGTTCAACCATTTCAAGAGGTAGCATATGATCAAGAACCAATGACACTTAAGGAAGATGTCCAAGCTGCACTGATGGTATTGGCAAAAAGCAAGGCCCCAGGAATTGATGGAATACAACCAAAAATCTTCCAATAAATTGAGGCAGTACTCATCTATGCCAAGAGATTTGGAAGAAATTGATGCAGCACTCATCTATGCCAAGAAATTTGGAAGAAATTCACACAGCACTCATCTATGCCAAGAAATTTGGAAGACAGCTACCTGGCCAACTAATTGGAAGAGATCCAATACTTGTGCCAATTACAAAAGAAAAGTGGCCCAACGGAATGTGGAAATCATTGAACCATAGCCTTAATATCACATACAAGTAAAACTTGGCTGAAGATAATTAAAAAATGGTTGTTAACAGTACACAGACAGGGAACTGCCAGAAATTCAAGCAGATTCAGAAGAGGACATGGAACTAGGGATTTCATTGCTGATGTCAGATGACTCTTGGCTGAAAGCAGAGAATACCATAAAGATGTTTACTTGTACTTTATTGCCTGTGCAAAGGCTTTAGACTGTGTGGATCATGACAAGCTATTTATAACACTGCAAAGAATAGATATTCCAGACAAGCATGGATATTATACTCATAAGGAACCTGTACATAGACCAAGAAGCAGTTGTTAGAACAGAAAAAGAGGATACGGAATGGTTTAAAACCAGGAAAGGTGCACCAGTGTTGTATCCTTTTACCATACTTATTTTGTCTGCTTGCTGAGCAAATAATCAGAGAATCTAGATTATATGAAGAAGAATGTGGCATCAAGATTGGAGGAAGAACTTGCAGATAGTACCCATTTGACCTGTTTTCAATGGCTGGATGATCAGAATTCGACTAGAGGAAGAAAGAAGCAGTAAAAAAGAGTAATCACTACAATTGGATGAACTTGACTTATGCCTGTGGATGCAGTAGAGCAAAGGAGGGAACAAATCTTTACATTGAGGATCATTTCCATCCCCTTGTACACAGGATCGACAAGGATGGGCAACTTAGACATTGGCTACCCAAAATGTGGGGTGTGGGGAGGTTACAAAGGCAAGAAGTGACTGGCTTACAAACTTTCAATAGGGAATCTAGTTCTAGATAGTATGGGGAAAGATAGTATGGGGAAACCACTGTGTGGTTTCCAACCTGTCTGGACAGGGGTGATGAAAGGTGATGGGGATAAGACTTTTGTGGTTCAATAGGGAATGATTGCTATTAGGACTGACTGTAAGTGTTGGAAAGGTAAAGGTAGATGTTTTGTAACAAAAGGAGGGGAGTGGTTGGTTTTGCAGTCTAGGAGCGGAGGTCCCTGGAACCATCAAGGGAGAAAAGTGAAGTGTGGGATCCTATCTAGAAAAGCAGTGACATCAGAGATGGAGACAGAGACGATGACATGGAGAGATGGAGTGGCTGGGGACTCTAGACTCAGGGAGAGAGAAGGGCTGTGTGCTGACAGCCAGGGTGCAGACGTGTGGGGTGTGCCCTTTGGTTGTTTGATGATGCATGCAGGGGAATGTAATCACTGCAAAGAAACGAAATACGATAGATAGGATGAATGTAAAGATAATGTTCTCCCATGTAAACTAACACATAATTCACAATTAAAAAAGAAAAAAAAAGATAAAAAAGAAAAAGGACTGGGAAGGAGTGTGGAACGGAAATAAGAACCAGAGGGAGGAAGTGGAATAGCTGTTTTTACATGGAGAGAATTGCAATCATTGAGAAAAAGCAAAGTGTACGATTTGTTGAATGTAAAACTGATTGTCTGCTTTGTAAACCTTCACTCAGTTCACAATAAAAAGATTCAAAAGGGGGAAAAAAGATTGGGGGAAGACCCATTAACAGCCTGCAATATGCAGATAATACAACCTTGCTTGCTGGAAGTGAAGAGAACTTGAAGTACTTACTGAAGTCAATCAAACCCTACAGCCATCAGTATGGATTACACCTCAATGTTGAGAAATCAAAAATCATCACAAATGGACCAATAAGTATCATCATGGTAAATGGAGAAAAGATTGAAATTGTCAGAAAGACTTCATTTTGCTTGAATCCACAATCAACACTCACGGAAGCAACAGTCAAGAAATCAAATGACGTCTTGCATTAGGTAAATCTCCTTTAAAGTGTTAAAGAGCAAAGATTACCACTTTTGAGGACTAAGATGTGTCTGACCCAAGCCATGGTATTTTCAATTGCCTCATATATATGTAAAAGTTGAACAATGAATAAGGAAGACCACAGAAGAGTTGATGAACTTGAGTTACTGTGTTGGAGAAGAATATTAAGAGTGGACTGCCATGAATCCCAGAATGATAAACAAATCTGTGTTGGAGTAGTGCAGCAAGAATGCTCCTTGGAATCCAAGATACCAAGACATCATCTCTCATACTTGTTAGGACGGACCAGTTCCTGGAGGGGAACCTCATGCTTGGTAAAGTGGAGAGTCAGTGAAAAAGAGGAAGACCCTTGATGAGATGGATTGGGACAGTGGTGGCAGCAATGGGCTCAAATGTAAAAACAATTGTGAGGATGGCATAGGACCAAGCAGTATTTTGTTCTGTTGTACATGGAGTCCCTATGAGTCAAAAATGACCCGGCAATACCGAACAACAGAATCAACTCCCTGGGTATGACTGCCAGCTATGCAATGTACTTGGTATTGGCCTGGGCAACTTACCTGGATTTTTTGGGCCTCAGTTTCCTCCTCTGAAAAATGGAGGGGTAATTCTGGTGGCACAAGGATTAAGTGCTTGGCTTCTAACTCAAAGGCAATTGGTTTGAACCCACCAGTTGCTTTGAAGGAGAAAAGACCTGGTGTTCTGCTCCAGTAAAGGTTTCAGTCTGGGAAACCTTATGGGGGCAGTTCTGTTTTGTTTTACAGGGGAGGTATGAGTCAGAATTCACTGGATGTCACTTAACAACAACAACAAATCTTTAGGGATGTGAAGAGGATTATGAGTTAAGATCAGTTTTTTGTATTGTTGTTGTTAAGTACCACGGAGTCAGTTCCAACTCATAGCAACCCTATATAGGATTTCCAAGGCTTTAAATGTTGGTGGGAGTAGAAAGTCTCATCTTTCTCTCACAGAGCGATTGATGGGTTGAAACCTCAGACCTTGTGGTTAGCAATCCAGTGGTTATTGTATGGAGTTTTTAGTATCCTACCTGTAAATAGTAAGTTACCTGGTATTATTTTTAAATGTTTTTATTTTTTACTTTTTTGTGTGAATTGGGTGAAGGTTTACAGACCAGATCAGTTTTCCATTCAATTCATACACATTTTGCTTCATCTCATGGATTGCAATTCCCATAACATAACATCCCTTACCCTACTTCTTCCCTGTGTTTCCGGTCTCTATTCCTCCTCCTTTCCTAACACTTCTGAACTTTGTTCCTGGGTAAATGTTGCCCTTGTGATCTCAAAAGGTGGATTATTCTAAGGAATGCACAGCTCCCTATTGTTATTTCTCCCCTTGTAGACCTGTCTCTTGTTTGACTGAAATTTGAACCATGGGGGTGAGTTCAGTTCCAGACCTGACTAAGAACCATAGTCCCAGGGTTCCTCCAGTCTCTGTCTTTCCAGTAAGCCTGGTCTCTCTCTCTCTCTCTTTTTTTTTTTTAAATGAGTTTGAGTTTTGTTCCACATTTTTCTCCCACTCTACCAGGACCTTCTAATGTGAACTCTTTCAGAGCAGTTGATAATGGTAGCCTGACACCACCTAGTTCTTCTGGTCTAAGGGTCATGGAAACTGTTACTCTCATAGTCTATTTGTTCATTGGACTAATTATTTCTCTGTATCTTCAATTTTCTTTCCTTTGGACAGGGAGAGACCAATAGTTGCACCTTAGATGGCCTGCTCGTGAGCTTTTAAGATTCCAGTTGATCCTTACCAAAGTAGGATGTATGGCATGTCTTTGTAGAGTATGTTATGCTAACTGACCTTGATGCTAACTGACTTCAGATTAGGGTCCTGAGCCTCCAGGCCAAGTGAGTCATTCTCTCAAGGTGTTTGGTTATGTCTAAGAAGTTTCCATAACTTTGTTCCTTCTATGCTCCATCATTTTCATGGATATATTCACAACTAAGTACAAATATCCTCTGTGAAACCCATATATCGTGGTGGGAATAATGCCCTGCATGTTGCCTGTGCATACATGTATTTATACATCACTGTTATAACAGCATTGTGTAATAACAGGATTAACCTCTGTTGCCGTTAACTCTTGTACTCCCCTCAGTGTCTTCCCCCACCACTTTGCTATCATTTCTTTGCCATCATCTCTCTTATTGTATATTCCCTTCCCCTTCACCCAAGCTAACATGTGTCTACCCTCTAGTACCTGGTATTATAATTGGAGTAGTTACTGTAAATTAGGTGCCTCAGGTTGGTTCCTGGCCCACTCCTATCTCCCTATGAGACCTTGGGCAAGCTTCTTTCCCTCTCTAGATTGAAATCTCCTAAGTTGTTAGATATAAGTGCTTTGTACTGATGTCCAAGGCTCCTCTTATGTCTGAAAGTCTTGAGTTTAAGATTCTTTCCCTGGAATCTTGACCCTATAACTCGGTCTTTCCTGCTCATTCCTAGGGGCTCATCCCTAGGTTTTCCCTGAGAAAACTAGAATCATTATCCACTCAGGTCCCAGCTATCCCAGCCCAAATTCCCAAGTTCCAGCTTCAGTCTTAGGATTTAAGTCCTCAGTTCCGGGCTTCACAATCTCTACTTGCTGGTCTCCATGTGGGGGTAAGTGAGGCTGGGCTCAGTGGTACTGCAAGTGGCAGTTGGTGTCTCTCTGCATGCATACACCAGAGACCTCTGACTGAGTCCAGGACTCCAGGAGGCCAGGAGACATAGGAACATGTCCTGAAAGCCACTTTCAGTCTGCTGGGTTGCATGCTTTAACTGTCAGGAGGGAAGGCTCTGCCTTTAAGGCCTGCAACACATAGTGGGAATCTGAGCTCATGTGGTTTTGGCAGGCCCTGCCTGCGGAGTCTTGGTGGGCCACAGAAGGGCAGAGCCTCATTATTTTGACCTCCTACCTGCACCCCCATATGCTGAGCAAGTAATCTGAGAAGCTGGGTTCTATGAAGAAAAACGTGGCATC
>NW_006408556.1:15140246-15141795 GCF_000296735.1 Chrysochloris asiatica
TCTCCAAATTAAGGTGGGATATAGTCAAGGTATATACTCACAGTGGTAGCAGCAGTGGGCTCATGCATAGAAACAATTGTGAGGTTGGCCCAGGACTGGGCAGTGTTTTGTTCTGTTGTGCACAGTGTCGTTATGAATTGGTACCGACACAATGACATCTAACAACAATAACAAGAATACTCAAGGTCATATTTTGGCTCTCATGGACTTATTTTAATTTTGTTGGCCTTCAACTTAGACTTGCATATGAACAATCGATAGTTCCACAGTTGGCTGCTGGCCATGTTCTTAATGATGATATTGAGCTTCTCTATTGCCTATTTCAACCAAATTGACTACATCTACGGGAAGAGATGGTAGAAAAGCTCAATATCATCATCCAAAATAGGGCTGGAGGCTGACTGTGGAACAGATCATTAATTGCTGATATGCAAGTTCAGACTGAAGGTGTAAAAAATTGAAACAAGTACTTGAGAGCCAAAACATAATTTTGAATATATCCCACCTGAATTTAGAGACCATCCCAAGAACAGATTTGATGCATTAGACACTAATGACTGAATACCAGGAGAATTGTGGAATGACATCAAGAACATTATACGGAAGAAAGCAAAAGGTCACTAAAAAAAACAGGAAAGAAAGAAAAAAACAAAATGTAGGTCAGAAGAGACTTTGAAACTTGATCTCCAGTGCAGGGATGGAAGAAATGAGGAAATAAAAAAAACTGAAAAGCAAATTTCAAAAGACAGCTCAAGAAGACTAAGTCAAGTATTATAATGAAATGTGAAAAGACCTGGAGTTAGAAAACCAAAAGGGAAGAACATGCTCAGCATTTCTTGAGCTGAAAGAAAAAAACCAAGCTTTGATTAGCAATATTGAGGGACTCCATACTTATTCAACCTGTATGCTGAGCAAATAATCCAAGAAGGTGGGTTATATGAAGAAAAATGTAGCATCAGGATTGGAGGAAGACTCATTAACAACCTGTAATGATACAATCTTGCTTGCTAAAAGTGAAGGGGACTTAAAATATTTACTAATGAAGATTAAAGAGCACAGCCTTCAGTATGGATTGCATCTCAATGTAAAGAAAACATAAATCCTCACCACTGGATCAATAAACAACATTCTTATCAATGGAGAAAAGACTGAAATTGTCAAAGACTTCATTCTTCTTGAATCAACTATCAACACTCATGGAAGTAGCAGTCAAGAAATCAAAGGACATATTGCAATAGACAAATCTGCTGCACAAGACCTCTCTTTAAAGTGTTGAAGAGCAAGGATGTCAGCTTGAGGACTAAGGTGAGTCTGACCCAAGCCATGGTATTTCCAATAACCTCATATGCATGTGAAAGCTATACAGTGAATAAGGAAGACCTTAGAAGAACTGATGCTTTTGAGTTATGGTGTTGGAGGAGAATATTGAAAGTGCCATGGGCTGCCAAAACAACCAACAGATCTATGTTGGAAGACGTGTAGCTAGAGTGCTCCTTGGAGGCCAGGAAGGCCAATCTTTGTCTCTTATACTTCAGACATATTGTCAGGA
>NW_006408556.1:15154849-15243707 GCF_000296735.1 Chrysochloris asiatica
GGACAAGGAAGTCTAGTAAGGGATCCTGGTCTCCCTTCCCCCACCAGGATAAACGCTTCATTCCCTAACTACTGAAGTCTCTGGTCCTCATTGAAGACCTTAATCTGCCTGCCAGTCCCTCTGCAGATTCCCAGTCATCTACCTGCAGGTCTGGCAGGGCAGGGATAGAGATGGTCTCTGTCCATGCTTCACACCCCACCCCCACCTCAGGGTCAGCTTGGACTTGGGCATCTGACAGAGTTGTCAAAGGGCAACTGAGAGACAGGACACCAGGATGGGATTTCTGGGAAGAGAAGGAGGGAGAAGTCAAGTCACCAAGTCCAGGAGTCCCCGGAAAAGAGGAGGAGGTGGTGGCCATGATCAAGTGGGAGAGTCCCTGGCAAGAGATACTTCTCTCTTCCCCTCACCCCTTGCCACCCCGGAGATCCCCCCACTGAAGGGTGCCTTGAGGGCAGGCACAGAGCTCTAGCACCTCGGCTGGAATGGGGCAGAGAGGGTTGGGGAGCCAGGCAGGACTCAGGAGGGCCTTGGTTTCCCTGGTTCTGAACACTTCCTGGCTCTCTTTTGCCTTCCCTTGCAGGGCCAGCAGGGGAGCAGAGGGGAAAGCTAAGGGGAACACAATTTGGCAGGTAAACATAACAAGAGCTGGAAGAGGCGGGGGGGGTGGGTGGGTCAGCATTTGCTACACGTTTGAAGTTGGCTCCTGGTCCCATGGCTGATTGCTGGCCTTCGTTGTTTCCACTGGTCCAGAGTTTCCTGGTGCAGTGTGGAGCAATCCTATCCCTTCCCTTTTACCCCCATTCCTTCTTGGGACTGGGGAGAGCAGCTTTTCTAGACTCCTGCCTTCTGTGCTGCATAAAAAAGGACTTTGTGGGGAAGTCTCAAGTTTCTCTGTGTTTGCCCCTACCGCTCCATGTCTACAAAGCCTCCCAAGCTGGGGGAGCTAGACTGGAGGCTGCTGACAGCTCTGGGGAGGAAAGACAGCCCTGCCCTCAGGCAGCTCCTAGGCTGCTCCCCCAAGAAAAGAGGCTTGGGAATATCCTGCATGGCATATCATTGATTGTTGATGGTGGTCAGTTGCATAAACCGCATACATAATTAGCCGCATTTCATCCAGACCAAACCCAAGGCCAAACCCACTACATGAAATGTATTCTGACTCATAACTACCCTATTGCCAGATGCACCACTGATTTACACACCATCAAGAGGAAGAAAAGACAAACCCAAACCACTTGCTTTAAAGTTGGTTCCGACTTATGACAACTTCATGTGTGCAGAGAGTAGAGCTGCTCCTTGGATTTTCAAGGCTATGACCTTTTGGAAGAGATCACCAGGACTTTCTTCCAAGGCATCTACTCAGTAGGTTCAAACCACCAACCTTTTGGCTACTAGTCGAGTCCATAACCATTTGCAGCTCCCAGAGACTCCAACTATGACACAGTGCCTTTTTGCTATCAATTGCAAGGCCCATCCGATTTCAGAAATGTGAAAATGTGAAAAATGTGTGTTCTAGAACCAAAATAAAGTAAATAAAAACATTTCTATCAACATTTCTCTTGGACACAGATTTTTCCTGCATCTAAAAGTGTTTACTTAGAAAGGCTGTTGTGAGGTTCACCAGACTAGACACGCAAAGTACTCAGTCAGTACACTGCCTGCTAGCAAATGATCATTAGCGAATGCTCATCAGATATTAGCTATTATTATTGCTGTTGTTCTTACATGTACACGAAGATCCTTTTAGAATGTACTTTGTTGCGTTTTCAAACTTTATTGGAGGTTTGAGTCCACCCAGAGGCACCTTGGAAGTCAATTATGACTCGTAGCCACCCTAGGTCCATAACAGAAGGAACTTTTTTTTGAGATCTTGTACCATCTTCACAATTGTTACATTTGAGCTAATTGTTGCCACCGCTGTATCAATCCATCTCTCTGAAGGTCTTACTCTTTTACACTGACCCTCCACTTTACCAATCATGTTGTCCTTCTTCAGGCTTTGGTCCCTCCTGATGACATGTCCAAAATCCATGAGACAGAGTCTCACCAGCCTTGCTTCTAAGGAGCATACTGGCTGCACTTCTTTCAAGACAGCTTTAATATTGGTGTCAGAATATTACCAACAATATTAATATTGGTGCCAGAATATTGGCGGTGTAGTGGTTAGCATAGTTGCCTTCCAAGCAGTTGACTTGGGTTCAATTCCTAACCAACACAAAAGTGTTATTTGGTGATCTACTTCATGAAAAATCAGCCATCGAAAGCCCCATGAAGCACAGCTCTACTCTGACACATATGTGTCATCATCAATGGACTCAGTAGCAACTGTTTTTTGGTTTTTTAAAAAATCTTTTTTAGTTGTTCTAGAGGCTAAGGTCTCTGAGAATACAAATGGCTACAGGCAGAGGAGACACAAAAGTCAAGGAAGTAGCTGAGAGAGAACTATTTCACTTGTGAATCCTAATCTACCTATAACGCCCATGAGAGGATCAGAAGAATATTGAACCCAAAGGCTAAATATATGACCCTCTCAGCAACCTGTGGGCCCTGACTCCTTACCCGTACCAATGAATCATTCAATCAATTCACTCATAAGACATTGAGCACTTCTGCCATGACAGTCACTTTGTGAAGCCCCCTCCTCCAGCAGTCCCATTATGTCCACCTGTTAGGAGCATCCAGGCCACAATATTCAGATTGGACATCAAAGGGGGATTGGTCCTGACCCCTCTCCAGGGGTTCTTCTCTAAGGATCAACTGGGAGAGGTGGCAGTTCCTCCCCTTCTCTCTTCACCCCCATCTTACCCCCCACCCTCCTCAGGGGGGATCTGCATGTCCCATTTCTGGGTCTTTGTGAAAGCAGTTCCTTTTGCCTAGGACAGTCTCAGCCTTGTTCTGTGCAAAGTCACACACTTTCCCCTTTTTTCAAGCGATTCCCGGAATTTAGGGTGGTGAAACCATTACGTATGATACTGTCATGGTGGATACAAAACAAGAATTTGTCAAAACCCTTAGAACTTCAAAACACATAGAATTAACCCTAATGTAAGCTATGTTAATCATTAAAAAAAATAATTAAAAAAACACAAAACCAAACCAAAACCCATTGCCGTTGAGTACACAGCAACATGTATTCTTTTTTATTTTATTTTATTTTATTTTTCTAGCAACATGTATTCTTACTTATCGCGACCCTAAGCCCCATACGGCTTTCAATAGCTATTTTTCGGAAGTAGGTTTGTGAGACTTTTGTTTGGAGGTGCCTTTGGATGAGCTTAACCATTTGCACCATACAGGACTCCAGTGCTGTTGAGTCAGTTACAATTGATAACAGGAGGAACTGGTAAATTTCAACCACTGACCTTGAGATTAGTAATCCAGTGCTTATGCCACCCCAGGACATAGTGTTGTTGCTGTTGTTAAGTCTCATTGAATGAGTTCCAATTCATAGTGACCCTGTATAGAGTTTCTGAGAACAGCTTGTGGGTTTGAACTGCTGACCTTGTGGTTCAAAGCTCAGTGTTGCAGCTGCAGCACCACACCAAAAGTCCAAGACCCTGAAAATTGGATCCTCCCGTGGTCTGGTCTTCTTTCTTGCATTTGTGTCCTGTCTAAGAAAGAAGATCACCTGGTCCTGGGATTCTGCTGCTGGTTTTAGTTCTGAATGCCACACATCCAAAACCCATATGGTGTGCTCATGGTGGGCCAGGCATTGTGACAGGCTCTGGAGTCCAAAAGTGAGCGAGACCCAGGCCCTGTCCTCAGAGACCTCATAACCTGCGGGGTTCTAACAACCTCCCTGCCACACATGTTCTTCCTGCCCTAAATCACAGCCTCCTCCAGAGGAGAACAGCATGCAAACCCTGTGGCTGCCCCGCTGCCCTCACATCAGATTGGGGAATCCTTCCTGAGGTGGGGAAGGCTATGTCAGCTTTTCCCAAGTCAGCATTGGTGTGTGTCTGTCTGTCTGTGTGTGTGTGCTTGTCTCCCCCACAAACCACAGAGCACTTGTTAAACTGTTCTCACTGCCACTCCTATACCACAGGCCTGCGGTTGTTTATTGTTCAAGTGCAGACCCCAGGGGCCGTGGCCTCTCCCACACCCAGGACCAAGTTGTCCCGTCCCCAGCTTTCCAAGAACAGGCTCCATGGAGCACACACAGTTGTGAAATGGTCCTGCTGGGCCCTCCGAGGAATGAGGCCATTTGTAGGCTGAGTGGGCTGCCAAGGGTCAGGCTGGGGGCCTGCTTGCCCTACAGCTAAGGTTCCAGAGGAAGCCTGGGGAGGGGGCATCTCCTGCTGCACAAAGACAGTGCCTAGGGTGGGGGATGGGAAGGATGGGGGAGTCAGGCCTCTCAAGAGGAGTGCTTCTCCAGAGAAGAAGATACAGGAATGGAAACAGACCTTCGGAGTTGGAAGGCAGGACTGGTGACATCATTTGCAGGGCCCAATGCAAAATGAAAATTATTAAGAATTTCAAGACAGTGACAGTAGAGCATTAAACCAATGATCATATCAAGCAGGGACCCTCCTGTGACTGCACAGATGACCCGCCCAGTGGCCCAGCCTTATATCATGCTGAGGAGGGATCTGTGGCCTAAGAGGAGAAGGACTTTGGCTCTTGCCACTCAGGGACGTCACCTGGGATATCTATTCTCTGTCCAATGCTCATTGAAGGTTTTACTACAGTCCTGGGCCATCTCACTTGCCTTGCCCTCTGTCTTGCCCACCTCTGAAATTCCAGGAAGGTTCTTTGTCCCCCAAGTTCTCCTTCCCCAGGAAGCCTTCTTTTCTTGTTTAGACCAGCTCACCAACTGATTAATTCCCATGCTTCTTAACTTACCCCGTCCAGGGCTTACTACATAGCTCTGACCTTGAACTTGCTTTCTATGGTATTGTGTATGTGAGTGAGAACAGCTTCCTTCCTCCCTTGTCCACCATTCTTTGGGGATACCACCATACCAGACTAGGAACTTTTAGAGGGCAGGTTCTCTGGGGTTGGAAATCTTTCTCAAGGAAATCTTTCCCTCTGCACTCTGCACCCTGGAAGTCTTCTAGATATTGTGTCCCATGTGGTGTTTGGTTGGCTGCATGTTGCATGTATGTGTATATATATGTGTGTGTACATGTGTATGTGTGTGTGTGCTGCCTTTTCCTGATCAGTAACAGCAGCTTCTCTAAGTGAGACTGGGTGAGAGAGAGGGAGGGAGACATGGGTAGTGTTAGAGACAGTGTGGCATTCCACCCCTCCCACTTAGCAGGGCCAGGAGAGTGGGCAGCCCAGCATGACCGCCTCTTTGCAGCCTCCCCTTGGGGGTGTTGGGAAGAGAGCTGGTCTTGGGCTAGGGGTCAGGCTGGCAGGAGCATTCAGTCAGAAGCAGGGTTTGTGGCATTGGGCCTGGCAGGGTGAAGGGAGGGAATGTGAGGAATATCCCGACTCAGCAGTCCACACCCCCCTCCTGCTCTGGGATGGATGTTGGAGGAGGACTGACTGTTGACAACTTGCAGATGGTGGTGTCTTGTCTTGCCAGCCCCCAGCCTCCCCACCCCCACTCTGACTTCCCCTGGGTTATGTTTGGGGAAGAGGGCTGGGGTGTCATGGAAGTCATGAATGCTGGACTCCCCCAAAGACTCTTGGAGCAAGGAAGGGGACTGGGGAAGGGGGACCAGGAGGGGGTATATCCTGACATTGTCATAACTGTGATGATCAGTGAGATGCAAAAAGGAATGCCCCAGACATGAAGGGGATTGCTCCTTTGTGGGGACAAGCTTGGGACAGTGTGAAGGGAGGACTTGGCTAGGGGGGAAATGGGATTTGTGCAGGGAGGTGGGGGCACTGCATGTTAGCAAACCTTCCCTGGAACCCTGGGCTCTCAGAGTGGGAGGTAGTTAGCAGCCTTCTTTGGTAAAATCTAGAACTCTTTTCCACAACTTGATTATAAGTTTCATTAAGACAGGGACCATCTCATAATAACATCGCTTAATTATTCGACAACCCCTCCACAGGGCTAGGTGCATAGTAGGCGTTCTGTCCAAGCTTAATATTGAGTCTGCTTAAATTATTTTTACAGCAGTCTTGCAATATCAGGTACCCCAAATTAAACGCACACCCATAATCCCTGCTATTTACATTTCTCTTTGTACTTTCTAAAGTCATTATGGAGACAGACTTGCGTAAGGCTGACTTGTGTCAACTCAGCCTGAGTCAAGCTCCTCCAGCAGCCTTGGGGAGAGTGCCGACATTAACGTGTGTCAGTGTGTCACCATCGCTCCTTCCTTTTTGCTCCAAGGTAACCCCTGGTCATAGATGAAGAGAGCTGACGGTACTCTTACGAGGCGGGTTCTGTGGATTTACATTGCTGCTACTTGCTTCAGTTCTCTCCTGATTTGAAAGGATCTTGACTTTTGTAAAAATGGCTTTACATAAGATTTGCCACGACAGAATACTGATACCATCAGGGGACTGCATCAGGGGATAGCAATAGGTACTTGTCTTCATGTAGAGAGTCCCAACCATTTGGAGAATGAAAAGAGACCTTGGTAGGTAAGGTTAACCAATTAGCACACTTGGCCATTAACTGAAAGGCTGGAGGTTAAAGTCCATCCAGAAGAACCGTGGAAGAAAGGCCTGGCAACTATTTCTGAAAAATTAACCACTGTGTAGAGTTCCTCTCTAATACATGGGGGCAGCATGAGTCACAGTTGAGTCAACTGCAACCGGTTGAGCTTGAAAATCTGATTTTGACACTAAAAAAGTCACAGAACTCCAAAAGACAGTGGCTGCAGAACAAATACCACTCATTTGAGAAAATATATGCAGACAACATGCTACAATGAAATTGGGAATCATTTGAAATAAAATTATTATTTATCTCCATAGAATTTACAGAAGTTTGACAAAACAGCAGCCAATGTGTTCAGTAATATTCATTCAACTACGTGAGTCCTGGTGTGGTGCTATAGGATAAGCACTGGACTGCAAGGTTGGTTTGAAGCGAAAGGTTGCTGGTTCAAAGCAAACAGCCACTCCTCAGGAAACCCTACTCCACGGCACTTGGCAACAGCAATGTGAGCAAAAATGTTCATTGTGGTGGCATTACTGAAGGTGGAGGAACTAGGATAAGTTCAGGGGAATATCGCCCATCATCTTGGTGTGCAATACCACGCTAGGGAGCTCGTTGTAAAATGAAAAGGGAGTACTTGAGAAGGCAGCCTGTTGCTTGTCAATGGTCTTTCGGGAAGCAGGGGATGGGTGTTGGGGAGGAGTTATGCCGATATCCTCAAACTTTCCCATTCAGAGAGGTCATCAGTGGATATCTGGACTGGAGTTTCAGGTGGGGGTGGGGCGAGCGAGCGAAGGCTGGAGAGGTCCCGAGGATTCCTAAGCCCATCCTGCTCCTTACTGAGGGAGACAGGTGACTGCGGAGTTCTTCCCTGGAATAACCTAGCTCCTTCTTGCCAGTGGCTTCTGACACATTCCCTCTTCCATTTTATATAAATGCTTACGTGGTGGAGGGGGTGGGGCAGGGAAGATGAGTGTAGATCTTCAATCTGCTGTTCCAAGGACTCTTATTTTCCAAACCTCAGATCTGGGTCTGAGGTCTGACAAGTCCCAGAAGCGCTGTGGGGATTCTCAGTGTATATACAATCAGGGCCGTCCGAAAGCCAGAGACCCACGGTGGCTGGAGGAGAGGGGAAGCTGGGACCAACTCTCCCTCCCCATCTCCTCCCTCGAAGACTGGGAGCGGTCAGCCGGAGGCGTCCCGGTGTCTCCGGAGCATCAGCAGCTGGGTGCTCCTCTGAGGGCAACGTGCTGAGAGTGCACTTGGGAGCCGCGGAGGGGGGCCAGGGGTCAGGGCGCTTTTTAATTTCTTGTTAGCGATGACAGCTGTAAAATTCAAGCAATTAAGGAGGAAGACTCCCCCAGGATGCCAGAGGGTCATCCCCCTAAGCTGTGCACATCTTCCTTTCTCCCTCCGTTTCCCCACGCCCCCCCCCCCCCCCCACCCCCGCCATAGTCTTCCCCTCCCTGGGCCCAAAAAGCATTGGGCTACAATTATGAAGAGAGAATGCAGCACGAAACAAAGGGCTTCTGGAACAAAAGTCTCCTCTGGGCTTCTGGAAGGGATGGGACAAACGGAATAGGGAGAAACAGCTGGATCTAGAATTTGCCTCCCCCACCACCTCCCACCCCACTCCTGGAGGTGAGCCCCACCTGTGGAAAGCAGGTCCATTCTCTCCAGGGCTGGTGTTGTGCTTCTCTTTGGAGTGGTCCTCAACAAGTCTGACACTGGTTATGTGGGAGAAGGGCCTGAGATGGGGGGAATAAAGAAAGAGCCTTTTATTCTGTTGAGATCGCCAAGGCATGGGCATCTCTCAGATTTCCTCTCCATCATCTGACTGGGGACTCTTTTCTGTCATCTACTGTGAATCCTGCCCACTGCCTGGACTTTTTGTTCTGTCCCCAGTTGGGGGTGGGGGTTGGGTACATGTGTTTAATGCCATTCTTTTATTAACATGTCATGCCTCATGGGTGGGTTATGTTTTTGGATGAAGCAGCAAAGCTCTACATCCCTGCCCCAAACATTTCACTCCACCCACCAGCTGATACTTGAAACTCCACCATTAACACTTGCTTCCTTTAATGCTGTCTCCTTGTTAGTTTGTAAATACTCCTGGGAAGGGAACACCTTCAACAGAATCAAAGATCTGACAGCTGATATTGATAAAGAAGTAACTGGGGGTGGGGGGAGGGTATTGCTGGCCAGGATTCCCAAGGGAGGGGGTGGTGAGACTCTTTGGGACCCCTTTGCCATTACACAGGTGAGAATGGAAGAGATGATGGGTAGGTTGGTGGTGATGGGAATACAAAGGCTGGAAGTTGTGGAGAAGCGTTTTCAAGGATGCATCTCCAGGTCTTTCTGGCTGTGGAGAGGATGGGAAAGGGAGGAACTGAGTATATGAGTTTCAAGTTCAGAGCTTGGATTCCTGAGAGATGGTGCTATTACTGGCAGGAAAAGGGAAAGTCTGGTGGAGCGGTATTTAGATGGAAGATGAGTTCTGCTTCAACATGTTGCATTTGAAGTCAAGTCATTCCCTCCAGAAGAGGTCAAGATTGGAAGCAATCCAAGCATATTTAGAAGAGGAGCTTTTTTTTTTCCCTGGAGCCCTGGTGGTGCAATGGTTAAGTGCTCAGCTGCTAACTGAAAAGTTGGCAGTTCAAACCCATCTAGCCACCCCACCAGGTAAAAACATGGGCTAAAACTTTGAACAGATATTTTACCAAAGAAGATAAACAGTTGGAAAATAAACATATGAATAGATGTTCAACTTCATTGGTCATCATTATTGTTGTTAAGTGCTGTTGAGTCAGGTCAAACTCATAGTGACCATGTATAGGGTTTCTGAGGAGCGACTGATGAGTTTGAACTGCTGACCTTTCAGTTCAAACCGACATTGCAACTTTCTTGGATTATGTGCTCAGCATAAAGGGGATACTCAATTGTTTAAAATCAGGGAAGGTGTGCACCACAGTTGTATCCTTTCACCATACTTATTCAGTCTTTATGCCGAGCACATAATCTGAGAAGATGGATTATATGAAGAAAAAACTGGATTGTATGAAGAAGAAAGAACGTGGTATCAGAATTGGAGGAAGACTCATTAACAACCTGTGATATGCAGATAATACAACGTTGCTTGCTTAAAGTGGTATCTCATTGTGGTTTTAATTTGCATTTATCTAATGACTAATGTGGCACCATAGGATAATCACTGGACTGACCAAAGCCATGGTATTTTAAATAACCTCTTATGCATGTGAAAGTTGGACAGTGAATAAGGAAGGCGGTAGAAGGATTGATGCATTTGAGCTATGGTGTCGGAGGAGAATATTAAAAGTACCATGGACTGCCCAAAGAACAAAACAAGTATGCATTGGAAGAAGCACAGCCAGAATGCTCTTTGGAAGCCAGGATTATTAGATTTAGTCTCTCATACTTTGGACATATTATCAAGGAGGGATCAGTCCCTGGAGAAGGCTATCATGTTTGGTAAAGTGGAGGTTCCAAGAAAAAGAGGAAGCCCCTCAACAAGACGGATTGGCACAGTGGCAGCAGCAATGGGCTAAAAAATAGCAACAGTTGTGAGATTGGCACAGGACCAGACAGTGTTCCATTCTGTTGTACATAGGGTCGCTATGAGTTGGTGCCGACTCAAGGGCACCTAACAACAACAGCAATGAGTCGGAACCGACTTGATGACATTTAACAATGCAACAATTGTATGTCTGTACTCTGGGACGTTTACTCACAATGGAATGTGACTAATCAATAAAAGCCATGAATTACTGACATGAGAAATAACATAAATGAATATAAAAATAATTGTGTTGTCACCTACATCCAAAGATAAAAATAGACTAAAAGTCAAAAGATAAAAAAAAAATTTGTCGACCTAATGACAATTAAAATGAGCAGGAGTGGTAATACTAATTTCTGATAAAATAGACTTTAAGGCAAAAACCAGTATAGGAGACAAAGAAGAGTATTATACCCTGATTAAAGGGTCAATTGAACAAGAGGATATAACCATATAAATATTTACGCTCCCAATGAAAAAGTCTCAAAGTACATAAATCAAACTCTAACAGAATTGAAGAAAGAAACAGACAACTCTACAATAATAATTGTTGTTGTTGTTTGGTGCCGTCAACTCGGTACCGACTCATAGTGACCCTATGCGCCAACCTCACAATCATTGCTACATTAGAGCCCATTGCTGCTGCCACTGTGCCAATCCATTTTGTTAGGGGTCTTCCTCTTTTTTGTTGTCCTTCCACTTTACCAAGCATGAAGTCCTTCTCCAGGGACTGGTTTCTTCTGAAGTATGTCCCAAGTATGAGAGATGAAGTCTGGCCATCCTGACTTCTAAGGAGCATTCTGGCTGCACTTCTTCCAATACAGATTTGTTCTTTGGCAGTCCATGGTACCTTTAATATTCTCCTCCAACACCATAACTAAATGCATCAGTTCTTCTATGGTGTTCCTTATTAACTGTCCAACTTTCACATGCATATGAGGCTTTTGAAAATATCATGGCTTGGGTCCTCAAACTGACTATCTTTGTTCTTGAACACTTTAAAGAGGTCTTGTGCAGCAGATTTGCCTAATGTAATATGTCGTTTGATTTCTTGACTGCTGCTTCCGTGAGTGTTGATGGTTGATCCCATAAAATGAAGTCTTTGACAACTTTAGTCTTTTCTCCATTTATTTTGATGTTAGTTATTGGTCCAGTGGTGAGGAGTTTTGTTTTCTATACATTGAGGTGTCGCTCATACTGATGGCTGTGGTCTTTGATATTCATTAGTAAGTATTTTAAGTCCTCTTTGCTTTCAGCCAGCAAGGTTGTATCATCTGCTTATGGCAGGTTGTTAATGAGTCTTTCTCCAATCCTGATGCCACATTTTGCTTCATATAATGCAGTTGCTCAGCATAAAGATTGAATAAGTATGGTGAAAGAATACAACCCTGGCTCACACCTTTCCTAATTGAAAACCATTCATTGTTCCCTTGTTCTGTTTGAACAACTGCCTCTTGGTCTATGCACAGGTTCCTCATGAGCACAAATAAATATTCTGGAATCTTCATTCTCTGCAATGCTGTCCATAACTTGTCAGGATTCACATAATCGAAAGACTTGTGTGGTTAATAATGCACAGGAAATATCTTTCTGGTATGCTCCGCTTTCAGCCAAGATCCACCTGACATCAGCAATGATATCCCTCATTTCACGTCCTTGTCAGACTCCAGCTTGAACCACTGGCAGTTCCCTGTAAACGTACTGTTGCAGCCTTTTTTGAATTATCTTTAGCAAAATTTGACTTGCACCAATACTAATTAATGATATTGTCCAATGATTGCTGCATTCCGTTGTGTCATCTCACTTTGGAATGGGCACAAATATGGATCTCTTCCAGTCATTTGGCCCGGCAGCTGTCTTCCAAATTTCTTGGCATAACAATAGGATTTAATATACCACTTTTTTTTTTTTTTTTCCTTAAAGCATTTTATTGTGAATTGAGTGACAGTTTATAGATAAGATGATCAGTTTCACACTCAGTAAATCATACACTGTTTTTCTTCTCAACAATTGCAACAACAGCTATCCCGCTTCCTCCCTGTGGTTCCTATTTCCAGTCCACCTACCTTCCCATCCCTTCTCAACTTTGTTCTTAGGTAAATGCTACCCTTTTGATTTTGAATGACTGATCATTCTGTGGTGAGCATATCTTACTACTGTTGTTGTCTCCCTATACACCTACCTACCGCTTGGCTGAAAATTGGGCTGAAAATTATGAGGCCATAACCTCAGGTTCCTCCAATCTCTTTCTGACCAGTAAGCCTGGTTTTTTTTTTTTTTTTTTTTTGAGTTTTGAGTTTTGAGTTTTGTTCTATATTTCCTCCCTCTCTATCCAGGACCTTCTAATGTAATTCCTTTCAGAGCAGTGGGTAGTGATAGCCATGCACCGTCTAGTTATCTAGTTCTTCTGGTCTCAGAGTCATGGATGCTGATGCTTACATGTTCTATTAGCCCATTGGACTAATTGATTTCAAGCATCTTCAATTCTCATCACTCTTCTTTCTTTCATACATGGAGAGACCAATAGTTGCACTTTAGATGGTCACTCATGAACTTTTAAGATTCCAGATCTTAAAAGTAGGATGTAAAATTTGTCTTACAAAAATGATTCCTAAAGTAGGATGTAAAAATTGTCTTAATGGACTATGTTATACCCTGAGACTATGCTCCTGAGCCCCCCACGCCCAGCAACTCATTGCCTTAAGGTGTTTGGTAATATCTAAGAAGTTTTTTTAAAAAAATAATTTTGCCTGCTGTATACTCTACCATAAGGAACTCTGGTAGTGTAGTGGTTACAAATCGGGCTGTGAACTGCAAGGTCAGCAGTTTGAAACTACCAGCTGTTCCGTGGGAGAAAGATGAGGCTTTCTTCTCCCGTAAAGATTTAGAGCCTCAGAAACCCTATTCAGGGTCGCTATGAGTTGGAACCGACTCCACAGCACATAACAACAACAACAACATACTCTACCATATTCATAGTTGTGTTTACAGCAATGGTATATACCATATACAAATGTCCTCTTTCAAACCCTTATGCATTTTTGGAGATATTCCCATTCTTCCTCCCATACCCACTCAGCCTGGACTGAATATCTGTCCATATATCTATTTGCATAACACTGTTGTTCCAATGTTGTGTATGTAACACTAGTTACCTCTATCCCCTTTAACCCTTGATTACATCCCTCAATACACCATTTTTGATGAAGGATAGAACAACTAGAAATTCAACAGACACAGAAAAACTAAACAACTCAATCAACCAACATGACCTCATAGACTTATATAGAAAACTTAACCCAATAACAGCACAATATGCATTCTTTCCAAGTGTGCGTGGAACATTCTCCAGAATAGATCATATATGAGGCCACAAAGCAAGCCTCAATAAATTTAAAAGCATTGAAATACTACAAAGTATTTTCTTAGATCACAATGCTATAAAATTAAAAATCAACAATAGAAAGATCAAGGAAACATAATCAAATACATGGAAATTGAATAACATTCTGCTTGAGAGCCAGCTTGATAATTGTTGTTGTTGTCATGTACCATTGACTCACAGTGGATTCCAAAGAGCAACTGGTGGATTTGAACTGCCAACCTTGTGGTTCGTAGTCCAGTGCTTATCCTAAAACTCTATACTAGGAGTCCTACTGGGCAATAGAACAAATAAAAACTAAAATTCAAAAATTTCTTGAATCAAACAAGAACAAAATCACAACCTACCAAAACCTTTGGGACACAGAAAAATCAATGTTCTGGGAGCAATTTATAGCAATAAACACACATGTCCAAAAAAGAAGAAAGAACCCAAACCAATAACTTAATTCAACATCTCCAACAATTAGAAAAAGAGCTAAAAAAGTAATCCCACTGCCATCAGAAGAAAATAAATAATAAAGATTAGTGCAGAAAGAAACAAAGCAGAAAATAGAAAAATAATAGGAAGAATCAACAAGATGACAAATTGGTTCTTTGAAAGCATTAATAAAGTTGGCAAATCTAACAAAAGAAAAGAAGAGAATGCAAATGACCTGAATAAGAAATCATATGGGTGACATCACAGCACAATTTCTAGAAACACATGACTTACTTAAACTAATACAGACTGAAGTAGAAAAATTGAGCAGACCTAAAACAAAATAAGAAATTAATTAGGTAATCAAATATTGCCAACAAAAAAAAGTCTGGGCCCAGATGACTTTACTAGTGAATTCTACCAAACATTCAGAAGAAAGATGCTATAAATTCTACTCAAACCATTCCAGAACATAAAAAAGGATGTAAAACTACCAAATTCATTTTGTGAAGTCTAACCCTGATATCAAAACCAAGCAAAGACATCACTAAAAAAATAAAATAAATTTAGAGAACAAGATCCCTCATGGATATAGATGCAAAAATTCTCAACAAAATCCTAGTCAACAGAATCCAACAACGTATAAAAAAATAATACATCATGACTTAGTGGGATTCATATTGGGTATGCAAGGATGGTTCAGTATTAGAAAAATAATCAATATAATCTACCACATAAATAAAACAAAAGAAAAGAACCACATGATCAAATCAATTGGTGACAAAAAAGCTTTTAACAAAATCCAACTCCCATTCCTGATAAAAACACTCAACAAAATAGGAACAAAAGGGAAATTCTTTAACATAGTGACACTGTAGGATAAATACTAGACCTCAAAGTCAGTTGCAAAGTTGACAGTTGAAACTCACCGTTGCTCTTTGGAAACTCTATGCAGGGTTGCTGTGAGCCAGAACTGACTTGATGGCACTTTAGTAACAACAACAACATACAAAACCAACAGCCAACATTACTCTCAGTGGAGAGAAATTGAAAGCACTCCCCTTATGAACAGGAACAGATAAGGATGTCTTTTTCCACCACTCCGATTTAATACAGTGCTGGAAGTCTTAGCCAGAGTCATAAGGCAAGAAAGGGAATCAAAGGCACCCAAATTGGCAAAGAAACAGTAAAACTCTCTATTTTCAGATTATAAGATTATATACATAGAAAATCCCACAGACCCAGCAAGAAAATTATTGGAATTCATTGAAATATTCAGCAAAGTGGCAGGGTATAAGATCAACATAAGAAAATCAGTTAGATTCTTTTATACTACTAATAAAAATAGCTCTGGAGAGAACAAACAAGATGGTGGATCAGGTGGAAGTGTAGTGAGGAGCTCTGTCAGCAACAACACAGAATACCGTACCAGGTAGGCTCAGGGGATGGTGCCAGAACTCTGAACCACTTATAAAGGAGTATTTAGAAAGTTGGAAAGCTTATAGCCAGTGGAATTTGTAGCAGAAGCAAGAAATCCATTGCTTTCTAATCCAAGGTGCTCAGTTGCTCCCTGAATGGCCATTTTGGGTGAGGCTGAACCAGGGAAGGATCAGAGCAGCCACAGATGCCTGACAGACTGTGGAGATAAAGGTGTGGACATTCTTTTTTTTTTTTTTTAAATCTGTTCATTGGTGTCTCGCTGTTGCACACCTCCATTCTGGTGACTAGAGGGGGTGCCTGAGTGAGTGGACACCCCACACCCACCCCTGGAAGGTTCTATTACGCATGCACACAGATGTCCTCAAAATTTAAAGGGACAGTTTCCATTGAAAACCAAATAGCAGCACAAAACAGCTACAGCTGGCCCTGAACTGTTTATCACTAGGAAAAAGGCCTGAGTGGGGTTGTGGAGCAGGACAGGCAGACTAAAAAGGAAATAGGCTGAAAAATAAATCCTGAGTTACATCACAACAACCAGGAGTGGCATCTTGAAATTCCTCAGGAAGAAGAGTGAAAAGGGAAGCCCATCTCCTCATCACATCCACCCGGAGGCAATCAGAAAGCATAAGAAATACCAGAACACACATCCATCTAAGTATTGAGGCCACAGATAACTCCTGAATATGCCCCCCAAAACAGAAACAGATGACCATATCTGCACATGTCCAGAAAAAGATAAAGTGACTGAGGCAAATGAGCTGGAAGGAGACCTACACTCCATACTGGAAGATGGGCAGGCTTTGGAAATGCCTGAGAAGGAATTCCTAAAAATGATTATAAAAAGTATCAAAACACTATACAATGGAGTTGAGAAAAATAAGGAAGAAGTCAGGAGAGCACTACAGGAACAATCACATAAGATAGATACAGCATTGGAAACAATTCAAAACCTACAGAAAGAGGTCCAAACGATTAATAATACAATATGAGAAATAGACAATACACTGAAAGGGCAAAGGAGTAGAATTAAAGAGATGGAAGCAAGAACTAGTGAGCTGGAAGATAAATCTCTCAATACCACTAAGATAGAAGAAAAAACAGAAAAAAGGATAAAAAAATATGAAGAAGGTCTAAGATTCATGTTGGACAACATGAAGAAGAATAACTTAAGAATTATTAGCATTCCAGAACAGGAAGAATCACACAAGTCCACAGAAGAGATAGTTGAAGAACTTCTGGAAGAAAATTTCTCAAACATCCTGAAAAGCAAAAAGATAAGCATCCAAGAAGCTCAATGAACCCCAGGAAGGATAGACCCTAAAAGAAAAGCACCAAGACATATAAAAATCAAACTCTCCAAAATCAAAGATAAGGATAGAATCCTGAAAGCAGCTAGGGAAAAGAGAAGTGTTACATACAAAGGCAAGCAAATCAGACTAAGCTTGGATTTCTCAACAGAAACCATGCAGGCAAGAAGGCAATGAGAAGACATATATAAATCCCTGAAAGAAAAAAAAAAACTGCTGACCAAGAATCCTCTACCCAGCAAAGCTGTCAATCAAATATGACGGTGTAATCAAAATATTCCAGGATAAACAGGAGCTAAGGGATTTTTTCCAAAGCCAACCCTGCGATGAAAAACATCCTAAAGGGAGTTCTGTAGACAGAGAACCAACAAGAATAGACAACAACCAGAGATTGATATACGTGGCAGCGTCACCCGGAAGTCAATCAACAAATGGAAGAGTTAAGAACAGAACAGAACTATAAGAACAAATTCAGAGGATCTGGGAGGTCAGTCTATGATCAAAACAATTACAATGTGAAAGAAGGTAAACACAGAGGAACAGAGATCTAGGTGGTGGGAAGGTCAGGTAAATTACAGGATAAAATAGACTATCTTAAATGGAGGGAGAAGTTAAAAAGATATAAGGTAACCACAACGGTGAGGTCGGGGTGGAAGGGTTTTGGGGGAAGTGGAGGGAGGCAACGGTAGAGCACAGGATAAAGGCAGACATATCATAGTTCGTGTGTTGGGGAGGGCAATGCAAGAAGGGTGAGGAGTTGGAAGAACAAAGTAGATAGGGGAGCACTAAGACAGGTTTGCATGGGCTAAGTGGGACAGAGGTAAATAGTGATGTATGTTTAACCTTGGAACAACAGGGCTCTGTGATACAGGGATCAAAGCATAGTTTGAAGAGGGGAGATAATACTAAGCTGCTTGACTGTCTTATGAATATTGGTTTCGCTTGCTTACTATTGTAAAATAGACACTTGAATGGGATAGAAAGGAATGTTGGGAAACATGATTACAGGAAACTTGTAAGCCTATCTTCAGCCTATCACTGATTGGAATACCTAAAAGGGGTTCTAGAACTTGCCCAGTGAAACAGGCCTCTTGTGGAACCTTTGAAGAGTATAAGTGGAATCCTCAGTCCCATACAGAACTTTCTGAGGTGGGACATTCCCACTAGAAAGAACAAGCAGACCAGCCTGGAACAGCTAGAGTGACAGAAGATGCATCTTCTAAGAAAGATCATCAAGAAAAACCCAAAGCAAAATGGCAGTATGACTGACTACTGCAAGAATAAGCAAGCTGTTCGCCGGGAAGCCATCAATGCAATCAAGTTCCTTCAGGACAAACTCCTTTCTAAGACTGAAACTCAAAGAGAACACACGAGCAGGCTTGTAACCTTGCTGGCAAGCACATTGGGCTACTGGTGAATGGGAGAGCGTGAAAGGCAGCAATGAAAAATGTGCTGAGTTCAACCACAGTCCGTTGACTCCTGCTGACCTAGAGATGAGAGAGAGAAGAGGAAGGGCTGGTTGGTCCAATATGTGATGAGACCAGGGAATACCTGAGCCCATGGACAAGGACATAGCCACAGAGGGCTAGAGCTAAGAGTGAAGCACCCAGCTGATATGAAGTGAGGGTAGAAGAACAAGAGCACTCAGATTTGCAGATAGTAACCATTTGACCTAGCCTCGATAATCAAAACTTGACAAGAGGAAGACAAAAAACAAAATAAAACTATTTTTGATGAAGGAAACAAGGGTAAATTGCTACAATTTGATGAACTTGACATATACTCATGGAGGTAGTAACTCTAAATACTGACAGAGAGGGAAGGAGTCTTCACATCAAGTATCAATGCTATCCCCTCTGTACACACGGTATAGAGGGATGGGCAACTTAGACATTGACTACCTAAAATGAGGGGGCGATAAAGGCAGAAAGTGACTGGCTTACAAGGTTTCAAGCGGGAGTTTAATTTAAGAGTGTGTGGGAGAAGAAATAGTCCCCACTGAGTAGTTGTCATCTTGTCTAGATAGGTCTGGTTAAAAGAGATGGGGATAAGATTCTTATGATTCAATAGTGAGTAATTGTTATCATGACTCATTGTGATTGTCACAATGTAAAGGCAGAAGTTTTGTAACAAAAATGGGGGAGCAGTTAATCTTTCAGTACAGAAAAAGAGGATCCTAGGACCATCAAGGAAGAAGAGCACAAGTGGAATGCGAGACCTTATCCAGAGAAGCAGTGACACCAGAGATGGAGGCAGAGATGGGACATGAAGAGGAGGAGCAGCTGAGGACTCTAGATTCATGAGAAGGGAGGGACTAAGAGATGGTGGCCATGAGGCAGACTTGCAGAATGTGCCCTTTGGTGATATAAATTATTATATATGCCTGAGTGGTTTTTTTTTAAAGAGCTAAAGTGAATAGTTCTGGTAGGGTCATGGTTACGAATTGGGCTGCTAACCTCAAGGTCAGCAGTTCTAAACTACCAGAGGTTCCGCAGGAGAAAGATGAGGCTTTCTGCTCCTGTAAAGATTTACAGCCTTGGAAACCCTCTACAGGGTCACTATGAGTCGGAACCGACTCCACGGTACTTAACAACAACAACAAAGTGAATAGAGAGAAATACTGTTACTGATGGTACATAAGGGAAATGTAATCATTGTGATGAAACAAGTTGTATGGTTTGTTGAACATAAAACTGATTATCTGCCCTGTAAACTTTCACTTAATCCACAATAAAAACTTTAAGGGATTAAAAAAAAAGCTCTGGAAAAGAAATCAGAAAATAATACCATTTACAACAGCCACCCAAAGGATGAAATACTTAGGAATAAATCTAACCAGAGAAACAAAAGACCTATACAAAGAAATCTATAAAACAGTACAAGAAGAAACCAAAAGACACCTACAAAAATATACTATGTTTATGGATAGGAAGAATTAACATGGTGAAATTATTAACATTACCTATGGAGCTCTGGTAGTGTAGTGGTTACGAATCGGGCTGCGAACCTTAAGGTCAGTGGTTCGAAACTACCAGCTGCTCCGCGGGAGAAAGATCAGGCTTTCTACTCCCGTAAAGATGTACACCCTTGGAAACCCTGTGCAGGGTCGCTATGAGTCGAAACCGACTGCACGGCACTTAACAACAACAACAAAGTTATCTATAGATATAATGCAATCTCAATCCAGATCCCAATATCAATTTTTGTTGTTGTTGTTAGGTGTTGGGGGTCTTCCTCTATTTTTTGCCAACCCTCCACTTTACCAAGGATGGTGTCCATCCTAATAACGTGTCCATCCTAATAACATATCCAAAGTATGAGAGGTGAAGTCTTGCCATCCTGGATTCTATGGAGCATTCTGGCTGTGTAGGATTGTTTGTTCTTCTGGCAGTCCATGGTACTTTTAAAATTCTTCTTTAACACCATAATTCAAATGCATCAATTCTTCTATGGACTTCCTTATTTATTGTAAAATGTTTCACATGCCTTTGAGGTGATTGAAAATATCATTGCTTGGGTCAGGCACACCTTAGTCTGCAAACTGATCTTTGCTCTTTAACACTTTAAAGAGGTGCGCTTTAACACTTCAGCAGTAGATTTGCCTAATGTAATACGTCGTTTGATTTCTTGACTACTGTTTCCATGAGTGTTGATTGTGGATCCAAGTGAAATGAAGTCTTTGACAACTTCAATCTTTTCTCTGTTCATCATGATGTTAGTTAGTGGTCTAGTTGTAAGGATTTTTGTTTTCTTTACATTAAGGTGCTATCCATACCAATGACTGTGGTCTTTGGTCTTCATCAGTAAGTATTTTAAGTCCTCTTCATTTCCAACAAGCATCTGCATATTGGAGGTTGTTGATGAGTCTTCTTCCAATCTGATCCCATGTTCTTCTTCATATAATCCAGTTTTTCTGATTATTTGCTCAGCATACGGTTTGAATAAGTATGGTGAAGGGATAAAACCCTGGCACACACCTTTCCCGATTTTACACAATTGAGTATCCCAGTGTTCTGTTCTAAAAACTGCCTCTTGATCTATGTACAGGTACCTCATGAGCACAGTTAAGTGTCCTGGAAGACTCATTCTTCACAATGCTATTCATAATTTGTCATAGTACACAAAGTAGAAAGCCTTTGCCTAATCAGAAAGCACAGGTAAACATCTTTCTGATACTCTCTGCTTTCAGCCAAGATCCATCTGATGTCAGCAATGATAGTTCCACGTCTCCTTCTGAGTCTGACTTGAATTTTTGGTAGTTCCCTGAAGATGTACTATTTCAACCATTTTAAAATTATAATCAGCAAAATTTTACTTGCATGTGATATTAAGGATATTTTTGATTTCTGCATTTTACTGAGTTGCCTCTCTTTGGAATGGACATAAATATGGATCTCTTCCAGTCAGTTGACCAGGTAGTTGTCTTTCAACTTTTTTGGCATACTTGAGTATGCTGCATCTCCTATGCTGTGTCAGTTTGTTGAAACATTTCAGTTTGTATAGTATCAAAGCCTAATTTTTCACCAATGCCCTCAGTGCAGCTTTTGAGTTTTCTTTCAGTACCATTGGTTCTCAATCATATTCTGCCTCATGAAATGGTTGAACATTGATCATTTCTTTTTGGTACAGTGAATTTGTGTATTCCTTCCATCTTCTTTTTTATGCTTCTTCATCATTCAATCCCCCCCACCCCCATAGAATCCTTCAATATTACAAGAGGAGGCTTGAATTTTTTCTTTAGTTCTTTCAGTTTGAGAAATGCTGAGTGTGTTCGTCCCTTTTGGTTTTCTAACTTCAGGTCTTTGTACCATTTTAGTATAATACTTTACTTTGTCATCTCAAGTTGCACTTAGAAATTTTCTGTTCAGCTCTTTTATTTCCTCATTTCTTCCATTTGCTTTAGCTTCTCTATGCTCAAGAGCAAGTTTAAGAATCTCTTCTGATATACCTTTTGGTCTTTTCTGTCTTTTTAATGATCTTTTGCTTTCTTCCTGTATAATGTTCTTGATATCATCCCATAACACTTCTGGGTTTTGGTCGTTAATGTCTAGTGCATCAAATTTGTTTTTTAGATCATCTTTAAATTTAGGTGGGATATAGTCAAGGTTTGAATGGTTTAAAATTAAGAAAGGTGTGTGACAGGGTTGTATTCTTTCACCGTACTTAGTCAACCTGTATGCTGAGCAAATAATCCGAGAAGCTGGGTTATATGAAGAAAAATGTGGCATCAGGTTTGGAGGAAGACTCATTAACAACCTGCGATATGCAGATGATACGATCTTGCTTGCTGAAAGTGAAGAGGACTTAAAATATTCACTGATGAAGATCAAAGAGCACAACCTTCGGTATGGATTACATCTCTTTGTTAAGATAACAAAAATCCTCACCATTGGATCAATAAACAACACTCTTATCAATGGAGAAAAGATTGAAGTTGTCAAAGATTTCATTTTTCTTGGATCAACTATCAACACTCATGGAAGCAGCAGTCAAGAAACCAAACAACGTATTGCACTAGGCAAATCTGCTGCACAAGACCTTTTGAAAGTGTTGAAGAGCAAAGATGTCATCTTGAGAACTAAGGTGTGCCTGACCCAAGTCATGGTATTTTCAATAACCTCGTATGCATGCGAAAGCTAGACAGAGAATAAGGAAGACTGTAGAAGAATTGAACCTTTTGAGTTATGGTGTTGGAGGAGAATATTGAAAGTGCCATGGGCTGCCAAAAGAACCAATAGATCTATGTTGGAAGAAGTGCTCCTTGGAGCCAGGATGGCCAAACTTCATCTCTCAGACTTAAGACATATATTGTCAGGAGGGAGCAGTCTCTGGAGAAGGAAATCATGTTTGGTAAGGTGGAGGGCCAGAGATAAAGAGGCAGACCCCCAGCGAGATGGATTGGCAAAGTGGCAGCACCAATGCGCTCAAGCGTGGCAACAATTGTGAGGTTGACCCAGGACCAGGCAGTGTTTTGTTCTGTTGTGCATATGGTAGCTTAACAATAGTTAAGGTCATATTTTGGCTCATGTGAACTTTCTTTAAATTTCTTTAGCTTCAGCCTGAACTTTTTTTTTTTTTTTCCTTTTGACAGTCCATTGTACTTTTATTTATTTTTTCTTAAATTTTTTATTGTGAATTATGTGATAGTTTACATGGGAGAACGTTAGTTTTACATTCATTCTATCATATATTGTCTCATTGCCATGGTTACAATCCCCTCCATGCATCATCAACCAACCAAAGAAGGGTATACCCTGCAATCCTCCCCTGTACCCGCCAGGTCTTCAGCACACAGTTGCTCTCCCTCTCTGGATCTAAAGTCTCCAGCTGCTCCATCGTTCCACATCATCATCTCTGGCTCCATTTCAGGCATCACTGCTTCTCTGGGTAGGGTCCCGCTCTCTGCTCTTCTCCCTTGATGGTCCTAGGGACCTCCGCTCCTAGGCTGAAAAGTTAATCACACCCCTTCTTGCTATAAAAACGTCTACCTTTACATTTCCAACCCTCACAATCAGTCCTGATAACAATTATTCACTATTGTATCACAAGAGACCCGTCTGCATTTCATTGCATCAGTCCCGCCTAGACAGATTGAATACTACTCACTGGAGATTCTACGTTCCTCCAGGCCCTTCAGCCTGAACTTTTGTATAAGCAATTGATAGTCTATTTCAGAGTCTGCCCATGGCCTTGTTTTGACTGATGATATTGAGCTTTCTCCAGTGTCTCTTCCCACAGATTGAGTCAATTTGATTCCTGTTTATTCCATCTGGTGTGGTCCATGTGTATAATCACTTTTTATGTTGTTGAAAAGATATTTACAATGAATAAGTCATTGGCCTTGCAAAATTCTTTCATGTAATCTTCAACATCATTTCTGTTGCAAAGACCATATTTTCAAACTACTTACCTTTCCTTTGTTTGTTACCTTCACATTTCAATCACCAGTAATTATCAATACATCTTGATTGCATGCTTGATAAATTTCAGACTGAAGAAGTTGGTAGAATGCTTCAATTTCATCATCCTTGGCTTTAGTGGTTGGTGTGTAAATTTGAATAATAATGGTATTAACTGGTCTCCCTTGTAGGAGTATTGACATTATCCTATAACAGCACTGTACTTCAAGATACTTCTTGAAATGTTCTTTTTGATGATTGATGAAACATCATCACTCTTGAATTTTTTGTTCCCAGTATAGTGTATCATATGATTATCTGATTAAACACCAGTCCATTTCAGCTCACTAATGCTTAGGATAGACTCCTGCTGTGGCTCTGTAGGGTCTGAACTGGACTTCAAACCACAAAATTGGTAGTTAAAACCCACCAGCTGCTCCTTGGAAACCCTATAAAGGGTTGCTCTGAGTTGTACCTGACTTGATGGTGCTTAACAACAGCAATATGCCTAGGATGTTGATCGTTCCATTTCATTTTTGAAAACTTCCAATTTTCCTAGATTCATATTTCATACATTTCAGTTTCTGATTATTAATGGATTTTTGCATTTTGATTTGTTACCATCACCAATATGAAGGTCCTGAAAGCTTTTACTCCATTCACGTCATTAGGGTCAACTCTACTTTTGAGGAGGCAGCTGCTTCGAACCTGAGTTCAAACCTCGCAGTTCAAACCAAGCTTGTGGTCCAGCGCATTAACCCATGGGCTAATGCATCAGACTGCAAAGTCGTTTGATCTGCAAGGTCGGTGGTTCAAGCTCACCAGCTGCTCCTTGGAAACCCTATACAGGGTCACTATGGGTCGGAATTGACTCGACGGCTCTTAACAACAACAAACCACACCAGGAATCCTATAGATGAATATCTATATGGACACATTTGCCCAAACATATCAAATTGCACACTTTAAATCTATAGAAAGCTTATGAAAAATACTGAGCATCATGAACATAGCACAAAAGCCAACATCATATGGCTACCGTGAGATGGAGCCAACCTGATGGAAACTTACAACATTTATGTCAACTGTATCTGATAAAGCTTTAAAACAAAGGTTTTATTTACATCAGTCATATTTAGAACATCATTTTTGATCCCTTAATCCACAATTGTTTCCTCTTTCTTTAGGTATTTACTCCTTTCCTGGTTTTCATATGTGCACTTGTCCCATCTCCCTGTTCTCCCAGCATTCTTATATTTACCTTTGATTGTGTCAGTATTCAGTGTTTATATTATTATGACTGTAAGTACTTTATACAGCTGAGCTACATAGCAAATTATTACTTTTCTTCCATGTACAAGTTCCCACCTTGCCCACTCCGGAATTCCTAATTGCCTGGCTTTCCTGTTTTCTTTGTTCTTATTAATAATGCAACAGTAAACTCTTTGCTAGTTGTCTTATCTGCTCTCAAGACATCGAGATACATCAGATGCGCTATCAATTTCATCTTGGTACGAAAGTCTCCTGGAATGTTTGATCTGCCCGTATCTAGACTGATTGCCTTCCAAACTTGATGCACAGCTTTTTCATGGGCTCTCCCTTCTTCCTGGGGATTCCCCTTTGCCTTTATCCTGTGTTGGGTCTCTTGGGATTCTCTTCTCTGTTTTACTTCCTTGTCTTGGTGGAAAACACGCTCTAGTAGCTTCATAGGTAAACATTCATGGGAGGTGAAGTTTTTGATGTCCATTGGATCTTAAAATATCATTTTTCTACCTTTATACATTTTTGCAAGTTTGGCTGGGTAAAAAAATTCTAGTCTGGAAATCACTTTCCTTTTGAAGGAAATTCTTCTTTGACCTTTGGCTTCCAGTTTACTGTTAACTCCCTAAACCATTCTGGTTGCTGACCTGTTCTCCCTCCACCACTCTCTGGAAACTTGTGGGCTGCTCTCTTGGTTCCCAGTGTGCTAAGATTTATGATGCTCTGTCATGGTGTGACTCTATGTTTGAGACACCAAGTAACATGATGGTTAACTTTAAAGTCAATGTTTGGTGTTGCAGGATAAGCACTGGACTGCTAGCTGCAAGGTTGGTGGTTCAAATTCACCAACTGATCCTCGGAAATCCTATACAGGGTCACTGTGAGTCATAATTGACTCAGCAGCAACATCAACAAAATTAGCATGTCTGCCATTTATAAACTTAGTCATGGGCTTGGCGCATTCCTCACCTGTAAAGTGAGGATTATTGTGCAGTCTGAAAATGTTAATATGTGTACAGAACTTAGACTTATACATAGAAGCATTTACAGTTATTTTTATTTTTAGTCGTTGCATTGGGCTCTCAGGAATCTTTCAATTATGGGAACTTTTCTTGAATTACGTTATTTATGATATCCTTCCCTTAGCCTTTTCTGTTTTTGCTACACTTATGATTTAGATGTTAGACTACTTGGACGGATCATCTAATTTTATAGTGCTGTTGTTAAGTACCATGAAGTTGGTTCTGACTCATAGCAACCCTGTATAGGACCCTGATAAGGTTTCTGAGGTTGTAAATCTTTTTGGGAGCAGAAACGTTCATATTTCTCTCTCGGAGTGGCTGATGGACTTGAACTGCCAATCTTGTGGTTCACAGTCCAGTGTTTATCCTTCATATTTTCCCATTCCCCCCACCCTCTCTACTTTGTAGAGATTTACTCAACTTTGTCTTCAAAAAATTTATTGCATTTAAAATTTTTGGTATCACATTTGATTTTTCAAGATCTTTCTTGTTCTCTGCATGTTTTTGAAAATGCTATTATGTTTTTGTTTCATTTTTGCAATTTTCCCCCTCACCATTCTCAGGCTATAATGATAACATGTCATTATTTTAAAACTTTTATCTTACTACATAGCTTTGGCTTCCTCCAAGTCACCTGCCTGTCTGTTTATTTTGGTCTCTGTCTTTTGTACTCTGAGTTCTCTTTAGATGTCTCATAATCCTTGCTTATTTGTAAGTGTGGAGATTTGAAACACTGGTTGGAAGCACTGAGTGTGTGTGGCTTGTCACCTGTAAGCCTCACACTAAGGTGATCTGGCTGGGCTGTTTTTTGAAGTTTCCAGTGTTAGTATCTTTGGGTCTTCCTTTCATGTGGTTCAGATTCCATAGTGAAGCATCCTCCAATTTCCTGCTTAGAGGACAAAGGCTGAGAACCCAGTGAGAAAGAGGGCTCAGACCTCAGCATTCATTTCCAATAAGATACCCCTGCCTTCTAGTGTCCTGGTGTCCTCTGGATCAGGCTAGTTAACCAGTTACCTTTGAATACAATGGACTGTCAATGGCGGATTTTTCAGAAATAGATTGCCAGGTCTTCCTAACAAGGTAGCTCTGTGTGGACTGAAACCTCCAACTGAGTGTGTTAACCACTTGCACCACCCAGGAACTCCTGACTCAGAGATGCTGTTTTACCGTCTCCAGGGAATAAACCTCTAATCTTTTGCCGGAGTTGGCTGGTGATCAGGTGGTGGCGTAGGGCAGGCAATCTGCAGATTTGACTGCTTTTTAAGAAAATCTTTTCCATCAGTCTTTGTTGTTGTTGTTGTTGTTTAACCCTTTTCAGCCCACTTCCAGAGGTAACCAATGTCACCAATTCTGGAGCCTTTTGGGGATTCTGGGTTGTAAATTGAGTGGTTCTGGCATTCCCCAAGGGAGAGCTATTGGTGCAATAGCATATTAAGAGTTTGACTGCTAACTAAAATGTTGGTGGTTCAAACTTACCTAGCACCTCTGTGATCTGCTCCAGCGAAGATTACAGCCTAGAAAACCTTATTAAACAGTTTTACTCTGACACGTGGGCTTTCTATGAATCAAAAAACCAGTTGACAGCACCCACAACACCAACCACCCCCAGAACATGTCTTTCTTCATTGCTTCCTTGGTATTCATTCCCTCTCTCCCATCTGCTTTCCACCTTCCAGAATCTTGTTGCTTTTACCTTCTCTCTAATTCCCCTTGTCATTGAGGGTGTATGCCTTAGGAAACAAGGTGAAAACAAAATGAAAGAAAAAAATTAAAGCCTTTATATTTAAAGCTTTAAAATTTCAGGGCAGAGCACAAGTCGATATCGATGTTCAGGCTGCCATCTTTCCCTGGAAGTCCTTGTATCCATTATTGTTGTTGTTGTTGTTGTCAGGTGCCATCGAGTCAGAACCGACTCATAATGACCCCATGCACAGCAGAACGAAACAATGTCCGATCCTGGGCCAACCTCACTACCGCTGCCACACTTGAGTCCATCAATGATGCCACCTGGCCGATCCATCTCGTTGGGGGTCTTCCTCTTTTTCTCTGACCCTCCACCCTACCCAGCATGACATCCTTCTCCAATGATTGTTTCCTCCGGACAATATGTCCAAAGTAGGAGAGATGAAGCTTAGCCATCTTGGCCTCCAAGGAGCACTCTGGTTGTACTTCTTCCAAAACAGATCTATTGGTTCTTTTGGCAGTCCATGGCACTTTCAGTATTCTCCTCCAACACCACAACTCAAAGGCATCAATTCTTCTACGATCTTCCTTATTCACTGTCCAGCTTTCGCATCCATATGAGGCTATTGAAAACACAATGGCCTGGGTCAGGCGCACCTTAGTCCTCAAGCTGACATCTCTGCTCTTCAATACTTTAAAAAGTATCCATTATTAGAGCTAATCAATATGGAATCAAACTACAAGAATAAACCAGGTCTAGTGCAGCCAGTCCTGGTGTGGTGCTGTGGGTTAATGCGCCAGACTGCAAAGCCATTTGAACTGCAAGGTCAGTAGTTCAAGCTCACCAGATGCTCCTTGGAAACCTTATACAGGGTTGCTATGGGTCGGAATCGACTCAATGGCACTTAACAACAACAACAGTATAGCCAGAGTGCTCCTTGGAGGCCAGGATGGCCAAACTTCATCTCTCATACTTTGGACATATTGTCAGGAGGGACCAGGCCCTGGAGAGGGATATCATGTTTGGGAAGGTGGAGGGTCAGAGAAAAGGAGGAAGACCTCCAGCGAGATGGATTGGCAATATGGCAGTATCAACGGGCTCAAGCGTGGTAACAATTGTGAGGTTGGCCCAGGACCGGGCAGTGTTTCATTCTGTTGTGCATAGGGTTGCTATAAGTTGGTACCAACTTGATGGCACCTAACAACAACAACAACAACTCTGTGTGGGAGCAAACTTGTTGATTGACAGAGGGCAGGAGCTGTATCTCTGTTACTATGTATTGTCAGGCCCAACCACAGGGCCTTGTATGTCAGAAAGTCTCAAGAAAGAGCGACTGAATTTATGAATCAACAGATGAACAAATGAGTTGTCTTCAAAGCCTTTAGCATACTAAAAATATTCCTCAGCGCTGTCAAGACTTCATCCTTGGAAATGAAACAGTATGTGGAAATAACCAAAAGTTGTTCAGTGCCAAGACTTTTGAACTAGGAGAGAAAGCAAACGGTGGTGGAAATAGCAACACCTTTTTTTCTTTTTTGTCCAAAACAAGGTGTGGCACCAAATTATGAGATTAATTTCCTTCTTTTGTGTACAATGAAGTCTGAGGTCAATTCATAAAAAAGAAGGAAAGTCCAAAAATGTTTTGAGCAAACTTGGCTTCGTTAGCCTAGATGTGTTGGGCCTGTTCTATGGGTGGAGAGGATTTTGCAGGTAATGTGATACCAAACAGGTATGTGATTTGGGGCAAGCCATTCAGATTACAGAGGTTTTTATCTTCTCTGTATGGAAAATTAGAGTTGGGCTGGAGGTATTCTCTGTATCTTCTCATCCATGGAGTTTCATGGTTCTAGGTTTCTAGGGGCAGCCAGGACAGTAGGGTGCAGAGAGCTGATTCGGAGGGCCATGCACCCTAGTAGACATATGTAAGAAACAATTTCCCTGTAGCCAGAGTGGTCGTCTTGACAAGACACCACCAACAGCTTCATGGATTTGCTATTCACACACTCCAAGCCAGCCCTCATTAAATCCTTATGGTGGCCTGTGAAGCCGGCAGTCTAAATATTCCCATTGTCCAGATTAGAAAATGAGGCACAGGGAGAGAAATAAACTGCTACACATTCTAATTCTAGGAAGTAATGAAGTAGAGAGCCCAAGTCCATAGTGGTTAAGAAATTCAGGCTTTGGGGATAGATAGACTTGAGTTTAAACTTCAGATCTATCACTTATTTGTTGTGTGTGACCTTGGGCAAGTTACTTAAAATCTCTGAGCATTACTTTACTTATCTGTAAAGGGAGATTATTGTAATCTATTTCACAGGGTTACTGTGGGATAAAGTAAGGCACACACTAGGGATGCAATCCAAGGCAGCATTGATCATTATCATCATTATTTAGAATGAGTTGTTGGAGAGCTACAAATACCTGTACTGTATTACTCCTCAGGCTGGAGTGAGGAGGTAGAATTCCGTGGTGTGTGTACTTGACGAGAGACAATACACACATACACACTCCCTCACAAAGACACATCGGACAGCAATTTAAAACTGTTGTAAGAGTTTTGAAGAGTCCTGGTGGTGCAAATGGTTAAGCACTGGACTTCTAACGGAAAGGTTATCAGTTTGAACCCGCCAGGGGACTCCATGGGAGAAAGATCTGGAGATCTGTTTCCATAAAGATGACAGCATAGGAAATCCTCTGGACAGAGCAGTTCTACTCTGTCACATGAGATTGTTATGAGTTGGAACCGACTAGATGACGCTGAACAACACAAGCGTTAAAGACAGCTGATGCTGTAGGAGTTTGGGGGAGATCACTGAATAGAAGGGATCCAGGAAGGCTTCTTGCTCCAGAACCTGATAAAGAAATAAGTAATGTGTGTTTGGGTCTATCAGAAGAGTCATTGAGTTGAAATAGAATGTATGTATATGTAGGGAAGCAGTAGGGAATAGGCTGCAAAGCAAGCTGGAACCACACAGTAATAATATTATTAATAATAATGGGAATAAAAAAACCTCAGTTGTTGTTTAGCTGATTTTGATTCATGGCGACCCCATGCATGTTAAGGTAGAACTGTGCTCCATAGAGTCTTCAATGGTTGATTTTTCAGAAGTAGGATCATCAGGCCTTTCTTCTGCTGCACCTCTGAGTGGTACCTCCAATCTTTTCATTACCAGCTAAGCACGGTAACTGTTTGCAGCACTCAGACTCCAGTAATGGAAGCAGCCACCACCATTTATTAAGCTCTTCCTGCATGCAAGACACAGTGGGTTCAACATTGGGCTGTTATCAGAAGGTGGAGAATTCAAGCCCACCTGTTGCTCTGTGGGAGAGACATGAAGCCATCTGTCCCTATGAAGATTTGTAGGGTTGCTATGGATAGGAGTCTGCTCAGTGGCAGAGGGTGGTGTTGGTGTGTGTCTGTGTGTGAGAGAGAAACAGGTGTTTATGCTATGCCCTTTCCTTACGTTATCTCATTCAGTCCTTACAACCACCTGATGCAGTTGATGATCTCACTACTTTTAATTTTTTCAAGGAAACTGAGGCTCAGAGAAGCTAGGCAACTGGCCCAGGGACACATGACTAGAAATAGGCAGATTCACAATTTGAATGCACCAATATATACACAAGCCCTATTGTGGGGCTGAAGGATCAGCACTAGACTGGTAACCACAAGGTCAACACTTCAAACCCACTAACTGCTCTTGGAAAGCCTATACAGGGTTGCTATGAATCAGAATCAACTTGATGCACACAACAACAACAACAATGCATACACACGCGGACACAGACGCACACAAAGGGCTCCAGAAATAGCTATCTCTCTCCTCAAACTTTTTTCCCATCCCTTCCAGATGAGTCAGGGGTTAGTTCTTTCTTCTGAGAGGTGGTCCCTCTCCCAACTCTACCTCTGCCTGAAATATTCCTTTGTCTTTAACTCCCAAGGGGAGATCATTATCTTCCAAGGGGATGAAGTCAGTGAGGTGACCAAGGTGCAATATTTAAGGAAGTACTCACCCTCACTGCTGAGTTTGCACTTGCACCCCCTTAAATTTTGTGCTTGTTGTTGTTGTTGTCAGGTGCCATCGAGTCGGAACCGACTCATAGCGACCCCATGCACAGCAGAACGAAACAATGTCCAATCCTGGGCCAACCTCACTACCGCTGCCACACTTAATGACATCAATGATGCCACCTGGCTGATACATCTCGTTGGGGGTCTTCCTCTTTTTTCTCTGACCCTCCACCTTACCCAGCATGACATCCTTCTCCAGTGACTGTTCTCTCTGGACAATGTGTCCATTTGCCTCAACGTAGTTCTGATCCTTCACTGGGGAGTGGAGGGGGTTGCTCTGTGGGTCAAGAAGCCCCTGCCCACTTCCAAGGTCAGATAGACATTCCAGGGGCCCAGGCTACAGCTGTGCTTTCTGCCCCAGAGTGAACAGCAGTTCAGGTTGTAGTCTCAGTTATATGGTCCATTGCCAAATCCACCATTAGTCAGGGTTTCCCACACTCCTGCCTACCTCATTAGCCCCTTCCTTCACCAAGCAGCTCCCCTCCCAGCCCTGGTCATACTTTCCTGTCCCCCAAGGGGCAAATCTGGTTGGATAGACTCCAGCATGGTGCCCTGCTTTCAGGGACAGCTGGTTGGTTCCAGGGACCTGTACAAAGAATCACCTGCATATGCCACAGGGGGCTGGGAAGCCCTGCACTGCTCTTCTGCGCCCTCTAGAGGTTTGGGGTTGCACCAGGTGAGGCACAGGGGAGTGGTCTTGATAGAGGAGGCTTACCCCCCTCCCCCCTGGGCTTGGGCTTCCAGAGGATGTCTGAAAGGTCTCTACATCTAGAGTGGTTGCTAGAAGGTGCCCAGCAAGTTTGCTTCGGTGGTTAAGGCAGAAGGGGTTCAAGGCCCCCATATTTGTCTGGATCCAAGAAGTATCTCCTTAGCCTGTGCAAAGTCAGCTAAGGAGGACAGCCCCTCTCCACTTTTCAAATTCCCCTTGGGAAGTTTTGAGGAGGCTGAAGGTTGCCCTGCCAGCCCTGTGGTCTCACATTTAGAGAGCCAGAAAATCCTGGAGAAGCTTTGGGCCTGGAGGGATGAGGAGGGACTGCATGAGGTGGTTGTGGGGAGGCTTGTGTTGGAGAATCTGCGAAGACTTAGAGAGAAATGTTTCCCTCCTAGTTGGGAAGGATAAACAGAGAAGGGGAGGGTGACAGTGTGGAGCCAGCCTGGGAGGGGACACCACACAGATTAGCTCCTGCATTACTTCATAACCCTGTCTGGACTGGAAGATTGGGGCTGGAGACCTGTGCCTCCAGAAGGGAGTGAGTGGGGCAGATGTAGCCCCCTTAGAATGAATGTCTGATATATAACCACACTGTAGGACAGGGTAGAACTGCCCCATAGGATCCTAAGGTTGTAATCTTTATGGAAAGGATTACAACTGGGGACACAGTGGGACCTACCAGAGCACCAGTGGAGAAAGATGTGGCAGTCTGCTTCCTTAAAGATTTACAGTCTTGGAGATCCTAAATCTTGGGAAGGTCGATTTAGGACTGTTATCAGACAGGATGACTCCACAGCGATGGGAGTCTTTACGCAAGCAGCCTACCATGTCTTTCTGTCATGTAGCAGTTGTTGGATTTGAACTGCCGACTTCTTGGTTAGCAATCCAACACTTACACACTGCCCTACCTAAGCTCCTCCCCCTCATAATACATATGCATAGATTCATTTGTATAAGAACACGTCTGCTCAGCCAGTCCCCTCCAGGTACACCTTCCTCATTTTAAGTTGTCCATTACTTGGCTGAAGTATTTTGGTGGTGGTGGTGGGAGTTGAAGAGTGGGCAGGGCAATTAAGGAGGTGGATAGAGGGAAAGAAAGACTTCCTCCTGGGTGGCTTTTCCTCCGCCTCAATTACTCTAGGAGATTTACATATGCTTGGGTTTGGGACAGAGAAGGAGGAGGTATGCGAGGAGTCATGGTATGATTCCACCTGCCCAAGTGCCAGGCCAGGCCCTCTCCTGCTGCCCCAGGTGAGGGTAGGTGTTGCCCCAGGTGAGGGTAGGTGTTTGCACCCAGAGAAAGAACAGGAGTGGTCTGAGTGTCCCCAGCTGTCTCAGGGAGAAGGAATCCCTTGCTATCCACAGTCTCTTCTCTGTAAACGCCCCAGCCTTCCTAGTGCTTGGGGTCCAGGCTAGGTACATGTCATCTCTATTTCTGTAGCTTTGGGCTCTTCTGCCAGAGCGGATGTCACTGTAGAGGCATCAGACCGTACTCCAACAGAGTTCTGGAGTAGGCCTGGGAGTCAGGGCAGGGAGCTCCAGACTAAGCCTCCCTCTTGTCCTTTGCCACCAGGAAAGGGTCTTTTTCTCCATTTCCCACAAACACTTGCTGTGCCACTCACTTGACAGCCTTCTCATTCCATTTCCCTGCTGCTCTGCTCTTTGCCCCACCACACCTGACAAATTCCTTCCTACACTTCCAGTTCCTAGTTGGAGGCAGGAACACCCCACCCACAATCTTACCTTCTCCTCTTTTCTCTTCACTTTCCCTCTCCCACTCCTTAGAATTTTATCCAGACCAAGAATGGGCCTTATTATTGTTGTTGCCAAGTGATGTGGAGTTGGTTCCGACTCATATGGACCCTGTATAGGAGAAACTGGTGGGTTTGAATCACCGACCTTGTGGTTAGCAGTCCAGTGCTTATCCTACAGTGCCACACCAGGAGTCCATGGGCCTAGAAGTCTCTAAATAAACATCCTGCTGCTATTATCCCATAAATTCCCCCTGGAGATCATTTGTTTGGTGGACTTCTGCTTATCTTTCTTGCTGCAATCCTAGTTATTCTGGTTGGTAGCAATAGGTAAACTCAGGCAGTTGGTCAAACAATGGACTGAAGAGCTTTGTTTTCTTTGCTTCCCCATGCATGATACCCTAGTAATCTTTACAGCATCTCTAAAAGATGGTGCCAGAATGGTGCTCTCTGGTCTTCCCTCCATCTTTGTAGTCTGCCAGGCCACAGGTCAAATGTTCCAAATACTTATCCCCTCTCTTTACAATCAGGAGCTGACAGGGCTTTAGAAATCATACGGTCCAACCCCTTCACTTTATAGAGGAGGACACTGAGGCCAGAGATGGACTTGTTCCAGGTCACACAGAAGGCAGTGACAGTGCCTGGTTTTGATCTCAGGAGTGCTGCCCTCCAGCTTGTGGCCCACCTGTGAAAATCGGACAGCTGCTCAGGAAGCAGTGGTACTCCATGACAGGGCTTCAGAGACACCATTTGTATGGGGGTTTTTCACTCTTGTGGTGATATGGGGAGGTGGGTGTGCAGGGGATACCTAGCCTCTTGGAAGCCAAGGTGGGGAGGGCGCTGTGACCCAGGTCGGCTTGCCTGGAACAGCTGGATTTCTGGGAACACTCCTCTCTTCTCTGTGGGCCCTGTTGTGGGTGGTGGTGGTGATAGAGGTGTGTGTGTATGTTTATTGCTTCGAGTGACCTTCAGCCTGGAGATTTGAGTAGAGATGGAGAGACAAGAGATTGGTAGACGAGTGGTGAAAGGGGACACAAACAGTCCTTTCCTTGGGTTCCTGTCCGAGGTTGATGAAGGGTAGGTTCATTGTGCCTACTAAAAGTCTGCCTTTCTAAAAATCCTGGAGCATGCCAGGAGTTTAGGGAAGGGGGCTTGTTGCCCTTGGTGGTACTCCTTGCTCTCTCTAGAGATGTCACACCAACTGCCCTGACACCCAGATGCACAGGATTTGTATCTCCTCAGAAATGTCCCTTTTGCAAATTCTTCCAGTAGAAGGCCAGTGGAAATTAGAGAGGCATGAAGAACATCTTTTCTTAGCTTGTCCCTCACCTTTCCTGGGGGCTTGTAGAATCTGGCGCTTCCCACAGGCACAGAAGGGCATTGAGTAAATAGGACTGGCCCAGGAGATCCCCAGAGACACTGGGGTCATACAGAAAGGAGGGAGAAGAGGAAGATGGGAAGGATGGATACACCCAAGGAAAGAGAGAGAAAGTAGAGAGAGGAAAAAGCTTTGATTACTCCTTGGTGTCTGGGCATTGAGGGGTTGGAATTCTAGCTCAGGCTGGCACTACCTTCCAAGTTACAACAGTAGTCGGAAACCATGAGTAGTTGAGACTGGGTCTCTTGGATTAAGGGAATGTGTGTGGGAAACATTTCTGTATGGGGAGTAAAGGGAAATCCTAGCCTAGTTGTTCAGCACAAGGTGGGAGGAGACAAAGAGACAGGTCCCCAGACATTTCCCCTGGCACGGCATTACAGATTGGAGTGAACAGTGGCCCAGCAATGGCAAACAGTCAGTTGGTTTGCACTGGCGGAGTTATTGATTGTTAATCTACTAAAATATTTCCAAACAGACTGGTAAATTGCTGCAGTTCCAGCTCCTGAGGCCCGCCCCCCTGCCTCTCTGACCACCCCCAAACCTTCCTGGATCCCTTGAACCACCCATAATCTAAAGACTGAGGTCAGTTCTGTCTGAATGGTGAGGTAGCTTCAAAAAGTTCATGGAAAAATGGAATTGAAAGACAATGGAATGTTTCCAGCAACCTTTCAGAGCCTTCTTGTAATCCCAAATCAGAACGAAGGTTAACTCCTTTGATCATCAGCTAGGGGGCTGGGGTCTCACAGTTGGGTCTGACCAGGGTCTGGTCTTGGGATATGGGGCATCTGGCAGCAGACACAGCATCATTGAATGTGACTTGTTCTCACTCCAAATGCTTTCAGTTGTGCTCTGGAGGGAGCTGGACCTGACCAAGTGGGCTGGCATGCAGGGACTTGTAGGCAGGATCAGGGCATAGTTCACACCAGCTGTACTCTCTGCAGAGCATGGCCCAGATGGAGGGCGTTATCAGCCCCTCTAAGTGGGAAGGAGATGCCAACCACAGAGCCTGTGACCTACTCCTGATGCATGTGGCCCCTAATCTCAGCGTCCTTCCTGGTACTGCCTGGCTCCCCAACCAGCCAGTCAGTTGGAGTCGAGACCTCATCTATTCCCATGGTACCTGCTTGGTGCTGGGCTCTGGTAAAGTGACATCATGGTTGTCAGAATGGTAGAAAGAGCACTGGGCTATGAGTCCAGAGAATTATGAGTTTAGCTCCTACCTCAGACAAGTCTGGCCCTCATTCTGCTAATCTAGTGATTGCCAAAACATCTTCTTTAGCAGTAGAGCCTTTTCTTCAAATGAAATGCAAAGAAAAATCAATGTAAAAAAAAAAAAAAGTCCAATAAATAAGGCAGATAAAACTGGGTGTGCTGTTCCTAACTACCCCTGTCCCGCTTCCCCTGGTCCCCACTTCTGAGGAACACCAAAGTTCTCAAGACACAATTTGATACCCTCTTGACATTGGTATCCTGGGACTATTGTCTCATTTGTTGATTTTCTAGAGGATATTAGGTCAGGATGATCCTGGAAGCTGAGGGGAGGCTGCTTTTGTCTTTCTGTCTCCCCCATGCCCCATACCCCACCCTGAATTTCTGGATCTGGGAAAGAAGGCAGGGTGGGGTGACCCCTCTCTGAATGTCAATCATTAACTGGCTTTATCTTAGTGAACTGTCCTGGGGGGTGTTGGGCCATGGACTAGGCTTCTGGCCCAGACCCATGGAGTGGCTGGGGGAGGAAGGAAGGGACTTATTTTGTTGGGGGTAGGATGGGGTGTAGGGGATGCCTTATTTTTATTATGTCACTTATTTTTCCTGGATTCCCCTACAGGGACCCATGTTGCAGCCAACTCAGTGACAACCTGGTGACAACACAATCATTCCAAAGAAAGGCTAAAGCAGGAACTAAATCAGACCATCCCACATCCCTAGTCATCTTTGGCATGCGTTTCATGATATATATATTATATCATGAAAATTTTATTATATTTTTATTATATATATATATATATATTTTGGCTGGAGATTGAGGTAAAGCCATTTCCGTATTTCATTCTGTTTGTCTTTAGCTTGATGATTGAGGGTTTGTACCCTCTGAGAATTTGCTCAGAGGTAGGGATGGGAGAAAGGGAAGGGAATGAACATTGATGAGTTATCTACTCCAGGCTACAAGTTTTGCTTGCATTTGCTGTCTCCATATATTTCTCCTACAGCTCTGGAGGTAAGTATCCAAACCAAAACCCCAAAATAACAACAAACAAGTCAGTCGCAGTAGGGTTGATTTTTGACTCATAACAATCCCACGTGTTACAGAGCACTGTGCTCCAAAGGGTTTTTAGGCTGTGACTTTTTAGAAAATAGATAGCCAGACTTTTCTTCTAAAGTGCATGTAGGTGGGTTTGAACTGCCAAACTTTTGGTTGATAATAGATTGCTTAACTGTTTGTGCCACCTAGGGGGCTTGGCGGTAAGTTCTAGAAGACCCATTTTACAGATAAGGAAACCGAGGCTCAAATTAAGTAGCTTGTCCAAAGCTTCACAGCTTAGTAATGGCGAACCAAGATTTAAACCCAGCTTGTCCGGAGTTTTCTATTGCATGCTATGGAGTGGAGGGGGCCGAGGAGAACGGGTGGGGCAGAAGCTTTTCACAGTGACGGTTCACCAAGTGAAACATCTTTTCAGAGAAGGCAGTGTTTCTGGTTCTCAGGTATCAGTGGAAGCAATTCCCTCCTTGCCGGGATTTGAGGAATTCCCTGGGACCACATTTTCCCTCTAGTTCTTGGTGCTATGGCCCAGATTTCACCATTAGTGCTGAACTTCTTTGAGTTAAGTATTGTCCTCTCAAGGGGTCTTTTAATATTCACAGACCCCTTGTGGTTTCATGGGACATTCCAGTTAATTGGCCAAATAACATGTTTAGTGTGCCTCTTCTACCTCTTAGTTCATTTTGTAGTGCCTGTTAAAAGTTTATAAGCAATCATCCAAGCATGGCAATTGGTCTCTGTTCACTTGAAGCAACAGAGGAGGGAGAGTCAGGAATAGGTGGATGATCCTGGAGTCCTGGTTTGGCACTGTAGGATGAACCCTGGACTGCTAACTGAAAGGTTGGTGGTTCAAATCTACCAGCGGATCCATGGACACGCTACACAGGATCACTACGTTGGAACAAACTTAATGGCACTTAACAACAGTGGGATATGTGGCTAATTACTTCTATGAACAACTTGACTCCTTTGTCACAACACCAGGACTGGATGGTGCCCAGCTACTATTATTGAACATTTTGATGAAAGATTCTGTAGAAGAATCCTTACCAAAAGGAGAAAAATGCAGAAGAGAATTTCAACTTCTCATGGAATCCAGACTTTCTGGAGTCAGACAGCTGGATGAAACTCTGAAAGTATAGCTCTGAGATCATCTTTAACCATAAACCAAAAACATTCTTCATGTTTTCTTAAAACTAAATAAATGTTTAGTTAATTTAAAAAAAAAAAATAATAAAGTCTGGCTTGAGCATTGTTGTTGTTGTTGTTGTTAAGTGCCGTCGAGTCGGAGCCGACCCATAGCGACCCTGTACAGGGTTTCCGAGGGTGTAAATCCTTACGGGAGTAGAAAGCCTCGTCTTTCTCCCGCGGAGCGGCTGGTAGTTTCGAACCACTGACCTTAAGGTTCGCAGCCCGATTCGTAACCACTACGCTACCAGAGCTTGAGCATTAGGCACTTTTAAGAATTATCTATGTGGGATCAAATTGCCAAAAGCAACTGGAAAGATTAGATAGGAACTTTAGGAGCAGTGTGTTTATGCTAATGAGGGGGCAACGCAGAAAAGGAGAGTGAGAATGGTTGAACAACTCAAAGAATGTAATAAAAATGTCACTGAATTATAAACAGAGAAACAATTGAACTGATATATGTTTTGTTGTGTATATATATTCTCAATAACAAAACAAATTTAAAGCAATACAGATCCCTGGAAGATGTAACATTTTCTCTCAGTGATTTCAGTTGGAGTGTTTGATGGAGCTGTTACAGCCTCATAGGACTTTATGGAGTGTAAAAATCAAAACAAAACAAAAATCGCAATTTGAGTCCATTCCTACTCCTGGAGACCCCATATGCACAGAGTAGAACTGCTTCGTAGGGTTTTCTTAGTCATGATCTTTATGAAAGCAGACCACCAGGTCTTTCTTCCATGGTACCACTGTATGGTTTCAAACTTCCACCCTTCAGGTTAATGCTGTTGTTGTTAAGTGTTGCCGAGTCAGTTTTGACTCATAGCGGCCCTGTATAGGGTTTCCTAATGGAGTTCTGGTGTGGCACTGTGGATTAATGAGCTAGACTGCAAAGTCATTTTGAACTGCAAGGTCTGTGATTCAAGCTCACCACCCGCTGCTTGGAAACCTTATACAGGGTTACAATGGGTCGGAACTGACTCCATGGCACTTAACAATAGCAGAGTTTCCAAGAAGCAGCTAGTGGGTTTGAACTGCTGACCGTGTGGTTTAAAGTCCAGTGCTGATCCTACAGAGCCACACCAGGAGTTCAGGTGAGTGGCTGAGTGTAATCTGTTTGCATCACCCAGGGACCTTAACCTCATGCTTTTACTTAAGGGAAACTTGAGGTCCAGAAAGGGAGAGTGACTTGACCCACATCATATAGTCTACAACAAACTGGACTTTTTTGTCCCGTGCTGTTTCCAGATCTTCATGTGTCTGACAGGCAGATAGAAAAATGTGATGGGACCAAGGACAGAGAAGGGGCAATGTTGGGGAAGAGCTCTTTCGGCTTTGTGTCCTGCCTCAGACAGGTGGTGATGTCCTCTGCCCTTCTCCCCTTGTCCTTGCAGCAAACAAGAGCAGTGTTCAGTGTTCGAGATGGATCCATCTCTCACATCTGATTGTTTGCTAAATTCTCTGGCAGAGACTTGCTGTCCCAGAGGGCGGGGACACTTGTTGGGGGCTCATCCCCTGAGGAACCAGCATTGTCCCTGTGGGCTTTGGCTGGGAATGTTTTCGAAGAATCCCTAATACCCTGATCTGCCTAACCTTGAAATCTGTGTCACCGAGAGGAGCACAGGGTGGGCTAAAATGAGCCATCAGAATCTTCCAGACCCTGTTTCCCCTGCTCTCCAGCCCCTCTCCACTAAACGGACTAAACTTCAAGACTCAGGTCAAGGGCTACCTCCTCCAGGAAGTCTTCCCAGGCTCCTCCTCATATCTCTAGCTAATTGTTTTATTCAGTTTACTCTTCCAGTTCCCCCTTTAGATAGGAAACTCCTTCCACATTGTTGTTGTCCTATGACCCAGACTAAAGCTGGCCTCATACACTGAGCTTAGTAATTGCTTGTGATATAAACATCCTGTGCCACCTCCTACAAGAAGCCCTTCCTGATACTCATTGCAGCCAGTTTGTCTGCTCTGCCTCTGAACCTTCATGACAGTTTGTGCCTTTTCCAGGGCCTCCTTCCCGTCTTGCTTCTGGTGTCGTTGCCTGGAGATTTGTCTGTGTGCAGCAACATTCCAAGGCAGGTTTTTTCATTCCTCTTTTACAGATGAGGGTAACCAAGGCTCAGAGAATTGAGTAACTGGCCTAACGTCACACAGTTGAGGAGCCAGGAGTGTGACAGGAGTCTGTTTGGCTCCTAAAGTCTCGACACTTTCCATTGTTCTACTTAGGTATCCTTGTGTCTGGTGCTTGGTGGGCTTTGAGAAATATTCACAAATTATATTGAAGCTCATCTCTCAGGCAGGTCCCAGGTTGGGAGAGAGGATGCAACCATGGAACTTTAGCTGACACCTCTTTATCAATTGGCCATCATTACCTATCATTGTTGTTGTTGTCAGGTGCCATCGAGTCAGAACCGACTCATAGCAACCCCATGCACAGCAGAACGAAACAATGTCTGGTCCTGGGTCAACCTCACTACCGCTGCCACACTTGACGCCATCAATGATGCCACCTGGCTGATTCATCTCATTGGGGGTCTTCCTCTTTTTCTCTGACCCTCCATCTTACCCAGCATGACATCCTTCTCCAGTGACTGTTCCCTCCTGACAACATGTCCAAAGTATGAGAGTGGAAGTTTAGGCAGCACTGGCTGCATTTCTTCCAAAACAGATCTATTGGTTCTTTACCCATCATTACCCCAAGTCAAACCTCCAGATGGGACTATGATACTGACATTGGAAGAAGAGGCCATTCTTCCTTGTCTTTTCTCGGTTGCTGTTTTTATTATTACCTTCTGTCTATCATAGTGATACCTCTTGGAGATCCAGCAACTCTCTGCTCTAATTTTGTCTTCAGAAAGGGCTCTGCCTCTTCATCTGCAGGCTTCATGTTCACCTGCCTACACATCCAACCAGATGAGAGCCTCCCTGAACATCAGAGGTGACAGGACATCAGGACAAAGTACACCTATTGTGCCTTGGACCTGATCACTACTTCCTTTGTCTGGAGCCACTGTTGGCTCGTGGCTGCTTTTCATGCTCTTCTTTCCCCTCACCCTGTCCCTCTCTCCCTTCCCCCTCTCCTGGAACACCTTGCCCTTCAAGGCAGCCAAATGTCTTCCCCTTCCTCCTTGGCTCCTTCGGAACTGCCTCCAGAGCCACTCTGAGGTGGGTCTTCTGACTGGGGCCAAGGGTGCCTCTTGAGAGGAGCTTTGAAGGATTTCTCTAGGTTTTTGGTTGCTGTCTGTTCTACCCGTCTCACTACACACACTGCTGGGTGACCCTGGGCATCTCTGTCTCTCCTCTGGCCCTTTGGGAGTTCTCTGGAGGGACAGTTTTCCCTGATACTCCCTGTTCTGCAGTGACCTAGGAAGAAGGGTAAAGGGAATTAAATTTATTGAAGGGATTAAACTTCTGACAAGAGACAGTGATACTGAGACAGTCTTATGATTGTCTTGCATTTCTTGTTTTGTGTATTTCTTGCTCCCTTTTTGAAGATCCAGGTGAGTAGGACTTTCAGTTTGGTGACAATGTGTCTACCATAGTATGTCATTGTGAAGTTTGGTGATGTCACATTGGGGGATGGGATCTGGAGTCAAACGGTTCTCTGAGTCACCACCAGGTTGTGTCCCCAAGCTATCTGAAGACTGGAGGTGGAAGATTTGTCCCCACTAGTGAAGATGCTCCCAAGTCCCTCAGATCAGGCTGCAGACCTACTCCCATATTCTGGGAATTCTGCTCCTTCTCTCCCCTGATTCCCCAGGCCAGGGAGGAACCTAGCTAAGGGAGGAACCTCAAATAGGTTGTTGTAATGAGCCTCACTGACTGCAACCCTGGGGAGATGGTTGATTCAGGTGGAGGAATGTCCCAGGGCTATGAAGTGACAGTTGATGGCTGGCATTTTCCTTCCCCCTTTTCCCACCTTAGAATGTCTCCAGCCTTCTCCCAAATTTAGGGTTCTTCACTAAGATCTTCTCTTCCAGCCCACTGCTGTCTCTGGGAGCCAAGGAAGGCTGATACTAGAAGATGAGAAGGGGTGCAGGGGAGGGGGTCAGAGGAAGCCGCTTGGGGCCTGGAGCCCCTGTCTTGGTTTAGGCCTGCTCCAGATGAGGGAGGGGATACCTGCCAAGGTGCTCACTCCTTGTGCTTGGAGATGCTAAAAGCAGACCCAGTCGGACAAGGGGGAAGTTTAATGGTGGCTTCCCTCCCATCTTCATTTAGCAGATTGAAGCTGGAGCTCTGGCTGGGTGAGGAGGTCTGCCTGGGAGGGGACCCTTGAGTCAGGAATACACATTTAGTAGTTGTAAAAGACCTTGTCCCTAGCTGCTGGGGGCCTGCCAGTCAGTGTGATGGGACTGAAGGCATATATAATGGGATGAATGGAATGGGGTGGGTGGGAGACAGTCCCACTCATCATGGGGGGCCTCCTATAGCACTCCTATAGAATTGAGGTGCAAGGGGTAACCTTATACAGAGAGAGGGGGCTGGCTGAGTAAACTTGGATTATTTTGGTCAAATTAGGGCAAGTTGCTGTATTCCTATCCTCAATTTAGTTCCCTTCAGAGGGGCTACATCAGACCCAGGCTAGGTCCTGGTCAGACTTAGGTGGATAATGAGCTTGGTTGGGTCCACTCTTCCCATAGGCATTAGAGCCCCCCTTTGTTCACTGGCGGGGGGGGGGGGGGGGGGGGGGGGGGGAGCTTGGAGGCAACTGGGCCAAAGCCCAACCAGAAATTTCCCCAGGCTGGTCCTTATATGCAAGGGTGGGGTGGGGAGCCTTGGGGAGCACTTTGGGAAAAAACCCTGGGGAGTTGGAGAAGGGGGATTTGGGAAAAAGTGAGGGATTATGGGAAAGATAGAGAAGAGGTTTCAAGCTGGAGGAAGCAGCCAAGGGATCCTGTCAGTGGTGTGTAGGGGAGCTAAGGAGAACCCCTCAGTTCTGTTCAGAAGGTTAGCTGTGAGCCTGGGCTGGGGCAGATAGAAAGAAGCCTTGGCCCCCAGCCTGGTGGGAGCTTTGGGCAGCTGGCCTACAGACGTTCCTTAGTGTTGGTGGGTAGGTTTGAATCATCACTCAGGCCCTCGTCTCCATCTGCCCCCACCAGGCCCTGGCCTCAGTTCCCTGGCAACATCTGGTGGTGGTGGTGGTGGGGGAGCAAGAACAAGGGCCTCTGTCTGCCCAGCTGCCTCTCCTTTTGGGCTCTGCCAAACTCCACAGTGCATACGTGGGCTCCATCAGGTTGTCTTCCCCGCCCCCTCCCCACTACTCCTAACCCTGGAAAGACACGGCTTCCTGCTCTCCACAAATTTGGCGCCAAATTTTTCTTTCAGGGAAGCTTCTCTGACACTTCTGGAAGGACCCCAGCCATCTCAGTAGGTCGGTCACAGCTCAGTCTAAGGTCTGTAGGCATGATAAAGGTTTCAGATGGATACCTTGTCCTGTGCGTAGGGTCATTCGAGGAATACGACTGTTTGGGAGCAGAAATGGGGGCTGGTCTGAAATAAACTTCCCCAACCTACAGGAGACCCATTTGCTTCTCAGCCAGCGTTGGGGGTGTTCAGACAGTAGCCACTAGGGGGCGCTCGGTCACCACAGGGAAGCGCTCGTTCGAGCTAGATGAACTTGGGAGGGCAGCATCTGCGTGAGAGTGAGGAGGAGGGTGTGGGTGTCAATGTGAGTGTGTGTAAGCGATGAGGGTGTTAGAGGAGAAAGAAGGATAGGGGTCACTCCAGTATTCCAATTAGTCCCTCTTCTCATCAGTCCCTATTCGTCCCTCTACTGTTCCCAGATAAGACAGAACGAGATCTCCGGCCCTGTCAGCACATAACCTCACTTTCTTGCTCCTCCTCTCGAATACCCAGCGGGAATGTGTGTCTCGGGGCAGAGTTTTTGGGGGTAAGTGGGTAATTTTCAGACTGTGAACTTTGGTGGGAGATCGCGCTTTCCCTTCACTGGGGTGAGTTGGGGGTCCTGGCTTCACTCAGAGTCCTCGGGGGTAGGGTGAGCCACCGCAGCACGTTACCAGCAGGCGCCTGGGGCCGGAGGGACTGGAGGCAAGGCTTGATCTGTCTCCGCCCCGGGGCGGGGCGGGAGGAGGAGCCAGGCATTTTTTTTTTTTTTTTAAAGTCGGCTGGAAGCGGTGAGGAGCGCAGAGGGTTGGGGCCGCGGGGCTGCAAAGCGGCAGCAGCGGCACTTGGTCGGGAAACGCGGCTGCGAGACGGACGGACCCGCGAGGTTACCGGGCTGGGGCCTCTGCACTGGAATTTGATACTGGTTTACCTGGGGTTTATCCCCTTGCTTTTTCCTTAAACATTTGAAAAAACTATTATTTCCCGTTTTAATTTATTTTTGTTTCCCATTCCTCACTTAAATCTGGCCGACGGTTTGGGGGGTTGCTCTTCTACTCCCCCAAATCACTTCGGATTTTGGAAACCAGCAGAAAGGAAAGACGTAGCAAGAACGCCAGAGAGAAGTCAAGGAAGAGAGAGAGACGAGGTCAGAGCGCACGAGCCAGCGATCAACGAGAGGGACAGGGGCAAAGTGAGTGACCTGCTTTTTGGGGTGACCGCCGGAGCGCAGCGTGAGCCCTCCCCCTCTGGATCCCGCATCGGACCAGCAGCGCTGACGGACAGACAGACAGACACCGCCCCCCGCCCCAGCGCCCACCTCCTCTCCGGCCGGTGGCCGACGGTGGACGCAGCGGCGAGCCGCGGGCTGGAATCGGAGCCCGCGCCCGGAGGCGGGGTGGAGGGGGTCGGGGTTCGCGGTGATGCACTGAAACTTTTCGTCCAACTTCTGGGCTGTTCTCGCTCCGGAGGAGTCGTGGTCCGCTCCGGGGAAGCCGAGCCGAGCGAAGCCGGGAGAAGTGCTAGCTCGGGCCGGGAGGAGCCGCAGCAAGAGGAGGGGGAGGAGGAAGAAGAGAAGGAAGAGGAGGAGGAGAGGGGGCCGCTGCGACTCGGCTCTCGGAAGCCGGGCTCATGGACGGGTGAGGCGGCCGTGTGCGCAGACAGTGCTCCAGCCGCGCGCGCTCTCCAGGCCCCGGCCAGGGCCTTGGCTCCAGGAGGAAAAGGAGACCGCCAAGGCGCCGAGGAGAGCGGGCCGCCCCGCAGCCGGAGCCCGAGAGGGAGCGCGAGCCGCGCCGGCCCCGGCCGGGCCTCCGAAACCATGAACTTTCTGCTTTCTTGGGTGCATTGGAGCCTTGCCTTGCTGCTCTACCTCCACCACGCCAAGGTAAGCGACTGTGCCCGCCTGGCGACGCGGGCTGTTGCAAGCGCCTCTCCCGATTGGGAACGTGCGTGCGAGCGCGCGCGTGGGGAATCCATGCCCCACGCGGGTCCATGGGCATCTGGCGCTCGACATCCCCCTCGTCGTCGTACGTGTGGGGGACGCGAGCTAGGTGTGAGGGCACCGGGATAAAGTCTCGCCGCCCACGCGGGCCCTGCCCACCCACCAGAGTCACCGCACGTACGATCTGGGCCGACCAGTGGAGGGCGGGAGCCCGAGGAGGAGGCCGAGGGGGCTGGGCTTGCGCTGCCGCGGGCGGCTGAAGTTTGCTCCCAGCCGCTGGTCCCCAACGAACTGGAAGTCGGGGCAGCGGGGGCGAAAGCCCGAGCCCAGCGGGGAGGGGGTGCTCGGACCTTGGACTAACGAGGGCAGAGAGCGTGGAGGGGGGAGGGCGCAGGCGAAAAAGGGAGCTCGCTGTCACTGCCGATTGGCCTCTTCGGCCCTCTCCGCGAGTTTGGCAAAAGTTTTGGGATGGGTAGCAGCGGGGACCCCCCTCCCCGCCGGGCCACCTGCGCCGCGCCACCCCCGCCCGTCTCCCGCTGGGTGCCCGCCCTCCCCCGCCCGGCCGGGCGCGCGCGGCGCGGAGCCGATTACATCAGCCCGGGCCTGGCCGGCCGCGTGTTCTCGGAGCCGCGGCGGCCGAAGCTGGGAGCCCGGGGCGGCGAGCGGCGCCCCTCCCCCCGCCGGCCCTACACGGGAAGGTGACCTCGCGAGGTAGCTCCAGACCTGGGATCGCGGCAACCACTCCTATTCCTTCCCACAGTGCCAACCCCTTGTCCCCTCCTGGGTTAGGAGGAATTCCCGCATGCCCCTTCCCCCTGTCCCCTTTTTCTCCCATAAAAGAGTGTAGAGAAACCCCAGACACCCTTTTATTCTTTTACTCCCCTTTGCCAGGCCCCTTATGTGGCCCCTCTCCTGCCCTTAAGTTTGGGCAAAGGACGATCCCTGTTAAGAAGTCGGGGATCGGAGCCCACCCGGGGCTGTGCTTTGTCGAGACTCTACCCAAAAGGCGTGAGCTGGTGACAGTCTGTTTCTCTCCCCTCCTCCACAGTTCTTAGTGGAGCTGCGCCTAGCCTTTTCGGGGGGTGACCAAAGGGAAGATTTACAGAGTGTCACTATTTCGATTTACACTGACACCGGCAGCTTGGAGATAGTTCTCCCAGAACCTTCGGAAGGGGCGCCTGCTCCCCACCTTTACCACCTGTGAAAGTGATTCTTGGCCTTTCACAGCTTTGGACACCCAGTCCTCCAAATCCTTGTGGTAACCAAGGAGGAAAAGACACCTGCCGTCCACCCCCAGACCCTTACATACATACTTCTCCCTCGTGGAGTAGGGCATTGGAGCAGGGAGTTGGAGCAGGTGGTTTTGGGAACTCCAGACTTGCCTACTTGTTTTTCAAAGCCACCCAAATGGTCCCCTTCCTCTCCTGCCTTGCATCCTCCTTCACTCAGAGTCCCTATAGAGAGGAGACAGAGGGAAGGAAACGGGCAAGGGTCCCTGTTGCCACCCAAAGTTCCTCAGACCCTGGCACAAAGGCCTTGGCTCCAGGCTTCTGGAAGGGGGGGGGGTGGTTGTGTGTGAGGAGGAGGAGTGACTGCCTGGCCACAGTATGACCTTCAGAGGCCCCCAGAGAAGGGCACCTGGCCCCTCCCCGTTCAGAGCCACCCCTCTTGGTGCCCCTGGCCTTGGAGGGGTGTGTGGAGTTTCTGTCCCTTTCCTCCTTGGAACCCCGTGAGGAGTGCAGACTATAGGGAGAAGTTGGCAGGGGGAGCCGCAGGGGGGAGGAGGGGAGAGAAAGAGGGGGTGTTGTGAGACTGTAGGGAAGGGGCTCCTTGAGGGAGCTGCAGTGGGATGCTGTCCAGCTGCAAGCTTGGCAACTGTCATATTGAGAGGGACTTCCTCTGGCCTTGGCTCTGGAGACAAGGTTGGGGTGCTAGGGTGCGTGGGAAGGAGATTGACAGACAAATGGTACTCGTTCTCTTTGAGGTGTGTAGTTTAGGAAGCTAGAGTGCAGCTCTGGGATTTGCTCCACCAGAGAAGCCGGTAGGGTGGGGCGTTAGAGTGAACTGAAGACCCTCTGAAAGGGCTGGAGAAGCCTTTGCCTGCTTTGCGCTGTCAGCTCCACATGGCTGGGCTTGTTGACCTTCACAGCTTCTGGGGAGGGAAGGAACTATCCGGTGGGGAGGGGGTGGGAGAGGCCTCAGGCTTAGGTAGGGCAGGGGGCCCCCTAGGGGCTGGGCAGAGGAAAGGCATTAAAGGCTTCCCAGGTTGCATTTGAGGAAGGTGAGAGAGAGGGGGTTAGGACCCCCTAACTCTGGAAGGAAGAAGAAACCAGGGAATCAGGTGGGAGGAAATAGTCAAACTTTGGAGAAATTTGTGTAGTGGGAGAGGATGGAGTTCACCCTTACAGCCGCAACCCCTCCTCCCACACACCCCGGGTTTCTTTCCAGGGTTTTACCCTATAGACAACCCGTGGGTATGCAGTATCTCTGAGACCTGGAAGAATCTGGGTGGAGGAGGGTGGCTGATGCCCTTCGTTCCTCTGAACCCCCCCCCCCCCCCCAGTAGCAACTCACCCTGGTATTTGTCATGTCAGCAGGAAAAGGTCACCATGTTGTTTTTCTCACCCCCAGTCCTTCCTGTCCCAGTCCAAACTTGGTCTCCTGTTTGACCCTAATACCTGTACTAGCGGCTCTGGATCAGGCAATCTGGGAGACTGAGGCACTTTGGTTTTCTTAGTGCATTAACGAGACTGTGAGTGTGAAGAGCGGAAACTGTGAGGAAGGGGCAGGGCTGTTTTTCTCCTGGATTTTGAGCTCCCGACCCTCAAATCTTTGTTAGTCTTTAACATCCTTCAATTCAGAGTTAGAGCAGACCAGCAGTGGTGGGCATGCTCTGTGTCTTCAGGAGCCCCTTCCTTTGCCCTGTGCTCCTCAGAAGACTTGGAGAAGCCAGAGGCTATGGCTGGGAGGGAAACAAGGAGGGAAGAGGGCCAGGTGGTTCTGCCCCCTGCCCATGCTTTGCTCTTCTGTCCTCAGTGGTCACAGGCTGCACCCACCGCAGAAGGAGGAGAGATGAAATCCCATGAAGGTGAGTCCCCATGGCTCTTGGATGGGGTCCTTTGTCTCCCCAGGGGATGGGTGGAGAAGCTCTTTTCCTTCTCTTCAGGCCTGTGTGGGCAAGGGGAAGGAGCACAGGAATGTGGGGATCAAGAGCAGGAGGTGGACACTCTGAGATTAACACTTCAGTTTCTTGAAGACTCTACCCCCTTGTCAGTCCCTTGCTAGAGAACTTGTTGCCATTTTCTTCTGCTCCTTCAGTAAAATTGTATTTGGAGAGGGGGAGCCCTAAGCACAGACCTGAAAGAACCAGTGTTTAAGGGTCCCAGGTGTCTAGAGAAGTGCCCTTTTTCTGTTCGCAGGGAGGATGGATGTTCAGACACCTACCCAGCCATACCCACCTGTGGGCTCTGTGTGATGGGTGCTGGCTGTGTGGGAGCTAGAGGCCCATAACAGTCTAAGGGACCCCTCTCCTTCCCCAGTTTACATTCCCTTAGGGGTGGGGAAAGTTCTTTTCCCGAAGCCTTGTCCGTCTGTCTTAGTGGAGCAGGTTTGAGTGCCGTGTACTTCTCTGCCTAGCCAGCAGAGGGCTGGCTGTAGCTCCCCGGAGCCCCGCCTCCCCGCCCAGCCCCCGAAGCTGCCTGCCTTTTGTTCCGCCGCGGTTCGGCGTGTGGGATCCTCCCTTTTCTCTGGGGGGCACTCTGGCTTCCCCCTCCCCCTACTGAATGTGGCCTCTGTTCCAGCCAGGGGGAGGGTACTCGATGCCCACTCCTTCAGTTCTGCCCCCTGAAGAGGGAAGGCCCCCGGGGTCTTCCGCCAGGCCAGGTTCCCTGAGCCCAAACTAGGGTGGGAGCCAGGGACAGTGTTTTCACTCCAGAACTGGTGACTGCTTGGTGCCTAACCGGTTCTGCCTTCTCTGGCCCCCCCTCCCTGCCCCCCTCCGCACTTTCCTGGGCCCTGACCTGACTTCCCAGCTACTGTATGGCTTGTGTCACTGACAGGCATATCCCCTCCCCCGAGTGCTACCACCCCTCTTGGCTTCCCAGTGGTCTCTGTGGTCCGGGAGAGCAAGACAAATGGTCTTTGTTTGCTGGAGAAAAGGGTGTCTGTGATAAATAAGGAAAACCACGAAAGCCTCATGTTGGAGTGTATGTGTGTACATGACCTGTGTGAAGGAACAGTTTCCTTGGAGGCAGTAGCTGGGGAAAAGGGTACTGGTGATAGTCACCTCCATCCCCACCCCCACCTCCCACTGGCCTTGGAGGTGCCAGGGAGAAGTTTTTCATAAAAATGTCCAACCCAAGTCTTGTGTCTTCAACTGCCAGCTAGACCTTTTTGTCATCCCCTCCTAGGTGGGGTCTCATGGTTCCAAAGCTCAGGTCACTTCTGTCCCCAACCACAATGAAGTGTCAGTTCACGAATTCTTGATTAGTCATCTTCTGTATAGACTTTACTTAAAAGAAATGACTTCTTCAGGCACTCATTTACTTTGCATTGACTCTGTACCTTAATCCTTTGAGAATAGAGAAAGACTCTGCCCATTGTTTGATAGGGCAAGTAGAGATCTTAGCAAGGCCAGGAACTGGTTTGGATTCTTACATTCTCACACTCTTCATCCTTCCTATGTTCACACCTGTGGCTTTCTCATTGCTCTTTATCCCTACCGTAGACCAGCTCTCATCTTCTTTTTCTCTTCTAGAAAGCTAACTGTGGAAACCAGAGTGGTACAAGGGTCACCCCAATTATCTCTGGGAAGATATATGTCTATGGGGTACACATTTAAGTTCTAAACTTGGTGTTAACCTGGTTAAGAAATGGGCACCTGTTCTTGAGACTGGGAAGTGAAAGACAACCCCTCACCCATTTCCATCTCCATTTCAATAACTTTGTTGTTGTTGTTAAGTGCTGTCAAGTTGGTTCTGACTCAGAGTGACCCCGTATAGGTTTCCGAGGAGTGACTGGTGAGCTTGAACCGCCAACCTTGCAGTTCAAACTGACTTTGCAGTGCCACACCAGGACTTTAGCCTTCCTTTTATGGAGAGGTTCGAAGTCTGAGGCCAGGAGAAGGCAGGGACTGGCCCAAGGTCACAGGCCTCTGGGTGTAGTTGTCTTCCCTCCTGTATCTGGGAAAAGCGTTTCGGGGACAGGATTGCTATGCGGTAGTGGTGGAGTGTATGGGGAGTGACTGGGCCACAATTTGGAGTAGTCATTCCTGAGTCCTGCATTTACTTATTCTCCTGGGACCCGCCCCTGTGGCCCAGAATTACCTCTTCATGCTCCAGTGCACCCTAGGCTCTGGGCCTGCCTGGGAAGCTATCTTTACTCTGGTCTCCCTCCAGATGAGCTTCTAGAAATGCTCTGTGGCTGCAGTGGCAATGCTGTTTCCCGTGATGCAAGCAGTTTGGCTGGCAGGGCCTATGTAGTGTGTAGACAGGCCCAGCCCCTGTGGTGAGGCCCACTACCTCCTGAGCCCATGTTCAGGGAGAGAGGCGGGGTCTGGCAGGTAGCAAAATGCCCCCTGAAGCTGCCCCTCTGTTTTTGCATGACCTAGGTTTGGGAGCTGTCGAATAAGCTCTGAACTGCTAACTGCAAGATCGGTGGTTCAAACCCAATAGTCATTCCTTGAAACCTTGTACAGGGTCACTATGAGTCAGCACTTACCAACAACAGCAGTAACTGGGTCACGAAGACTGATGTCTGAGCTGATTTGAAATCCACCACTTTATAGCATTGTGGCCTTGGGACAAGTTACTTAGCCTCTCTAAGCCTCCAATTCACTATTTATAATGCGGGGGTCCTAGTAGTCCCTGGTAGTACCTGTGGGGAGAATTGTGTGAGGTGATGTGTATGGCAAACAATGCCCAGTTCTTCATACATGATCAATAACTCATTGGTGGCATGCTTCATGTTATGGCCATGGCAGTGGGGAGGTTATAGGGAAATGGGAATAGGTTGGCAGAGCCAGCAGTTCCTCCTTTAAGGGAAGTCACATACAGCACATGGTAGGGTTCTTTGTAACTGCCCACCTCAACAAGTTTGCCCAACTCATATTCTCCCCTGGTATCAAGGCTAAGCCAGAAATTGGCTTAGCTTTTGGCGTGAGGCAGGGTGATCAGATATGGCCCTTGGAATCCGACAGCATCCTGTGAATTTTGAAGTAAAAAGTGTTCTTGGTGGAAAGTTTAGGAAGGGACTTGAACCACAGCCGGAGGGACCCAAGTTCAATTTTTGGAAAGACTTGCCTGATAGTGGACACCTCTCACAGAACTGGGTGGTGACAGGGGCTGACCATCTCCTGTGTGACCTGCTAGGCCTATGTGTGCCCCCCTCCCATGCAGTGGTGAAGTTCATGGATGTCTACCAACGTAGCTACTGCCGTCCAATCGAGACCCTGGTGGACATCTTCCAGGAGTACCCTGATGAGATTGAGTACATCTTTAAGCCATCCTGTGTGCCCCTGATGCGGTGTGGGGGCTGCTGTAATGACGAGAGCTTGGAGTGTGTGCCCACCGAGTACTTCAACATCACTATGCAGGTGGGCACAGGGATGGGATGGGCATTAGACTTTAGGAGCAGCTGGTTCCAGGTTGTCTCCTGGGAAACTCTTGAGATGAGGAGCTGGACTTATCTTGCCTAGCTTCCACCTCTCAGTGGGTCTGGGGAGGTTGGGTGGGGGTCTTGCTCTGGGCCCTCTTTGGAGGAGAAGATGCCTGCATTGTCCAGGTTCCCAGAAAGCTCCAACCACTTCTGACTCCCTGGCCTTTGCTCTCTGGGCTTAGCAGGGGACTTGGCCCTTGGACAGGAGCCCCTCTCTCCCACTCTTGGAAGTTGGGTGAGCCAGTCTTTGGGTGCTGCCTAGTGATGGAGCATTTCTTAACCTTGATAGGGCTGGAGGGAGCTCTGAGACACCAGAGTTGGGGTGGTCTTGGGTAGCTACTAGGGGTCAGGGTAGGGCCTTGCAGAGATGAAAGGAGGGGAGGGGATGGGGAGTGATGAGAACCAGGACTCGAATCCCCAGCCTGGCCAACCCTTGTAGTCACCTTAGCTCTGAAGAGGAGCAGGGGCTCCCCGAGGCCAGCAGGGTTGGGGGAGTTGGGGTGGGCCAGAGGCTCTTCCCACCTAGAGCCCTGGTCCCCCCTACCTCCACTACTCATCCCTGCTTTATAGAACCCCTGGGTTTTGAGTGGCAGGAGCCCCCCAGGGCTAGCCCATGTGGGTATGGCTGGCTGGGTCACTAATCTCTGTGATCTGCTACCTTGCCCCCAGATTATGCGGATCAAACCTCACCAAGGCCAGCACATAGGAGAGATGAGCTTCCTACAGCACAGCAAATGCGAATGCAGGTGAGGTTGGAGACCTGGGTGAGGCCAGCAGCAATCAGCTGTAAGGTACCTGCTCTATGCCAAGATTGAGGACATCCCACTTGTTAGCCCATTTCCACCTTGGCAGTTTTCTTCAATGTGCCTCAGTTTCCACATCCGTAAAATCAGCACACTAATAATTTATACCTTGTAGCACTGTAACAAGGATTAAGTGAGTGCTGGCATGTCGTACATGTTTCATTCGGTTTGTGAATAGTTGTTAACCTTAAGGTTGGCAGTTTGAACCCACCAGTCTTGGTGTGGCACTGTAGGAAAAGCACTAGACTGCTATCAGCAAGGTTGGCGGTTCAAACTCACCAGCTGCTCCTTGGAAACCCAATGAAAAGATTATAGCCAAGAAAGCCCTATAGAGTAGTTTTGTCATATGGGGTCGCCATTTGGGGGCTGACTCAATGGTAGCTAACAGCAGCAATTATCGTTACCATCATCACTGTCTTAACTCCTCTCTTGTTTTCTTCTTTTTTTCCCCATCCACTGCAGACCAAAGAAAGAAAAAGCAAGACAAGAAAAGTAAGTGGCCACGACTTCGACGCTTCTCCATCTCCTGGACTTATTGCCTTGGTTTAGGACTCTTGGCTTCCTCTGCTGCGGAGTCTGACAATGTCACTGTGTCAGGGAGTTGGTCTTGTGGGGACTTGTGGTGGCAGTAGTAGGCTCGAGGGAGCTCCAGGAATATGGCTCTAGGGTGAGTGGGAAAACTCAGCCTTGAGCTACCTATGGAAGAGAGGATGCCTACCAGGTCTCTAAGTCATTCTTGGTGTATTGGGGGACAGTATGAACCCTGGTTTCTGGGTCATCTCTAGGGCCCCCACAGTGGGGAGTGGGAGTTAGCTGGCAGAGAGGCCAGCTTTTGTGTGTCTGAGAAAATGGCCTCTGATGGCGGCTCTCTGGTGGTGCCATTGGCCTGTTGGGATGTGTTCCTGATGCATGCCCTTCTGCAAGAGTGGGGCCAGCAGCAAAGATTTGACCCTTTTGGTTGGGGAGAAAGAATCAATGTTGGTCATTTTCTGAGGCAATTTTCTAATGCCCCGAGGGTCAGGTCAGGATGGGTCAGGGGCCAGGGCTGACGGGCAGTGAGCCTTCAAGACAGGTGAGCAGCTGACACTGGGCATGAAGGTGTAGAAGAGACTGAGAGAGAACACCTGTACCCTTCCCTCCTCCTCATCCTCTCCCATCACCCTGTCTGCCCTCAATGCTCTAGGGACATGGAGGCCCCCTAGACCTTAACCTTTTGCCCCTTTGCTCAAGTCTTCAATTTTCAGCATCGCTGTGGCTACCAAGCTACGATTTAGTTCAGAGAGAGAGAGAGAGAGAGAGAGACAGAGTTGTGTGTGTAGATGTGAAGATCGCCCCCTTTCCAGTGCTTTCGCCTGAGAGGGAGCGAGCCATGTTCCTCTCCTGGGTCCCTTCTCAAGTATGCCTTTATTTATTGTTGGCAAACATTCTGAGGTGCCTTCTCCTTTTGGACCTGAAGGTGTGGAGAGTGCTGGTTCCCTTGAGGGGGACAGGCTATAACCTGTCCCCTTGCCTGTTCCCCAAATGCCTGTTGTGCCCATGGAGAGAGCAAGGGGCTCGCCTGGGCTCGGAAAAGAGTCTGGTGAGATGGTGTAGCAGGCTTTGACAGGCTGGAGAGAGAACATTCTGCCAAGTGACATCCCGGCCCCGCCTCCCCTCACTCCCACCCCACCCTGTACCGCCTGCCTGGGGCTCTGAGTGGGGCTCTGATGACACCCAGCCCCGCCTCTCCAGCCCAGGTTATGACTGGGCGGGCTGGCGCCTTTTATGTGCCGCCCTTGGTCTTGTGCCAGCACCCAGTGGAGCTGCTCCCTATACCGTGATTCCCAAAGGCAGGGCCCTTGGAGGGGACCTCTGTAGGGTTGCATGTGGAAACACAAGCAGAAGATGTCCAAAGTACGGACCCGCCTCACAAAGTCAAGTCAGGTCTCTGACCTCCCAGCTGACCCACCACCTTCTGTAGCCCCCGGCCTTCTGGCCAGACTAGTCCAGGGTCCTCAGAGCTTTTCCTTCTGCCTGGGATGAGCAGCCACCACCAACAGTGAGGCCCCTTCTGGTCCTGTGTCCTCTATGCAGTTTCTGCTTCCTGTCTGAAGACCTGCCTAGGGCTGGGCATGCTGCCCCAGGGGGCAAGAATGAGGAGATACTGAGTGTATGTGTGCGAGCTATCTCCTGGAGCCGCTGCCTTCCCACGTGCCTTGCTCTGGGGAACCTGTCCTACAGACTTTGTTTTGTTTTTCCCACCCTTGTCCTCCTCCCCACTGCTTCTTTTCCTTTTCCCTTCCCCCTTGCTGTCTCTCTCTGTCTGTCTCTGTTTTTTATTTTCCAGAAAATCAGTTCGAGGAAAGGGAAAGGGGCAAAAACGAAAGCGCAAGAAATCCCGGTATAAATCCTGGAGCGTGTACGTTGGTGCCCGCTACTGTCTAACCAATTCCCTGGCGCCTCCCTGGCCCCCAATCAAACTCATCCCGTAACCCTGCCACCCTCCTCCCTTCCCTCCTCCCCTCCCTCCCAGCTCCAGTGTCTCTCTCTCACTCCACTAATTGGCACCAGTGGGCAGAGTGGTGGTGGTGTTGCTGGTCCAGGGTTGGGGTTGGATGGGTAGGTGGGTAGGTAGAGTAAGCTTGGAGGATTTGGGGAGGGAACTCTGGCTTGGCTGGGCACCAACTTTCTCTCACCCACTGGGCACTGGTGGCGGGCCCATGTTGGCATTGGTGTTGGGCACGGGTGCCCGCTTGTCCAACTGGTTTCCACTGCTCTAGACTTCTGCACTTGTCTGAAAGCTGAGGGGGATGGGGGAAAGCAGACATTCATTGTGTGAGGAAGGGGTGCGAATGAACGTGAGGCAGCTTGTTGTTGGCTGGAGGTCAAGCAACATCATGGTGACCCGTCCTCTTTTGGGGGAGGTACCTCAGCTTCTCATGGACTTGGGGGCCTCTGGAGGGGAGCTACCCATTCCATTCCAACCCATGGTACCAAAGAAGCCTCTTCCCTGGGCTGGAGGCTGTGGTGGGTCCTGCCCTGGACCCTTGGCTGTCAGTGGCCTGGTCTATAGACACGGCCTCAGGGCTTGGCCTCCCATCATGCTCACCTTTTGTGGAGGGGCCTCATGCGGTGAGCAGGTGACCTCTGGAGATCTCACGTGGCCCCCAGTTGCCGTTCCCAACAGGTGAAAAGTTAAGTTGTGCTGTTTTGAGGTGTCAGCAGTTGGGGCCCCGTGGCCTCCTCCTTCTGGCAGCCTTTTCCCTGCATCTCTGCCCGTCTGCGCCCATCTCTTCTGCAGACAGGCCTCCTAGCCAGTACTGCCTCTCTCGCCGCTCTCTCTGTCTTCCACTGTAGTGCTCCGATCCTTCCAGGGAGTAGAAGGGCGTGGGGGCCTGATGAGTCAGGTGGGGGGTGCAGCTGTGGACGTGATAGGGGGTGTTGCATGGTGGTTTTTTTTTTTTTTTCTCTCTCTCTGCTGACGCTCTAGCTTAGATGTCTTTCCTTTTGCCTTTTTGCAGTCCCTGTGGGCCTTGCTCAGAGCGGAGAAAGCATTTGTTTGTACAAGATCCGCAGACGTGTAAATGTTCCTGCAAAAACACAGACTCACGTTGCAAGGCGAGGCAGCTTGAGTTAAACGAACGTACTTGCAGGTTGGTTCCCAGAGGACGAGTGAGCAAGTCAGAGAGGGGCCTCATGCAGAGATGGGGAGAGAAAGAGAAAGAGAGAGCATGCGCACCTGAGAGGGGCCAGCCGCTTGCTTGGCTTCTAGCTGCCTGCCTGGTGATTATTACAGTCTCTTGCTTGTAACCTCCCTGTGGTGGGCAGTGGGCTCTGGCCCGGTCTGGTGGTGCCCATTCCGTGGTTGCCCTGGTTGCCTGAGTGGGTAGGCTTGTGTGGCTTCATGTGGTGATGTGGACGCCAACTGTGTGTTGTGTTCTGTGGTCCTACTACTTGTGGTGGCTGTTAGTCCTGATGTTGTGATTACTACTTTTACTACTAATACTGGGAGCCTTTCCAGGTGTGTGGAGTGCTACAGTTTACAAAGTGGCCTAGCCATAACCCTCTCAAGTCTGCAGCTTTGGGCTCCTCATCCCCACAGTATTTCTCCATGGGGTTAAAGGTTGAGTATCCCTCCAGTCTCCCAGTTGGGCTTGTTCCCTGAAGACACGAGCTCTGGCTCTTGATTTAGGATGGGAACTTCTTCCTACTCATTGTAGAAGATCCTCTACCAGTTGTGGTGACAAACAGTCCCACATATTTCCAAAGGACCCCAGCATGGGCCCACTGTCCTAATGTCAGTTTACGAACTCCTTACAACCAAGCCTGGTGAATTCCCCTTTATGACTGTCCCATGTCTAGAGTGGGGACCAAGGAAGAATTGAATGTATGAGTGATTATAAGACTGAGTTCAGGGTGTGAGGTGAGGACCACACAGAGTCGGTGGCCATCAATCTTTTGATACTTGGACTGGCCTGTCATCTGGGTTAGAGTAAGCCTTCCCCAAGACAGAAGGGCTTTTACGGAAACCCTACGTGGAGCCAGAGTACCCTCAGCTAGCCCAGACACTCCATTAGCAAAGCCCTTTGACAGTGGCTGCCCGTTCCCTTCCCAGCGAGTGTTCTTGTGGCTGGTGGGCGCTCAGGGAACCAAGCCCAGGTTGTTTGTCTGTCTTGGTGCCATGTGAAAATTGGAAGGGTATATTAGTACCAAGGACCAGAGAACTCTGCATAACTCCAGGGCTGGATGGAGGGGGGTCTCCATACCCTAGGGGGAGTGGCTCAAGGAAGATACGGGACTTGACCTTTGGGGGATTCTGTGGTGATTTTTCTACTAAGAGGCTGTCCTAGATGGGAGTAACTTGCGAGCGACCCTGAAGTTACCCTAATTTCCAAAGTGCTTTCCAAAATCCCTGATCTGCTTGTATCTGGGAATTTTAGTTCCCCAAATCAGAAGCTCAGGATCTCCATTCCCAGATTCTCCTGAAGAGGGGTAGAGCCTGTTCTGTATCCTGTTCATAGTGGGTCCATCAGAGACACCAGCCCAGGACCAGAGGCACCATGAGAAAGTTATTGGAGGGCCTCCCTGATTCCAGCCACCATGTTGTCTCTCCCCACCCAAAATTCAGCAACACAGTAGAGAGGAAAGGCAGCCTGGCACATGGGGCCTGCTGCAGCCCCGAGCTCAAGCGAGAGGAGGCAGTGGAGGGCTTGAGGAGAGAGGTGTACCTCTCACTGTCCTGGGTCTTCAGGCCCCTCTGACTTCCCCTGCCTTGGGAACCATTACATGTTCTCTCCCCTGCCCAGAACAGCTCCTCCCCCTGCGGTCTCCTTCTGTAGGGACCCTTTTCCAATGGCCTCTGTCCTCCATCCAACTTTGACCACTCCTTGGCTCCAACATGTCAAATAGGACTGCTCTTTGGTACTTGTTAATTTGTTGCTTTGTAAAATGTTCCGTGTTCTTGTCTTGTTGTCTCAACTAGACTATAAGTAGCAGAGGGCAGTTGCTGTGGCTTCCCATCAGATTGTGAGTCCCTGAGGAGAGCTACTGCTCAGATGCCTCTGACTTGAGGCTCCCTGAGGACAGGACCACACCTTCCCCATCCTATCCTCTCTACTCCTGCATGCCAGAGAGCTGCAGGGACAAGCAGGCAAGAGGGGCTGCCTGCCCTATCAGGCCTCCTCACTGGCTCTAACCCCCAGCCTCTGTTTCCCACCTCCTGCAGATGTGACAAGCCAAGGCGGTGAGCCGGGCTGGAGGAGGGAGCCTCCCCCAGGGGTTTCGGGAACCAGACCTCTCACGTGGAAAGACTGATACAGAAAGCCCCAGAAACTACGCAGCTGCCGCCACATCACCCTCACCACCGACAAAACAATCCTTAATCCAGAAACCTGAAATGAAGGAAGACGAGACTCTGCGCAGAGCACTTTGGGTCCGGAGGGCAAGACTTCGGCAGAAGCATTCCCGGGCAGGTGACCAAGCACGGTCCCTCTTGAAATTGGATCGACATTTTTTTTTTTTTTTTGCTGCTAAATCACCAAGCCCGGAAGAGTAGAGAGTTTATTTCTGGGATTCCTGTAGACACACCCACATACATACATACATACATATATGCATATATATGTATGTATATATACATATATATAAAATAAATATATATATTTTATACATCTATAAAATATATATATTCTTTTTTTAAATTAACATTGCTAATGTTATTGGTGTCTTCACTGGATGTATTTGACTGCTGTGGACTCGAGTGGGGAAGAGTGTCCCTACTCAGATCCCGCCAGGGAAGAGAATGAGGAGAGGAGGGAAACTGGCATGATGGTGTTAATCCCTATTTGGGAGGCCAGGGCCTCCTTCCCTGACTGGGAACATAGGGCCAGGGAATGGGGGCAAATTTGGTCTGCTTTTGGGAACACTGACAAACCCAGTCCTGGCCCTAAGATGCTACCCTGAGTCAAATGGACAGAAAGACAGATGGCAGATACAGGGATGAGGAGGCTGGCTTCTGACCAGGAGTTGGGGGAACCTCAGGACATTGCTGTGCTTTGGGGATTTTGTCTGCATCTTGCGTGGGCATTTTGCCCCCAGGGGCAATGCCTGGAAGATTCAAGAGTCTACACCTGGGGGGGCCTTCACCTGCTGTCACCTTTCTCCCCTGCATCTGAGATGCTCAGGAGGCCACTGACAGATGTCCCGGCGAAGAGAAGAGAGACGCTGGTGGGAGGAAGAGCAGCCCTGTGACCGCCCGCTATCCTGGGAGCCCATCCTCATCCTCAGAGGGAAGGGCCTCGGCCTCCTGTCTCTGGGGTGCAGGCCAGGAGGGCCTGATGTCCTCAGATCATTAAAACCACTAGTTCTGCCCCCCTACCCCGGGAGTCCTGGCTGAGTGTGTGAGTGGTTGACCCTCCTCGGCCCCTGACCCGTCCCTTCTTGCGTCATAGAGAGAGAGAGACAGGGCAGGATCCACAAGCTCATCTTGGAGGTAGAGAGAAGAGAAAGTGTTTTATATACAGTACTTATTTAATATCCCTTTTTAATTAGAAATTAAACAGTTAATTTAATTAAAGAGTAGGGTTTTTTTCAGTATTCTTTGTTAATATTTAATTTCAACTATTTATGAGATGTATCTCTCTCTTGCTGTCTTTCGCTCTCTTTTATTTGTATTGGTTTTTGTGTATGAAATTCATGTTTCCAATCTCTCGCCCTGATCGGCGACAGTCACTACTAGCATGAACTGAACCAGATATTTAATTTTGCTAACATTCAGCGCTGCCCTTCTTATTTTCCCAGCTCCCCACCACACATTCCTTTGAAATAAGGTTTCAATATACATCTACATACTATATATATATTTGGCTACTTTGTATATATATACATATATATATATGTTTATGTATATATGTGATTCTGATAAAATAGACATCGCTATTCTGTTTTTTATATGTAAAAACAAAACAAAAATAGAGAATTCTACATACTAAATCTCTCTCCTTTTTTAATTTTAATATTTGTATCATTTATTTATTGGTGCTACTGTTTGTCCGTAATAATTGTGGGGGAAAAAGATATTAACATCTCGTCTTTGTCTCTAGTGCAGTTTTTCGAGATATTCCGTAGTACATATTTATTTTTAAACAACAACAAGAAATACAGATATATCTTAAAAAAAAAAAGCGTTTTGTATTAAAGATTTTAATTCTGATCTCAAATCTCCTTCTGTTTCTCCTTCTCGTTGAATTCTTGTTCCAGCTTCCTCCCGTCCTCTTTCATTCCTCCCTTGGGGAATCTGGCATTTGTTTTTATGGCGTATAGGGTATGGGGAACCCCCCCGTGTGGCGGCGTAGGATAAACACTGGGCCGTGAATCACGAGGTCGGTGGTTCAAACCCACCAGCTACTCCTTGGAAACCCTGTACTGGGTCGTTATGAGTCAGGATGAACTTAGATGGCACTTAACAACAGGATATGGGGTGTCTAGGATATGGGGTGACCCACCTCATTGTTTTGGGGTTAGAGTCCTATTTCTGGCTGGGCTGGACCTGGGGGGGACCCTGTCTACCCCTCCCTTAATATAGAAGAGAGACTCTAGATATGGGTGATGAGTGGAACAGCACTCACCTAAAAAGGGAGTCATGGGCCTTGGAATAAAATTGCCTTCAGGAGCTACATAATCCAGGCCTCTGCCCAACGTTCAAGGAAGTAGTTGTCTATGTTGCTGAGCTTGCTGCCCAGACGACAGGAAAGGGTTAAACTTGGTTTGGGGACCTTGTAGGTTGTAATAGGCTGGGAGTGGGAAGGGGATGCAGGTGGGAGACTTTGTCCCCAGGGAAAAATTTGTGTTATATACTGAGTCTTAGAGTTTCTTGAACTGAAAGAGACCCCAGCTCTGACTTGTCTACCTTAGTTTATAACCCCTCCCCCGCTGTCCTGGCCCTGAGTGAGATGGAAGTGTCAATCTTTGACATTTATGAACAATGCTTCATAAAAAAGTCTACTTTCTCCAGCCATTTATTCCTTCAAGCCATGCTTATTAGGCCAGCCTTTGTGTTAGGCCTGGGAGACTATTATGAATGACAGTTCCATTCAAGGGTGTGGTGGGATAAGAGGGTAGGGAGACAGAACTCTAAATCTGTGACAAGTGGTAAAATGGAAAAGACATAAAACATGGGGACATCTGATCAAACTTGGGGATGTGGGGTGGTTAGGAGAAGAGAGGATCGGGGCAAGAGTTGAGGGCATTCCAGGCAGAAGGGATAGTGAGAGTGAAGCCATGGAAATGGAACTCACATGGGTTGAGGCTAGTGAGAGATGGGTTAACTCACAGGGAGTGTGGACAGCAGCTGAGGGGCTTTAAATACGGATGCAGGTAGGAGGTAGGGCTGCCAGTAGGAGACTATTGTGGTCCTTCTGGGAGATGTCCAGATGGGCTGGGAAGAAGGGCTCTTTGGCAGTTTCAACAGCTGATTAGGGAGCTACCTCTCCCGGCATGTACACAGACTTTGCGCCACACTTTGGTGTAAGGTAGGAGGCAAGTCCCTGCCCTCATAGAGCTTTTGCTCTAGCAAGTGCTCATTTTCCAATCACTATACCCTGTACAGGGTCGCTATAGGTCGGAACCGACTTGACAGCACTTAACAACAACAACAACAATATGCTACTCCTGGTGTGGCACTGTGGGTTAATGTGCCAGACTGCAAAGCCATTTGAACTGCAAGGTCAGCTGTTCAAGCTCACCAGCTGCTCCTCGGAAACCCTATACAGGGTTGCTATGGGTCGGAACCGACTCGATGGAACTTAATAACAACAACAACATTTGTTAACTCACTGAATGCACACACTATCCCTGTGAGCCAGATGCCCTTGTTGTCCCCACCTGGACATTTGCAGGAGCCTTCAAACAGCCTCCTTTCACCTCTTCAGTCAGTTCTCACACAACAGCCAGAGTGAACCTATTAAAACATGAGCCCATTCATGTTACCTCTTGGCTAAAAACCCTCCCAAGACTCTGTTTTACTCAGAGCAGAAGCAATGCATGACCTTAAAGATCCTGTGTTGTCTGGGTTGCTTCTACCTCTGTGACTTTAATGGATTCCAACACCTCTTGGTCACTCAACTCCAGCCATGCTGGTTTCTGTTTCTGAGACACACCAGGCATGCTTTGCTTCTCCCTCGGGAACTTTGCATTGGCTATTCCCTCTCCCTGGAACACTCTTTCCCCCAGGTGTGCAAATGTGGCTCCTTCACCTGCAAGTCTTAATTAGATGTCACCTCCCCAGTGAGATTTACCTTGACACATGGCATTTTCAATGGGCGTCCCTCACTCTCAATTCCACATTCTCCTTTTCATGATCCTTTCTCCTTCTGCCCTCCCATATAGCACATGCCAACCTTCTAGCATATTCTAGAACAGCCATTTTCAATAGAAAGAAATGATGAGTCCCATAGGAAAACTTAAACATTTCTAGGCTCCACATATAAAAAAGTAAAAAGAGGCAACATAAACTAAATTATAACTTCATTTTAATAACATTTTATTTAACTCGAATCTATCTGAAATATCAGTTCTACATGTAATCAATATAAAATTACTAATAAGGGATTTTACATTCCTGGGGTAATGATTCTGGCGTGTACTTACCACACATCTCAATTGGGCGTGGCCACATTTCAAGTGTGATCAGTAATGACCTGTGACCTAATCCATGATCTTTTGAAATTGCTTCATGCATGGGAAAGCTGGATAATGAACAAGGAAGACTGAAGAATTGATGCTTTTGAATGATGGTGTTGCTGAAGAATATTGCATATACCATGGACAGCACAGTTCTAAAATTTACACTGTGCTTTGTCTCCATCAACCAGAATGCAAGCTTCACAAGGGCTGACATTTTTGTCTGTTCTGTTTGTTGTATTTCCAGCTCCTAGAACAGTGCTTGGAACATAGTTGTTATTGTTATTAATGTCATGGAGTCACTTCTGACTCACAGCAATCCTCTATACAAAAGAACAAAAACAGTAGTAAGTGCTCAATAAACATTTATTAAATAACTGATGTTGTTGAAATTGAGGACTGGAGACTGAGGGTTTTATCCCCAAACCACAGAGATCCTTATAACTGGTCCACTAGACAACATCATGATAAATAAATAGAGAAAAGTCTGAAGTTGTTAAGGTTTTCATTTTATTTGGATCCATAATCAACACTCCTGGAAGCAGGAGTCAAGAAATCAAATGAAGTAATGCACTGGGCAAATCTATTGCAAAAGACCTCTTGACGATGTTCAAGAGCAAAGACGTCACTTTGAGGAGGAAGGTGCACCTGACCCAATCCATGGTCTTTTCAATTGCCTCATGCATGGAAAAGCCGGATATTGAACAAGGACGGCTGAAGAATTGGTATTTTGAATTATGGTGTTGCTGAAGAATATTGAGTATGCCATGGACTGTCAAAGAACAAACAAATGTGTCTGGAAGGCAGTGCAGTCAGAATGCTCTTTTAGAAGCAAGGGTGGTGAGACTTGTCTCATGTTCTTTGGACATGTTATCAGGAGGGACCAGTCCCTGAAGAGGGACCTCATGCTTGGTAAAGTAGAGGGCCAGTGAAAAACAGGAAGGCCCTCAACGAGATGGATTGACAGTAGACAATGATTGCAATGATGAGACAGAACCGATTGGGTACTATTTTATTTTGTTGTTCGTCACGATGAGTCGAAACTGACTCGAGGGCACCTAACAGCAATAACAGCCCAGTAGAGCTGGGTAAGGGCTGGCACTGTTGGGAGTGGTTGGTAGAGGGGCTTGTTGGGCAGGGGACATTGGAGTAGAGCTTGACTGGAAGAAGGGAATTGAGATTCTTCCGGTACGGATTAGGAACAGAAAGGCCTCCTCTTCAGTGCTGGGCCCCATCTCCTCCTTTTGGCCACCCTGGATATGGAGCTCATTATTTATCCCTGCTTGGCAGATGGAAGGCAGGAGGCTCAAAGACGGTAAATAATTGCCCATGTTTACGAACAGCCAGTAAATGGCCGAGCCAGAATTTAAACCAGCTTTCCTGACTCCAATTCTAGTGCTCTTTTCACCACACCACAGCTGCCCCAGGCTAGGGCAGAACATCAACAAATAAAAATGAATCATCTCGACTGAATACAAACAGGCAGAAGAAAAGTGGGACAGGGGGAGGATGTGGCGGTAGCCAAACCCAGGGATGAAATCCAGATATCCCCAAGCATGGTAAGGCAAGGCAAGAGATGTCTCGAGGGAGGCCACAGAAGGCTGGGGATCGTCAGTGGAAGATCGGAAACTCAAGTATGAAAGAGATTGCAACATGCCGCCTTGGAAGAGAGAAAGTCTTTAAATAGACCACGGAGAAAAGAAGGATAAAATGAAAATGCTGCATCCCCAATGTGGAAGACCTATTCATACATTTCTCTTGGAGTCTCCAAGGATTGCTCTAGGCCCAGGTAAGTCACCAAGATGCTGCTCTCTGTCACTGGGCCTGCCCTGCTTTCGCAGCTCATATCTCCTCCCCCCACCTGCCCTCACCCTGATCTGGCCACTTCCCCTGGGATACACAGTACTTCTTCTTTAACTCTGCTCTGCCCAGTCAGATAACCATTTCTTATAGGTGCTAGTTACCCAGGCCACAACCCTCAAGAGCCCTTTGGAATCTCTACTTGTCAGGGAACCTGTTGGCTCACCCTTCTTTCTCCTATAACTAGCTTCCTGCAATGAGGGTTGAATTTGGTGATTCTGGATCCATTTCATGTGTTGGGACCACTGCATTTCTGTGTGCAAATATGGCTGCCTACAATTCTTCCTGTCCTTATGCCTTCATGTCGCTCCTTCCATAAAGATGTAGTCTATTTTTCCTCCTTTATAATCTGGGCTGGAGTCCTGGTGTGGCATTGTAGGATAAACCCTGGACTGCTAACTGCAAAGTTGATGGTTCAAACCCACCAGTGACACCTCAGAAATCCTATATAGGGTCGTTATGACTCAGTGGCATTTAACAACAACAACAATCTGGACACACCTTATAACTTGCTTTAACCAAGAGAATGTGGCAGAAGTGATGTTTTAGGTCTTTAAGGCTTAGGCCTTAAGAGGTACTGAAGCTTCCATTTTTCCTTCTTAGAAGTCAGTGGCCTTGGAAACACTAGGGAGGCAGAGAGAGGCTCAATAAACCCCTAGTTATTCCAGCCACCCCAAGCTGAAGTACTAAACATGTTCGTGAGGCCAATTTGGATTCTCCAGCCCTGGGTGAGCCCCTCTAGCTGTCACCACATAAAAGAGAGAAAAGTCATCCCCTACCTGAATTTATAAGGAGCTCTGGTAGCATAGTGGTTACGAGTTGGGCTGCTAATCTCATTGTCAGTAGTTCGAAACTACTAGCGGTTCTGCAGGAGAAAGATAAAGCTTTCTGCTCCTGTAAAGATTTACAGAAACCCTATAACAGGGTTGCTATGAGTCAGAACCTACTCCACGACATAACCACCACTAACTGAATTTATAGAGTTGTGAGCAGATATATGAACTATTGTTGTTTTAGACTTACTACTATGTTTTGTAGTAGTGTAGTGTGCCGTTGAGTTGGTTCTGACTCATAGCAACCCTGTATTTGGGGGTGGTTTATTAGCCAGCAATAATAACTGAACTATCCAACTAGTCACTTTATGGAGGCTAGGATCTTTGTTCCTTCCAACCTATGAAGTTTTGCTAGTATACATGAAGATCTGGTAGGTGGAGGTAGGGGTGGGTTCAAGGAAGAAAAAACATGTTTATAAAAGAGCCAGAAACTATGGGTCGGTCCTGTTGGGAAATTTGGTAGGAAGACTCAGGTGGGGGCAGACCTAATAAGGGCAAAGCATTGTCCACATTTCTCTAGAGGAGAGGAACCGGTTCTAGAGAAATTTCACCAAGAGAAAATGGGCCTCACCTACAGCATAGGGGAGAGAGGATAGAAGGCAAGACTAATTGCTAGGAAGAGAAACACAAGTGATGTGGAGGAAACGGCTGTGGAATCTTTTTCTTTTCTTCCTTCCCTTGTCCCTTCAGCATATATTTTATACTAAACCATGTGTACTCTGCTTTGGTATAGGATGTCTTGTTATTCACTAGGGGTGGGTTTTAGCATATGTCAGCATAGAGATGGATTAAAAGACCCTTGGAAGTCTCCACCAGGTTGGCGTCAGTGTTGCTGGGAGGGAGATAAAACAACTGTATTCACAGGACATTATCCATCAGGACACAGGGAGTATGGGAGGCAGGGATGGAGAATCAGTAAACATTTATAATCTGCCTGGAGAGAGAAAGTGGAAGGAAGAGATAGGGCCTGGATGAACATTTGCAGATGAATTAAATGTGGAGGAAGCAAAGTTAGAATCAGGAACAGTGATTCAAAGAAAAAGGATCCCTAAGGACAGAAGTGCCTATGGGAGAAAGGTTGGCTGGCTTTGGCCTCCCAAGGGAGAGGGCCAGGTGCTTGGTAGAAATTGAAAATGGCTGTCCTTAAATTTAAGGGGAGTCCTTGTGTGATGCTGCAGAATAATGCACTGGACAGCAAGTTTCATTTGAACTGCAAGGTTGGCAGTTCAAACCTACCAGCTGCTCCTTGGAAACCCTAAACAGGGTCATTATGAGTTGGAATTGACTCAGTGACACTCAGCAACAACAGCATTATTAAGAGTTTCTTTTTTTAAAAAAGACTTTTTGTTGTGAATTGAGTGAAGGTTAACAGACAAGATCATCAACTTTACTTTCAACCAATTATACGTTTTGTTTCAGCTGAATGATTATAATCCCCTCCCTGCAACAACAGTTAGCCTGCTTCCTCCCTGTGGTTTCCCTTTTACATCTTATTTTTCACAAATTAGCAAAGCAAAAATATTTGATGTACACATACAAAACAAAAAAAATACATACTCATTTAAATGTCCAAAGGGCACATTTTGCAAGCCAGCCTCCTACCCACAGGCATACAGCCTTACTCAGTTCATGGGCCCAAAGCCTACAGCTGCTCTATCTCTCCATGCCATCACCTCTACCACCATCTCTGCTGCTTTTCTAGGTAGGGATATCACGATCCACTCATGCTCTTCCTTCTTGATGGCCCCGGGATCCTCTGAACTACTCCCTCTTTTAGTTACACATCTTCTATAATTACAGTTGTGACAATCACAATTAATTAAGGAGTTTCTCTTGTAATGAAGGTAGTATAGGAAATCTGAAGGGGAGACACAGCCCTGCCCCCCCAGGGAGCTCAAGTCTGAGGGGAGACTAAGCCCTGTCCTCAGGGAGCCCCAGTCTGTGGGGAGATACAGCCTTGCCCTCAGGGAGCCCCAGTCTGAGGGGGACACAGCTCTGTCCTCAGGGAGCCCCAGTCTTAGGGGGAGACACAGCTCTGTCCTCAGGGAGCCTCAGTCTGAGGGGAGACACAGCCCTGTCCTCAGGGGGCCCCAGTCTTAGGGGGAGACACAGCTCTGTCCTCAGGGAGCCCCAGTCTTAGGGGGAGACACAGCTCTGTCCTCAGGGAGCCTCAGTCTGAGGGGGAGACACAGCCCTGCCCTCAGGGAGCCTCAGTCTGAGGGGAGACACAGCCCTGCCCTCAGGGAGCCTCAGTCTGAGGGGAGACACAGCCCTGTCCTCAGGGGGCCCCAGTCTGAGGGGGACACAGTCCTGTCCTTAGGGACCTCCAGTCTGAGGGGAGATACAACCCTGCCCTCAGGGAGCCCCAGTCTGAGGGGGACACAGCCCTGTCCTCAGGGAGCCCCAGTCTGAGGGGAGACACAGTCCTGTCCTTAGGGAGCTCCAGTCTGAGGGGAGATACAACCCTGCCCTCAGGGAACCCCAGTCTGAGGGGAAACACAGCCCTGTTCTCAGGGAGCTTCAGTCTGAGGGGGACACACAGCCCTGTCCTCAGGGAGCCCCAGTCTGAGGGGGAGACAGTCTTGCCCTCATAGCATTTTTCGTCTGAAGAGGAGATAGAACCTCTGCTATCAGACATTTCTGTGTCTTTTTAAGAAGGAAATCACTCTTGGGAAGGCAGCCCTTGCCTTCATTTGGCTGTTGTGCCCTTTTAGAATTATAGGATGTCACTGCTGGAAGAGCCCTTTCAGGGCCTCCAATCCTATCCTTCCTCTTGTCCCCAACACATCCACAATTTCTCCAGGGTTTCTGTCTTCTTTTCTCATAAGCCTGGGTTCTGATGTTTCCCCACACATCCCCTGACTGCCCTGAGTCGGGCGCCAAGTGGGGCAGATGCCAGTGCTTTCCCTTCCTGGGGCTCCTCTTGTCCTCTCTCTGGGGTAAGTTTGAGAACCCCATTTGTTGCTTCCTCAGACTCCCTGCAGTAACACTGTGCCTCTACTCTGCATCCTGCTTTTAGCTGATCCAGCCAACCTGGGACTGGAAGTGCCCCAGGAGGCAAGGTGATGGCCTGTGAGGCTGGGCCCACAGGGATCTCTCCTCAAGCGCCCTGTCTAGTGCCTCTGCAGAGCCTAATCTGGGCCTCTGTAAGCCCCAGCAAGACTTCTGACAGCTCTGAACTGGAATTCTGAACTCGCCACTGGCCAAGTTAGTTTTCTAGGCCTCAATGTTCTCATCTCTCAAATGGGGACAACATTATCTAGACTGTGGAATTTGAGGGAGTGAAGTGGTGTTATGAAAGTGCTTTGTACAGTACCTATAGGGTATGCTAAAAGAATGCTCCTTGTAGGTATTCTGTTTTCTTTTGTCCTGTGGGCTCCTGCTTTAATACAAGTGGCTGATATTTATTTTTAACCGAGTTCAACTGCTAAGCTACAGAAGGTTGGGGATTCAAACCCACTCAGTGGTACGGTGGAAGAAAACTTGGCAACCTGCTTCTTTTAAGATTTTTAGTGTTGTTGTTGTTGAGTTGATTTTGACTTATGTGTGCAGAGTAGAATTTACTCCAGAAACAGATTGTCAGACCCATCTTCTGAGATACCTCTGAGTGGTCTTGAACAGCTCTTGGGCTGTAGTTGAGTACCTCACAATAACCAGGGACTCCTCTGTAACACACAGATCACTATGAGTAGGGATTGACAGGTTTGTTTTTGTTTGTTTGCACTATACAATCTTACCCCCATGTTGAGCAGTGATGTGAATCAGAGCAGGGGCCTACCACATCTATCTAGTGCCCAGAAAGAAGGCAAAAAGATTGGATCAAATGGGAAATAGCATGAAGAGTGCCTCTTTTGGTCAGGGATGATTCCTTGCATTTCAGAACTCAAGGCTGGGCACAAGATGAACTATTATGAGTGTGTATGGAATGAATGAACAAAAGCATAGAACACAAGGTCAGCCTTCTCTTCCTGTCCCCTAAAGTTCACCACGAGTCTCCAGTCTGATGGAGGAGGCTTGTGTCCACCGTGCACACACGGCCGGGTTCTGGGCAGAAAACCTTGAGGCCTGGGGCAAGGCTTTCTGGTCCAGTTGTTTTCAGACTATTACCATCTTACATTTGTGGGATCCATGATAGAGGTCCTCAGGGCTGTCCATCTTAAAAACTCCCCAAAAGTAAAGCTTGATTGTCCCAGGATCTTTGAGGTGAAGAGTTTTGGGGTACAGGCATTGGAAGGAGCCTCTGGGATTGGGGAGAGGGGAGGCAGCTCCTGGGGAGTGTTCTTCTGGAGAAATATTCAGGAAGGTTGCTTTGGGCTTCCAGACTGCCTCCCACCTCCCTAGGTCTCCTCTATTTTACTCTCCAGGGCTTCCCTCTCAGTTGTTTCTCCTGGCTCAGCTTGAGGAGAGAGGGTTGCCTGACTTGCTGGATCCTGGAGAGTAGGAACTATGGGGGAGACTGGCCCCTGGCAGATGCCCCAAGCAAGATACCTTCTTGTCACAAATCTTCTTTCGCCCGAGCACATCCACGCAGGCTTAAACACACAAGTGTGACAGGGGTCACTATCCCAGTCACGGGGCAGCAGCCTGATTGGGTAAGGGTCCCCAGGGGCAGTGGGGCAGGCAGGCCACAGGGCCCAGTTGGGGGAGCCAGCTTCTTAAGACAAGCCCCCATGGGACTGGGGGCAGGGGGCTGACCTGGCTGCACTTCCATGACCCCATGCTGACTGTTCAGCAATAAACACCTCATGGCTATTAATAACCCCCTATCTGGCAACCGAAGAAATGATAACACTGGGCCATTTTTGGTCCGGCCTGGCTGGACTGCCTGGGTTCAAATTCTGGCTGCTAATTAGGGGCCCTTTGAGATTCCAAACCAAAATAAAAACCAGCTCCAATCCTGAAAAATATCCAAACTGTATCTTAGGACAAAATTACCTTTCTGCGACTAGTTCTTCATCTGCAAGCCGATTCCATACACCTATGTCATAGTATTTTTTGTACATAAGGTTGCTTCATCCTTCCAACAACAGAAGTAGTGTGGCTACTTTAGAGATAAGAATGCTGAGGCTCAGAAAAATGTGGAAAAGCCAATGATGGTTGCTGGCATTTATTAAGTGTCCCATAAAGACTAGCTATTACAAGTTGTCCCCAGGTTATGAATGTGTGACTGATGTATGACATGTAGTTGTTACAAAACAACTCTGTAAAGCCTGTTATATCAAAAGTTCAAGGTATAGGCCATGGTTCTTCGTAACAAACAGGCACTGCTTTGTGATGTACATAAAAAAAAAATTATTATTGCTGTTTTATTATGTTAAAGATATATTAGTTATATCTTGAAGTATTTCAATATTTTTTATGTATAGAAAAGTACACTATATACTACATGGTAAGACAAACTTTTGACTAACTTGGTGGTAGTTAGGAACATACCTAAATGTTCTGACATATGCACAAATTTGACTTAAAGATAGATTTAGGAATGGAATTAATTTGTAGTTAGGATGCATTGTGATTAGGACAGGGCAGTGGGAAGAGAGGGTTTGGAAGCAGGGCTCTACTTAAAAAAAAAAAAAATTTTTTTCCCTTCTGCTTTTGACATCTACTTCCTGGCCTCATTTTTGTGATCCGTCATATGGGCAAATGATGCCTACCCTCAGATGTTAACGAGGATTAAATTGTTGTTAAGTGTCATTAAGTCGTTTCTGACTCAGCTGTCTTGTATAGGGGTTCTGAGGTGCAGCTGGTGGGTTTGAACCACTGACTTTGTTGGTTAGCAGTCCAGTGCTTATCCTACAGTGCCATACCAGGACTCTGTGGATTTAATTAGGTAATGAATATAAAGTGATTAGCACTTAAGGGGACTTAATAAACACAGAACTTGTTGAATGAATGAGCATTATACATTTTAGTCTGTCAGGAACCATCACATTAATGAGGGATCCCAGAAGAAGACATGCATCTCTGGGCTTGCTCCCTTGAGGCTGAGGAATAGAATCCATGAGGCTCAGTGCTATAGATGGTTTATTTCCCTTGGAAACAGCTGGAACTAGAAGCAACTTTTCGTTTCCTCTTAGGATGCAGATAGACCAGAGCCCCAGACTTACACTTAGCTCCCTCCAAGAATGTACTCCTTGCTTGACCCTTGGCTGTGGCCCCAGCATTGCTCCCTAACTCTGTGCAGCCCCAGAGTTTAGTCTCTTTTTCTGGGACTAGGAAAGGGGAGTGTTTTTATCCAAAGAGGTGAGGCACGCTCAGACAAAGCCTTTCCGGTGAGACCAATGGGGCTGGTTACGTCCACTCTGGAGTTCCTGGGTGGTGCAAATCATTAATGTGCTCTGCTGTTAACTGAAAGATTGGAGGTTTGAGTTCACCCAAGGTACCTCAGAAGAAAGGCCTGGGGATCTGCTCCTGAAAAATCAGCCATCGAAAACCCTATGGAACACAGTTCTACTCTGACACACAGAATTGGTTCCACGATAACTGGCATTGTCCAATCCTAGCTGCTGCTTTAAGAACTAGGGCTGTGGAGAAGTGTGTTGGGGGTTGATGGGAAGATGGAGAGCAGAAGAGACTTGGAAGGGGGAGCTCACCTCTACAACAATAAAGCCCTCCCTCAGGCCACATAATTTCAGGGAAATTGCCCCCTCCTGGCCCTGGTGTGCCAGGCCCAACCGTTGACGTTTGCCTAACAGGAAGTTTCCCAGAAGACCGGCTTATCACAGTAGCCTGGTGTGACTGCCGGAAGGGGCAAAGAAACTCATTTCTTTCTTTCTCACCATCACACACTCCCTCCAAAGGCTGCCTCTGCTTTCTCTGTCCCAGGCTTCACTTCTTCCCTCTCTGAGGGAAGTGCCACATGGTGAGCATTCCTGAGAGCAGAAGGTCTGGGAGTGGGAGTAGAGAATGTTCCCTTGGAAGATGAGGGTGTCCCAGAGACCCACCTTACTCTCCATGTTACCTGAAACCTGCTTCAGTGCATGTTACCCTGGGACTGTCCTTCCACATCTCTTCTGCAGGTCTGCCTTGAATTTTTCCTGCTGTCTGAGTCCTATGTGGTCTTCAGGTCCCTCTGGTTATTCTCAGGGTTTAAAAAGGGAAGGCCTGGAAGTCGGGTTGTGAGATACAGCAAATAAAATTCAGGTTGCCTAGTTAAATTTTTGTTATTTATCTGAAATTCAAACTTAACTGGGTGACAAGCCTACCTAGAGGAAGTGTCTGGATCTTTCTTTCAGGTGAATTCTCCAGGTGCCTTGTTGTTCCCTTTCTTCCTCCTTACCCTCGTCACTGCTTTGCTGGTGGGATCCCAAGTGTAGACATTGCACACAGTCCCTGTTTTCAACATGGCCTCAGTTTCTGCATCGATAGAAACCAAGTTAAGAGCTTTTTGTGAGCAAGAGCCGTGTTTTCGCCTCAGATTGGGGCTCTCTGAGGATGGGCTATGTATACCAATTAGACTGGGGCTCCCTGAGGATAGAGTTGTCTGCCCTCAGACTGGTAGCTTTTCTTTCTGCTTATCATTTGGGGTCATATGCAGGTGGAACTGGATTCCGACCCCTAAGAATGACGTTTTCCATAGGCTCAATATGGCCTTTAGTAATGTAACCTGAGGCGGGCCATAAGAGAATTTTCTGGTCAGCGGATATCTATTCAACGTTTTCTTTTCCCTTTCTTTAAATTTTATTGTTGTTGACAATACACACAGCAAGACTCACACCAATACAGCAGTTTCTAGGTGCACAGTTCAGAGGCATTGACTACAGTCTTCTGAGTTAGTCCTCACCATTAACATAAATGCACTGCCTTCTAGGGTTTCTATGTAACCTTTCCAGTTGCTGTTGTCCATTTGATCCAGTATAGATAATTCTTAAAAGAGCATAATGCTCAAGGCAGACATTCTTTACTAGTTAAGCTAAACAATTGTTTGGTTTTAAGACTTCAGGGGATATTTTTAGTTTATAGTTTAAAGAGTATCTCAGGGGAATTGTTTCAGAGGTCCATCCAGCTACCATGGCTCCACAAAGTCTGGATTTTATGAGAATTTTAAATTTTGTTCTGCATTTTTCCCCTTTTGATTTGGACTCTTCTGGTAGCGTAAGGGTTACGAATCAGGCTGCTAATCTCACGGTCAGCAGTTTGAAAGTACCAGTTGTTCTGCAGGAGAAAGATGAGGCTTTCTGCTCCTGTAAAGATTTATAGCCTCGGAAACCCTGAACAGGGTCACTATGAGTCGGAACCGACTCCATGGCACATAACAACACAACAACAACATAGACTCTTTGTAGTCCTGGTGTGGTGCTGTGGGCTAATGTGTCAGACTGCAAAGTCGTTTGAACTGCAAGGTCAGTAGTTCAAACTCACCAGCTGCTCTTTGGAAACCCTATACAGGGTTGCTATGGGTTGGAATTGACTCAACAGCACTTAACAACAACAACAATAGAATCTTTGATCAAAATGTTCAGGCATTATCCAGTTCTCCTGGTCTCATTACAAAGGAGGCAGTTGTTCATGGAGGCAGCTAGCCACACATAGCATGTTGTTGTTGTTAAGTGTCGTTGAGTTGGTTCCTACCCATAGTGACCCTGTGTAGGGTTTCCAAGGAGTGGATAGTGAGCTTGAACCGCCAACCTTGCAGTTCAAACCGGCTTTGCTGTCCAGCGTATTAACCTAAAGAGCCACACCAGGACTCCACACATACCATGGTCCCTTCTTATTCCTGACTCTCCTTCATCCTCTGTTGCTTTAGGTAAATAGACCTATTCATCTTCTCACAGTTCACCAAATAGTAAGTCTCCCCTGTAGGTAAAACAATTTCTCCCACAGCCCTCTTTTTATAGGCAAATACCGCCTGGATAAGCACTGAACTGTAAGGTTGGTTTGAAGCGCAAGGTTGGTGGTTCAAATTCACCAGCCGTTCCTCAGAAACCCCATACAGGGTGGCTATGAGTTGAAACGGACTCAATGGCACTTTAACAACAGCAATCTCAAGAGATACCCCAATTATGGAAACTTACAGTGGAAATACTTCCTTAGGCACCAAGAAGCTAGTGTAGCTTCCTGTCAGGCCATTCTGATAGGAGATGAAATTTCTGGGCCCTTCAGTCTATTGGTGCTTAGTTGGTTGTGCTGCCTCCAGCCTGGCTCTGCCCCACAGTAACACTGGATTGGGAAACTGGAGCTCAAGCCAAATGGAGAAACACGGCTCCCTCCCTAGTTTTCCCAACCAACCTCCACCCTAGGAAGGCTGATGCCTGTTAACTCCTTCCTGGGAGCCAGACAGCATTCACCAGGGGCCCTGGTTTAGGATGGTTAGATAAGGATAGATGAGGAAGATGGCTGGTGACTTTCAGCTGGGTTGTTGTTGTTGTTATGTGCCGTGGAGTCGGTTCCGACTCATATCAACCCTGTTACAGTTCCGAGACTATAAATCTTTATGGGAGCAGAAAGCCTCATCTTTCTCCCGCAGAACAGATGGTAGTTTCGAACTGCTGATCATGAGATTTGCAGCCTGATTCGTAATCACTTCGCTCGCTACCCTGCCAAATCTCTGACATTTTTGATCTCTCTGTTCTGTCTGTCCTTTGGAGGATAAGATTCAGAGATGGTACATATTACTTGGGATGGGGTGGGGTGGAATTTGAGGATAAAGTGAGGAAGATAGGGAAGATCTGGTAGTGACTGGGAAACTGTCTCATCAGTAGGAGGGGACTTCAAAAATGTGTGGAAAAAATGGAATTAAAGGATAATGGAATTTTTCTACAAACTTTTAAAGCCTCTGGTATTTGCCTCCCTCAGTGTGGGTGCTGTCATCCTGGGCGTCCAATTTATATAATGAAACAGTCTGAGAGGGGAATTGGGCCAGAGTTTGGTCAGACTAACTCATGAGAGGGCAAGATTTGGTTTGGAAAAAGGAAAGTGGACCCAAAAGCTCTTGACCTGTGGTACTCTCAGACAAATCTTGTCCTCATGAAGCCCCCATCTGAGTCCCAGACTGAGCGGGGACACAGATCTACTCTCAGGGAACTTCAGTTTGAGGGGGAGACCCAGTCCTGCCCTCAGAGATCCTCAGTTTGAGGGGGAGATACAGTATGATGGGGACCCCATAAAAGTCCACCTTCTTGGTCCTTCCCCTGGTAGTGGTGGCTATATTGGGGTCCTGGAGGCCCAGAGCTGGCTGGTTTAGGGAAGGTCTTGGGACATTTCCATCCGTTTCTTTACACTGATTGTGGTGTGTTGTCAAAGGTACCAGGAAGGTGTTCTCCCCTCCCTGCCTTAGCCATCACTTTTACTGGCTAACCACTGGTCTGAAATCATCTCATTAAAGCCCCTGTTTGGATTATGTCTTTTAGAAGACTTCTGTTCAAATGCACACATTATCAAGTAAGAGAAGTAGATAATCCTTGGACCGGAGGTTTAGTGACCACCGAGACCAAGTTTAGAGAAGAAAACTGAGGCCAAGAGAGAGCAGTGAACTTGCTTGAGGTCCCACAGTGAACAGCAGAGCTTGACTCCTAGCCCAGTATTCTGGGAGGGGCTAGATGGAGACTCCGGGATGGAGGTGGGGTGGAAGTGGGACCACCTAGCACATGAATGTGTGAGTGTGTGTGTTGGGCCAGGTGGAAACTGCTCTGGGTCTTCTGTAAGCAGGTGTGTGCTGACATAGATGAGATCTGGTGTGTGTGGGATCTGGTGTCCCTGTGTCCCAGTGTGGGACTGAGGGGGTGGAATAGGCTTGTATCAGGAACATCAGACAGGCCTTATCCCATGCTCAGAGTCGAGTCTGCCTGGCCCAGCCCTCTTGGGACCAAGGGCACAGGGCAGTGAGTCACAGATGACTCAGGTGCTGGAGGCCACCGCCACATGTGCCACATGACAGCCACGGAGAGTCCAGCCTGTTCCTGGACAGACAGGTGACCCAGGAGGCTGACAGTGTTAGTGTCCTTTCCTAGAGGACAAGAAGGATCCCATCAGCAACCTTGGTGCCTGGGCTTCCCAGGTGGGCTGAGAGATAGTCTTTGGACTCCCTTTACCTTGGAGCCTTTGATCTATTGGTCAGCAGAGCTGTTCCTACAGAGGGGCAGGGGATGGAGCCATCCCCACTCTCTAGGAGGTATAGAGTGAGGGTCACTCTCAACTGGGAAGGAGTTCTCCTTGGCCCTTTGGAAGCCGACATCCAACAGCCAACTGCTTCTGCCACCTGCCCTGGCAGCAGTGCCATCACAAACAGCCCCTCTCTTCTTTGCCTGAGGCCAACCTGTTATCGATTTCAACTCATGGCAACCCCATGAGCTTCAGAGTAGAACTGTGCCTCATTGACTTTTCAATGGCTGAGTTTTTGGAATTAGATCACCAAGCCTTTCTTCTGAGGTACCTGCCCAAGACAGAGAATGTCAAATTCTGACCTGCTGCTTGACCTAGGTCAGTGGTGAGGCAGTCTGGTATCAAATCTTACTGTGTGTGACTTGGAGCTGCATCATTTTCCCTCAGGGTCTCAGTCCCCAAAACAGTCTGGCTGGGTTCCCCTCCAGCCCCCCTTACTCCCACCCTACCTAACTGAGCCAAGTCAAGGCCTCTGGAGTACAGTCTTTCCATACTATGTTTGAGGCAGGTACTGGGAGGATTTGGCTAAGGATAGGAAGTACTGGCCTGGCTGGACATGCACCAGGGTCCTGTCTACCTGAAGTGTGTGATGATTATAAGGTGAGCGGCCAGGACCTGACACTAATCTACCACCCTCCCTCCTGACAAAGGCCCGCTGCAGCATTTCCTTCTTGTTTTCTAAGAACCTCAGGTACGGAGAGGCCTTCACCTCTGTGGGTGAGGCTGAAGACAAAAGGAGAGACAAGGGACAAAGCAGGGAGATGTGTAGAGAGAGGGAGGAGGGAAAGATCAGCAGAGGACAGAAGGTAGATGGATGTGTGGTTAGACATCAGACGGCTTTCTCTGGTTAACAAATTGAAGAAAGAGGAGGGAGAGGAAGGGTAAGTGTGACCATCCTCTATAGCTCAGCTCCAGCTAGATGCTTCTCTTTACAGAGTTCCCTTTGACCTCATTACCTAAAGCAGCACCCCCTCCCTACCCCAATCATTTTCTGTTAATCACTTCATTTAATGAGGGAGGGCTGGGCAGGTCATGTCATTTGTCTGCTCAAATCCTTGCAATGACTCTTTGTTTTCCTCAGAGGAAAAGCCAAAGTCCCTCCAGTGGCCCTCAAGGTCCTATGTGATCCCCTCAAGTCCACTACTTCCCTGATTTCATCTTCACCTCCTCTCCTTCTCATTCACCACTTAATCCCATTGGTTCCTTGCTGTTCTTTAACTACATCAGGCAAGCTCCTGCCTCAGGGCCTTTTCCAGGCATGTTCCCTCTGCCTGGAATGCTCTTTCTATATATATATCTCCAGGACTCACTCCTTCACCTTCTCTAAGTCTTTGCTCAAATAATATCCACTCAATGAAGACTACCTGCCACATAGTACAAGATCAATTTGTTGAGTGAGTGCACAGTACCTATTATCTGTTTGAAATAATCTTTTCTCTCTATATATCTTCCTCTTACTCTCTGTCTATTTCCCACTCACCTACCCACTTCCCTGTTTACAATTCAATTTCCCACCCAGAATGAAAGTACAATGACATCTGGGGCCTTGTCCATTTTACTTCTACTGTGTTCCCCATACCTGCTCAGCACGGAGTAGGCACGCAGTAAATATTTACTAGATAGGTGTCAAAACTGCTCAACAGATCCCATCTACATCACCAATTATATCAAATCAGCCCAGGGGGGCTGAGATCATTCACCTCTGATGCCAAATGTGTAGCTGATGATAATTCACTCTGTTTACCAACCATGTCCTGGGGAAATCTCAGTTTCCTTTCCCTGGTCATTTCAGATGCCAGTTGTCAGCTCATTCCCATGGACCTGGTGCTACGTCAGTGGGTACCAGCCTCTTCTTTTTTCTTAGGTCTGATAATCCATTGGAATGATTTACAAATTTCAGGGAAAGGGATATATTAATCTAGCAGAAAATAGGACACACACACATAGGGCAAGATCTGGGAGGGGGCTCCCTGCACTTTTTGTGTTCTAGAGGAGAAGCGAACCCTCCCTGGAGCAGATGTTTGCTCACACCAACTAGGAGGCTCCTTGAAGCCTTTATTGGCTTCATCATGTAGCTGTGATAGGTTATATAATATCTCCTGAAGCTTGGTCAGCATTGGGCCCCCAGGTGGTCTCTCTTGGTCTGGTCAGTGCCCAGTCATTGGCCTCAAGTGTGGTTCAGTTCTCAGGAAACAGAATCAAAGGCCAAATTGTTTACTGCAGGAAAGTTCCAAATCTTAAAGGACGTGACAGAGTTGTGCACACTGTAAAAGTGAGACAGTGACCAGAAAGAGGTACAGAATGGGTAGACTCCTGAGGAAGAGGACAAGAGGGTATCCACTGGTCTGGTTACTCCAAAAGTCCCTTAAGACCTCCCACTATGAGCAGGAAATGTGCTCCTTTTGGTCTGTTACATACATACACACACCTAGGATAAGTGTGTCTAATTAGTGTACGGAGCAGAGAGGGAGGATAGTCAATGATGCAAAGATGGCATCAGGCTTAACCATCAGGCTTTCTGGAGGAAGTAACCTAGCTCTGGACCAACACAAGACGAAATGTTCAGGATATCTCCAGTCAGAAGTAAAGAAGGATCAAGGGGGAGTTAGAGTGGGGAAAAGAAGAGGAAGAGTGTGGAAGAGGGACAAGGCAGGTGAGTTCCTTTGTATAAGTGGGGCTGAGGCTGGTCAAAGCTCCAAGGGCTGGGGTTTCTGATCCAGTGGGACTTCCCAGGATATGGATTTGAATGAAGAGGTTAGGTTTTCTCAGTCAGAGGAAGGAATTTGCTGTATCTTCCCGTGGGTTTGCATTGACAGATATTGGGGAGATGGTCAATGTAGTCCTGCCCTCAGGCTTGTGTGAGAAGCCATGACTCCAAACTTCCTGGTCAAATACCAGCATTTCCCTCAGAATGTAGCATTGAGAAGGTGTATGTAAATTATTCCAGCTGGTACTTTTTCCACCCCCAAAATAAGGATCTCTTAGTTTTCCAAAAAGGACAATGCCCAACCCCAATAAGGATTGTTGCTTAGACAGCAGAGAGAGCAAGAGTCAAAGAACTTTTAGCACGATGTGTGCAGTGTCCCTCCCAGCCCCGCTCTGGATAACCACACTGCCCCTTCCTTTGGCCCGCAGAAGTGACCTGGCTGTATGCCGCATAGTGTGGAAAACCCAGAAGGAAAGCGATTTTGTAATTTTATTGGTGATACACTTTTGACCATTTGGACCATTTCTAGAACCTGGCCTCCCACCCTACTTTTTTTAATTGGCCATCTCTTTGGTTGTTATATAGACATATTATTTTAAAGTACCTTCCAATGGAACTGGTTTTGTGAACAAAGAACCAAGAGATTTTTCCCTGATGCATGAATTATAGAACTGTAACCCTTTGCTTCCTTCATAAACTTGTTACTTTTCTATGCCTGAAAGTAGCACCGCCATCCATGAAGTAGCTTAAGCCTAAAGTTGACATTCATATTTGATCACCCCGTTTGCTTTATCTAAGGCGTCCTTGTGTGGTGGTGCAATGGTTAAGCATTTGACTGCTAACTGAAAAGTTGGTGGTTCTAACCCACTGTAGTTGTTCTGTGGGAGAAAGGTGTCACAATCTGCTTCTGAAACGAGCTGTGGAAACCCTATGGGACAGTTCTACTCTGTCCTACAGGGTTGCTGTGAGTTGGAATAGACTCAATGGCAAAGGATTTGTTTCTTGGTTTTGTTTTCCCTAGAGTCCCAGGGTGATACAAACGATTAATGCACTCAGTTGCTAACTGAAAGGTTAGAACTTTGAGTCTAAACTTGGAACACAGTCCTGTCCATCTACTCTGAAAGATAGACTTTGAAAACTCTAGGGAGCTGAGTTCTGCTCTGACACACATGGGATTGTCATGAGTGGGAATTGGCTCAATGGCAGCTGGTTTGGTTTGGATTTGGTTTGCTTTAGTCCCCACATACAAAAATCTATGTGCACTTCCCAGGCCAGTTCTACCTCTATATTATTTCCATCACTTCTCTCCCTCTACCAACCATCTGGCCCGGGCTCCATAGGCTCCCTGCTCCCCTTTGGCTCCTCCAGTTCTTGCTTCTCCCAGCAGCCAGCATGCACCTTGACATCACATGTCAGAGTATGATGCCTCTCTGTTCAAACCCATCAGCACATAGCTTCCCTACAAGGCCCTGCCCGATTGGGTTCCTGACCATCTCTGCAACCTCCTTGAGTAAGGTCCCTCTGTCCCTCCAACATATTAATTTCATGCCTGCCTGAGAAGACTTTGCACTTGCTATTTCTTTCTCCTGGAACATTTCGCCTCCACACCTTTGCACAGATGCCTCCTTCTCTCCATTCAGGACTCAACGCAAATACCACCTTCTTGAAGAGATCTTGAGCGCCCCATACCCTAAGCTGTATGTGACACCACCAAGTTATTTGCATTTCATGTGGTACAAATGGTTAATGCACTCAGCTGCTAACCAAAAGGTTGGTAGTTTGAGCCCACCCAGAGTCACCTCAGAAGCAAGGTCTGGCCATCTACTTCTGAAAAATCACTCCTTGGAAACCCTGTGGAGCAGTTCTACTCTGACACACATAGGGTCCCATGAGTTGAAATCAATTTGAAAGCAACTGGTTTTTGTTGTTGTTCATTTCTAAAATGTCTAAAATTGTTTTATTTACTCACTTGTTTATTGTCTTTCTCTTTCTCTTGGATTCCAGGAAAGTAAGACTCTTGTCTGGGTGATTTACCACCAGGACCTCCATGTCTTGTATTTGGGATTCATAAATATGTATGAAATGAGTGAATGAATGAATGAATGCCCAACTCTGCCTTTGCTGAACTTCTAGAGCTTTTGCAACCTCTCTTACACAATTGAGAGCCTGGTCACCCTGTTTGCACTTTCATTCCAAGGGTTTTCGACTTGCTTGGCCAATTAAGTTATCGATTATCCATTCTTGGCGGCCCCACCCCCTCCAGCAGTGCATACTTGGGGGCTGAGGTGGTTAACCCAGCCTAGCTCCTGTCCTGGCTCTCTGAGTGACTTCAAGTAAGTCTGTATACCTTCTCTTGTTTATGTTCCTCATCTGTAAAGATAAAGGAGTTGAAACAGATGGTCTCTAAGATTCCGTTTAACTTTGAAAGACCGAAATGAAATGAACCAGTTCAGCAGAGTTGTGAGCAGGGCTTTCAGATGGACTGAAGAAGGGATGGTCAGGGATTTGGAGGGAGATTCAGATGGGGTTTTCTTCCCAGGATTTTGAGGATTGGGCTTTGGAACCCTTTGGGAGAAGCTTGCTTCCCAGAGTTCAAGCTTTATCCTTTGTCATTTCCTACTCCTTGGGGCTGTAGCTGTGGGAAGCATGCCTATCACAGTCTGTCTCTCTCTCTGCTTTGTCACAGAGCCTGGGGGCTATGAGCCCCCTGAGAGAATCTGCATCTTGGGGGCACATGAATGAATATATTTTGTGGGGAGGGAGTCTTGAACTTTTATCAGATTCTTCAAGACATCTGTGCCTTCCAAAGTTTACATCCTATTTAGAGGGACTAAGAAGATGAGTAATAATTAACAGGAAGAGTAATAGGAGAATACTCAATCTCCCAAATTTTGTATGTCTTTTCTGGAGCTCCCACAAGGAGTCTTGGAAACCCTATATGAGGTTGCTATAAGACTGAGTCAACTTGAGGGCAGTGGGATGGGTTGGGTTTTGATTTCTGAATCTCAGTTTCCCTCTCAGTGAAATCAGAAGTTTGGGTGATCTCTCTAAACATCCAGCATTTGGAATAAAAGCACCGAATTCTAGTTCATGTGCATTCTCTCACTCATTCTTTTCAAAAGTCCTATGAAATTGTGCCTCATCCCACCCCATTTTGCAGGTGACAAAACTGAGGTTTGATGACTTGCCCAAGGTCACACAGTCTGAGTGGCAGAAATAGGCCAGGAACCTGGCTGTGGATTGAGGAATCCCAGGGAATAAAAGTCTCCTAGAGGAGACTTCCACTGGTCAGTCTGGGCTGAGGGGACTGAAGGACAGGGGCTATTCCTGGAAGGCTATGGTTGTTGATATTGGAGAGAAGGAAGTAAGGCGGGAAGTGTCCTACCCAGGTGGAAATCCTCAGCTCCATCCAGCCAACCCAGAAATTCCTCCTGGGGAAAGGGGCATTTTGGGAGCTGCTAAACTGGGCTGTGGAATTGGGGAGGGGAGTCTTCCCAGGTGGCAGCAAGCATCCTGGCTGGTGGGTGCTCAGGGAGTTATGGTCTTTTCTGATGGCTGGAATGCAGGTGTGGGTTCGATATCGGACTTTGGGCTCTGCTGCAGGCCCCAGGCTGGGGAGACATTTTGGAATGTGCCCCTTGCCTTCTAGGGCCACCTTTGGCCTCACCTGCTGTTTACCCTCCTCTTCCCCCATTGACCCCCCCTTGGCAGCCTGAGCCAGTGCCAGGAAATTGTTGGTCAAAGGTGAGGTCACCAAGAACCTATAAAAACAACAGGTCCCCATTAGCCTTGTTTACCTGCCAGGTATCTGTCACTTTACAAAGTTTCCTCCTGCCCTTCTCCCATCAGCTTGCATCCCTGCTCCTTTAGAGGCTCAGATCCACTGGGAAGATTGTGGAGGGGTTCCCTCAGATTCATCCACTGAGACTCTCCCACTCCTTTCATTTCTAGCATGTGGTCTGTATGTCTACGAAGCCACATCTCAGACTGTGTGGTCACTGGAATTGCGATGACTGACCGTAAGATTCCTGAGGTCAGGACGGTGCTCACCAACCATTGTGTTCTTAGTGTCTGGCAATCCATAATGTCTTTGTCAGTAAGTGAATAAATGAATGGGTCTATAGTTCAGACCTTATCTACTGTAGGATGCCTCCTGGGATTACTTCCATCCTGGTGTGGTGCTGTGGGTTAATGCACTGGACTATAAAGTCAGCTTGAACTGAAAAGTCAGAGGTTCAAGCTTACTTACCAGGTGCTCCTCGAAAACCCTATACAGGGTCACTATGGGTCAGAACTGACTCAATGGCACAGAACAACAACAACATTCTTTGCATAGAATCCCTGGGTAGTTCAGCGGATAACCAAAAGATTGGAGGTTTGAGTCCAATCAGAGGTACCTTGGAAGAAAAGTCTGGTGATACATGTCTGAAAACCAACATAGTGGTTACGAATTGGGCACTAACCTCAAGGTTGGCAGTTCAAAACTACCACGGGAGAAAGATGAGGCTTTCTGCTCCCGTAAAGATTTGCAGCCTTGGAAACCCTAGACAGGGTCACTATGAGTCAGAACCAACTCCACGGCACATAACCACCATCACTAAAAATCCTATGGAATCACAGTTAATTGGTCCAATAACATGTTTAATGTTTCTACTCTACCTCCTAGTTTATTGCATAGTTAAAAAACCAAACAAAAACTTTGCAAGTGACCATTCAAGTCACAACAATTGGCCTTTATTCACCTGCAGCAACAGAGGAAGGAGGCGAGTCAGGAAAGGGAGGAGGAAGTGGAATATGTGGTTAATTTCCTCCATGAACATCTGCTGCCTTTGCCAGGAGATGAGAACTGGATGTTGTTCTGCTACCATTATTGAATGCTTTGATTAAAGATTCTACAAGAGAGAATCTGATCAAAAGGAGAAGAATGCAGAATAGAATTTCAAATTGTCATGTAATCTAGACTTTATGGAGTCATAGAGGCTGGATGAACTCCTGAAATCATTGCCCTGAGATTATCTTTAAACTGTAAGTCAAAGATATCCCCTGAAATCGTCTTAAAACCAAGCAATAGCTTAGCTTAACTAAGAAAGACTGTCTGTGTTGAGCGTGATGCATTTTTAAGATCTATCTATATAGGGTCAAGGTGCTCTCGTAGCATAGTGTTTATGAGTCAGGCTGCTAACCTCACGGTCAGCAGTTTGAAACTACCAGCCATTCCGTGGGAGAAAGATGAGGCTTTCTGCTCCCGTAAAGATTTACAACCTCAGAAACCCTGTACAGGGTCTCTACGAGTCAGAACTGACTCTACGGCACATAACAACCACCACCAGCTATATGGGGTCAACTGGACAACAGCAACTCAAAAGCTTAGATAGGAACCTTAGGGGAAAATGGGTTTATGTTATTAGGGAGAAACCACTCAAGGGATGTAATCAGTGTCACTAAATTGAACAGGCAGAAATTGTTGGTTGAATTGATGTATGTTTTGTTGTATATATTCTCAACAACATAAACTAACATAAATTATAGAAGAAGGAGGATGAGGATGAGGATGAGGAGGATGAGGAGGATGAGGAGGATGAGGATGAGGAGGATGAGGAGGATGAGGAGGATGAGGATGAGGATGAGGATGAGGATGAGGATGAGGAGGAGGAGGAGGAGGATGAGGATGAGGATGAGGAGGATGAGGAGGATGAGGATGAGGATGAGGATGAGGATGAGGATGAGGATGAGGAGGAGGAAGAGGAGGAGGAGAAGGAGAAGAAGAAGAAGAAGGAAAGAAAGAAAGAAAAAAAATCCTATGGATCTACTCTGACACACTTAGAGTTGCCATGTGTTGAAATTGACTGGTTTATTCTTTGCATCCTCCCGCTCCCACCTTTGTTTCTACCTGTCTGTCCTGTCCTGATTTCTTCTTGCTGTTGCTTTCAGATAGTTTTCAGATGGGTACATTCAACTGCAAGTCAACTTTGGGAAGGTAGGGACTGTGTCTTCTAATCTTCTTATGAATCCCTCTTATTGCTGTCTCCAGTACCCTGCACACAGCAGGTTCCTAATTAATGCTCATCAGCTAATAGCCTGTGGGATCTGGGACAAAGGAGGACCAGGGAAGTCAAATTGTTTCTCAAGTTCACTCAGTTTTTCAGTAAAAAAGGTTGGACTCTTCCGTGCTCCAGCCCACACATCCTGACTTAGACCTGGGGTTTCCTTCTGGGTCCATTGCTGATAGTTTAAAAATCATTACAGGTCAGTCATTGATTCACTCAGAGACATTTGCCAAATGTCTTCTCTGTGCAGGTCCTGTCCTTGCTCTGGCTCTCAGAGTTGGAGAGGACACAGTTCTTGGATTTGAGGAGGTTACAGGCCATTCTGGGACTAAGATATTTACCAAAGCAGCTTCTCAGCATTGGAGCACAAGGCTGGATGGATGTTAGAGAGGGCTTTCTGGAGGTGGAGGTGGAGGTAGTGCCTGAAGTTCTTGAAAGATTCTTATCCCAGTGGTTCATTTACTGTATGTGATCCTGGTCCTGGTGGGCGAGCCTGAGGCTGGTTTTCCATGGAGGAGGGAAGAGGTGGCTGCATTAGCACTTGTCCTATTATCTTGCTTGAGAGCCTCAGACCTCAGATACCCACTGGTACTTAGACAATCCACTGCCTGTAGAGAGACTCACTGGGCTCTGACCTAGGGAGAGATAAACCTATAGCCACACAGTCACCCTGGGCAGTGCCTGGCCCAGACTCAGGGCGCCTACACCTGTGTACTCTCTCTAATAGATCCCATTGCTTCCCGCCATCTTTCCAAGGTCAGCACCTTTGGGCTGGGTGCTGTGCACACATGGGGTGATCCTCATGAGGCCCCTCTGCCTCACATGTGGGTACTGAAAGGATTACCTGCACTGAGACACCTGTTGGGAGGAGGTGGGAGGAACATAACCTGACCCTTCAGGTAGAGAGGACCCCATTGGAGAGGGTTACTCTTGGACACCTGGGTGCAGAGCAGTTACCATCATTCACATGTGGGCCAGGCCTGTGGGAGGGAAAAGGAAGGTTTATGGGGCTGCAGAAGCAGCTCTTTGGGCTCCCCAGCCCCGGGCCCACCAGGCCAGGCTCTGGAACACAACTCCCAGGCTTGTTTTCCCGCCAGCCTCAGGGCACAAAGTCCAGTGGGGTGATTTTGTCATCTCTTCCCAGGGCAACCTTAAAGGGCCAGCACCTCTTCCTGGGGGTTAATGATTACTTGTCCGTTCACCAATAGGTCCAGATGTTGATATGTGTGAGGACAGATGGCTGGATGGGTGGGAGGTGTGGTAACAGAAGAGTGGTCCAGGTTGGGGCCGGAAGAAGAGGTAGGTAGGTGGTTTCCTTTGGACACCTCCTCCCTGAAGCTCTCCTAGCTGACCTCAGGCCACAGCGAGGGACCTGTGTCTTTAAGGGCAAATTGCCCAGGGAACTTGTGAACTCTAAGAGAGGATAAAGTCCAGGTTGCTGCCCCTAGCTCTGACAGGAGGGTGATTCGGGGAAGGAAAAACATGCCAGGCCCAGGGTTCCCACAGAGTGGGGGTGTGTCTTGGCAGGTCTGGAAGTCAAGTCTTAGCAGAGCAGGTCTCAGGGACCCCTCACTCCCTTCCTTTCCTACATGTGCACTCAGACAGGGTCATCTACCTGTCCCGACCAGGTGACACCTCACAACCCTTCTTCCATCTTCCCTGGGGCTCTGCCCCCTGTCTCCCTGTCTTGGACAGACTGGGCGATAAGTAATCCTCGGGATAACAATAGCTGCCCTTTGTTGAGCCCTGACCATTGCATCTAGACTCTCTTGTAATCCAACAGGTACAACTTTCATCTCCATTTTTACAAGAGTGGGAAAGGAAGCTTGGAGAGCTTAGGTAAGCAGTCCAAGATCACAGTGAGCAAGGGGCAGGGCAGGACTCACAGCTGCTCTTTGTCTTGTCAAAGCTTGGTGCCTTTTGCCCTAGTGCTTGATGGGCTGTGTCTCTGCTATTTCTTTGCCAGATGGGCACAGGCAGACCTCCAGAAAGCTTTTGAGGCTTACCCCATCTAGTCACCCCTGTCCTCTCCTCTGTGTGAATCTGTGACTTGAGCTCAGCTGGTTTGGGTCTGTCTTTCATGGTCTCTAGACTTTGACTGTCACCTCCCTGGAGCCTAGGGGCTTCCTTAGGGCACGTAGAGGGGTGCTGGCTCTGAGGAGCTTGCTAGATTGGGTATGGCTCCTTCAGCCCCTTCTCTTTTGTTATTGGAGGAAGCAGAGGGATGGATAAGATGACTTCACAGGGAGGCCTTCTGTGAAAAGGACCATACCTACTCCTTGGAAGGTCTTTGGGTGGCACAAAAGATTGGCAGTTCCAACCCACCCATTGATATCATGAAAAAAAGGCTTGGCAATCTACTTCTATCAAGATTAGAGCCAAGAAAACTCCACGGAGCAGTTCTGTTCTATAACACATGGGAATCAACGCCATGGCAAAGAGTTTTTTCTATTCCTTATAAGGCCCATCTCCAGTTTGCTGTCTTTTCCTTTTTCTGATTTAG
>NW_006408556.1:15243858-15246544 GCF_000296735.1 Chrysochloris asiatica
TAAATGTGTGTATGTTTGTGTGTGTGTGTGTGTGATTTGGGTAAAAGTTTACATAGCAAATTGGTTTTCCATTCAACAATTCATATACATTAGGTTGTAATCTCCACAGTGTAACAGTATTCTTTCCACTTCCTTCCTGTGAGGACCATTTTCATTCATCTTCCTTCCCTATCCCTTCCTGCCTTCTGAGCTTTATCCCTGGGAAAAAGCCCTTTTGATCTTGTATGGGTGGTGGTTCTAAGAAATTCATACCTCCTTGGCGTTATTGTTCACCTTATGTTGTTAGTATTGTTTGGCTGAATGTTGAGCCTTACAGGGTGAGTTCAGTTCAGGCTTTCAGAACAACTGTGACCTTTTTTTTTTCAAAAAAATAAGTTTTTATTGTAAATTGGGTAATGTTACATGGGAGAGCATCACCTTTACATTCACCCTATCGTATTTTGTTTCACTGTAATGATTTCAATCCCCTCCACACATCATCATTCAACAGCATTTGCTTCCAATTCCTCTGTTTTTTGTGTTGTTTTTTTTGCATGTGCACCGAAGCACTCAGGAATATATAACCATTCAAACAACCAAAGGGTATATATACCCTGCAAGCCAGTCCCCTAGCCACAACTGCGACCTTTTAACCATTATCATCTAGTCTTACAAGGAGCTCTGGTAGTGTAGTGGTTACAAGTGGGGCTGCTAACCTCAAAGTCAGCAGTTTGAAACTACCAGCTGTTCTGTGGGAGAAAGATGAGGCTTTCTGTTCCTGTAAAGATTTACCGCTTCAGGAAACTCTACGCAGGGTTGTTATGAGTCAGAACCGACTCCATGGCATATTCTGCCACCATCCAGTCTCACCATACAACATCCTGAGTCCTTTTGCCTCCATGATTTCCTATGAGTTTGGAGGTTTTATTAATCCCATTATACAGATGAGAAAACTGATGACTTGAACAGAGAATGACACATCCAGACTATAACAAAACCTTGGTAGCAGCTCTGTCCTTGCACCACAAGCCTGCTTACCTTGGTTCTGCTTTCTCCGTTGCCTCTGTTCTGTCTTCTGCCCCAGAGATACTTTCTCATCTTAAAATAGCTGGCTTTGGGGTGTCGCTTTGCCCCTGGTTCTTGATGTTGTAAGTGTGGCCCCATCACCTGGTTTTAGAGTGGCTGGTACCTATCCTGTCCCTTGACTTGTCTGTAAGGGCTTCACTGCTGTCTCTATGCCCAGCACTAGCGCAGAGCCTGGCATTGAGCAGGCTGCAAACAGTTAACAGGCTTGGCTGCTAACTCAAAGGCTAGAGGCTCACGTCTACCCAGAAGTACCTTGTTAGAAAGGTCTGGTGATCTACGTCTGAATAATCAGCCAGTGAAAACCATATGGAGCACAGTTCTACTCTGACACACAGGGTCAATTCCACAGCAGTTGGTACTGTGATATGTGTTGAGTGAATGAGTCATGCCTGGGTGTGATGACAGTTGATTTGGGTTGGGGGAGAGGGGTGGGCAGGAGGAGGTAGGACTCCCAGCATTGTGGAGAATAGAGAGAAGATAACAAGGTTGTAGGAGCATGGACTAGAGTCATTGTAGTCTTAGAGTTTTATGGGCAAGTGATTATACCTCAGTTTCTTTATCATATATGAAATACGAATAATAATCTTTCTAGTTTAGAAGGTTGGTTGTGAGGACCAATTGTAAAACACCAAGAAAAAGGCTTGTTGTGTTGTTGTTAAGTGTTGTCCAGCCAACTCTGACCCATAGCGACTCACTATGCACAACAGAACGAAACACTGCCTGGTCCCGCACCGTCCTCACAATTGTGCTTGAGCACATTGCTGCTGCCACTGTGTCAGTCCATCTCGTTGGGGGTCTTTCTCATTTTCACTGACACTCCACTTTAACAATATGATGTCCTTCTCAAGGAATAGGGCATTGTTGTTGTTGTTGTTAGGTGCCATCGAGTCAGTACTGACTCATAGCGACCCTACACACAACAGAACAAAACACTGTCTGGTCCTGGGCCAACCTCACAACTGCTGCCACGCTTGAGCCCATTGTTGCTGACACTCTGTCAATCCATCTCACTGGGGGTCTTCCTATTTTTCCCTGACCCTCCACCTTATCAAACATGATATCCCTCTACAGTGACTGCTCCCTCCTGACAACATGTCTGAAGTATGAAAGATGAAGTTTGGCCATCCTGGCCTCCAAGGAGCATTCTGGCTGTACTTCTTCCAACACAGATCTGTTGATTCTTTTGGCAGCCCATGGCATTTTCAATAATCTCTTCCACCATAACTCAAAAACATTAGTTCTTCTATGGCCTTCCTTATTCACTGTCCAGCTTTCACATGCATATGAGGTTATTGAAAATACCATAGCTTGGATCAGGTGCACCTTAGTCCTCAAACTGACATCTTTGCTTTTCAACACTACAAAAGGTCTTGTGCAGCAGACTTGCCTAATGCAATACGTCGTTTGATTTCTTGACTGCTGCTTCCATGAGTGTTGATAGTTGATCCAAGAAGAATGAAGTCCTTGACCACTTCAATCTTTTCTCCGTTGATAAGAATGTTGTTTATTGGTCCAGTGGTGAGATTTTTGTTTTCTTTACATTGAGATGCAATCCATTCCAAAGGCTTTTGTCTTTGATCTTCATTACTAAATGTTTTAAGTCCTCTTCACTTTCAGCAAG
>NW_006408556.1:15248995-15263078 GCF_000296735.1 Chrysochloris asiatica
TCTGTATACACTCTGTTGGTGCTGGCTGCTATTACTTCATTGTGGTCTGAGCTCTGTGTGGGCCGAGAGCACATTTCACACATCTTTGGGACCCCACACTTAGTACAGTGCCCAATGCAGAGTTGGCACACGGTTGGCATTTGTTAATTAAGTTGAATAGCCTTTTGCCCACCAGGCAGTCCTTCCTTCCTTAGTTTCTCTTGCTGCAGTTTGTCAATCCTCTTCTCAGCATCCTACTGCTCAATTGCTTCCAGGAAGACAAACTGAAGGTTTTCAGCCAACTTGTCAGGAGATCCTGGAGCTGGGTGGGCTGGGGTGGCCACACCTGTCCATCGGAACAGTCACCTCTCTAGGTCAGAACTCAGGTGGAGGTGGCAGGGCAGCAGTGGGAGAAGGTTGGCATTCTCCTCTTCCTTTCTTCTCTGTATGGAATTGTGGGCTATCAGGATCACTTGTCACAGTGAGGGACCCAGATCATTCTAGATGTCTGTTCTCTTTACAGCAGGCTGGTTGCATGGTTTACTCATGGTACCCAGAAATCAGAGAGGAATAGCTGGCCTGGTCTTCCCTCAGACACTATGCTATGGCTTTTGTGACCAATGAATTCCTTGACGTGGTTGTTACTCCCAGAGACCCCCAGGATCCAAACACCACTCTTCCTTTCTGTGTCCAGTGGCAACTGGCAGACTTCTCCAGGTGATTCTACTGCCCTCCATTCACTGCTTACTGCTGCCATGACTGGCTGTTTCCCAGAGGTGCTAGGCCCACACAGACCTGAGCAGTCAGCTGTGCCCTCTGCCCAGGGACATTCCCTCCCTGGGTTCCTGATGTCCTGAGTTCCTGATGTCACCGCAGATCCTGTGACCTGCCCTGCCCCACTCAAGAGGGACCTTGTCCTTGAAGACTTTGGCCTTCCTTGGATGCTCTCAGGCAGTGTGTAGCAGGTGCCATCAGGTGGGGAGACTTGGAGGCTGGTTTGAGGCAGGAGGGTGGCGGGCCCCACTCTGCCCTGCATGGCTGACTTTGGGCGTAAGTGCAGTGAGTCACACCATTCAGGTGGTGGTGGGAAGAGAGGGCAGGGCCCGGACACTGAGTATGTGGGTGTGGAGGGGGTGGGGACCAGGGGTCACACCCCAGATGTTCCCATTTTCCTAGAAGACTGACTTGCATATGCATGTGTGTGGGGATGGACTTGCATAGACATGTGTGAGGATGGTGTTTATGTGTGTGGATGCATTTCTACCATGTTTGGTCTAAGAGTACCTGTATGTGTGGGAAGAAGTGGTAGGGTGCTGGGCAGAGCCCATGCAGTCTGTGAGTATGGGTGAGTGATTTGATGCCTGAGTTGGTCTGGGTTAGTGATGCAGTGAGCATTGAGTATGATACTGAGTTTGGGGCTTTGAGGTATGTAAGGGTCAGTGTGGGGAATAGCCATAGAATTACAGTGTACTTTGATCTCTATCTTAATTTAATCTCCATCTTCTATCATGACTCTATTTTCATTTAACCTCCATCGTCTATCATAGCTGTTGGGAATAGGGGAAGAAGTTTGGACTGCCTGTTGCCACCCCAATCACTGGGGTGGGATCACTGTTTGAATGACAGTGTCTTAGAAGCATGCTGAGTTGTCATCTTGACAACCATAGCTTCAGTAGGTGGTGGGGATGCTGGTGATGGAGGTGGCAGGATGTCTCTGACATCAGCTTCTTGTCTCCTCTGTGTATTTATGACTGTCTGAGCGAGTGTGTGTGATGTTGCAAGTCTGAAATATTTTTGTGTACATACATGGGTTGCCATTGAGGTCAATATGTTCGTGTGTGTAGCACCCACCAGCAGTACCAGTCTATTTTATTGGTTTTTCTGAGTTTCCTAGTTCCTCTTCCATTTAATTTTAATTTTTGGTTGGCAGAACATACCAGAGTCACGTTTTCAAAATTACACAAACAAAAAATTCTGGCACTAAATTTTAAGTCACCAGCATAAATAAATGGCTGTGACATATGGTTGAAATTTACTTTTTTTAAACATACAAACAGCTCATTGAGTTTTCCTAATATGAAAATGAATCCTATTTTGATCAGATGCTTTTACGATCACCATCTGAAAATCAGAACTGATTCTGAGTTTTCTTCTTCACTAAATGTGGTCTTTTTGAAGGCAGGGACTTTGTCTGTCTTGTTCACTGTTGTATTCCCAGAATCTAGAACAGTTACTGGCATGTAGAAGGTGCTGAATAAATTTTTGTGTGTAAGTGAAAGGGAAAGAAAACATTCCTGAGGAAATGGCATTTAAGTAGAGGTCTGAAGGTTGAGTCAGCATTAAACTGAGTCAGAAGGAAATGAAGACTGTTCCAGGCGGCAGGCACAGTATGTACAAAGGTCCTGTGGCAACAAGGGACAGGATGCATCGGAGGGACCATCAGGTGACTGGTGCAGCAGGAGTGCAGTGTGTATGGTGTGCGTAGCATTTTGTTGGCCTTTTGAAGGAGTTTGGAAAAATTTGGGAGAGCTTTAAGTAGAGGAATGATGTGATTAGACTCATACTTTTAAAACACCCCTCTGGCTAATTGTTATTAGGGCTAATGGTGATTGTCACAACTGTAAATGTAGAAGAGGTGCAACTTAATGGGGGATGGGGGAGCAGTTAATCTGTCATTTCAGGAAAAAAGGACCCTGGGATTATCAAGAGGGAAGAACATGAGAGGAGCAAGGGATCCTAACCAGAAAAGCAGCAACAACAGAGATGGTAGCAGAGGTGATGGCATAGAGAGACAGAGCAGCAGAGGGCTATAGGTCCATGGACTGAGAAAGGCAGTGTGCCTGTAGACAGGAGGCTGGCTTGCAAAATGAATATGTATTTTCACTGTGGTATGTGTGCATCAAAAAAAGAAAAAAAGTAATAGAGGTAAATACTGTTGGTTAAGGGTGCATGGAGGGGATTGCAATCATTACAATGATTTGCTGAATGTAAAACTGAGGATATGCCCTGTAAGCTTTCGTTCACTCAATACACAATAAAACCTTTAGAAAAAAAACAAACCATTCATAGAAAAATGGTAAAAAGCAAAACAAACAATCCCTCTGGCTGTTGTGTGGAGGTTGTGTGTGATGTTGCAACTCTGTGCACTTTTGAGTAATGGCAGTGAAAGTGGAGGCACCAGGACCAAGTCAGGGACCGGTGCAGTTGTCCAGGAGAAAGATGGTGGTGGTTTGGTCCAGTGTGGTTGTCGTGGAGATAGAGCTCTGAGGACATAGTCAGGAGATTTTCTGGCAGTAGAGTAAGCAGGAATTTGGTGACAGGCTGGGGAGAAGTAGTTGGGAGGTGAAGGAAGGAACGGGCGGCGCTGGGATGGCTCTGAGATTTCTGGCTTGTTTAATTGGCTGGATGGATACACCATTTATGGATGAGGAGAGCTGAATGCTTGCTGTGTGCTAGGCACTCTGGTAACCACTTCACTCTCCCATTTAATCCTCACAGCCCTTTGAAGTAGGCCCCAGGATTACCCACAAAGAACTGGAGGCTCAGATTGATAAGATATCAGCTATAGGGCTTGCATTTGACACAGAGAAGCCCTCCTATCCAACACCACCAGCATTTGTAGTTAGTTAGGTCAGGAACATAAGAAAATACCAAAAACCAAAAGAATCGATGCATTTGAATTATGGTGTTGATGAATAATAATGAAAATACCATGGGCTGTCGGAAGAACAAACAAATCTGTCTTGGAAGACGTACAACCAGAATCCTCCTTACAAGTGAGCATGGTGAGACTTTGTCTGTCATACTTTGGACATGTTAGGAAGGACCTGTCACTGAAGTAGGACATTGTGCTTGGTAAAGTGGAGGGTCAGCAAAAATTTGGAAGATACCCAGTGAGATGGATTGACACAGTAGAGACAACAACGGGCTCAAACATAACAACAATTGTGAGGCTGGCACAACAAGTGTGAGTATTGGGTAGGGTTTCATTCTGTGGTGCATAAGGTTGCTATGAGTTGGAGCAGACTTTATGATACCTAACAACAACAACAACAGGACTCCTGATGTGGTGCTGTAGCATCAGCACTGGACTTCGAACCACAGGATTGGCAGTTCAAACCCACCAGCTGCTCCTCAGAAACCCTATACAGGGTCACTATGGGCTTCAACCCACTCAATGGCACTTAACAATAACAACAACAAACAACAACAAAACAAAAAAAACCAAGCCCATTGTCATCTACACTATAGGACAGAATAGAACTGCCTCATATGGTTTCCAAGGCTGTAAATCTTTACAGAAGCAGACTGCCACATCTTTCTCCCATAGAGCTGCAGGTGGCTTTGAACTTTATCAGTTGAGCACTTAACCACTGCACCACCAGGACTACACACATAATATTTCGTTTTCACTGGAGACCTATGGATGTTCTAACACTTGCTGGCCTTTGGCTATATGGCCAAGGCCTTCCTTGGACACCGGCTCTTCTGAACCCTCAATGGTCCTTTGTGCATAAACTGCTCTGTAATACTCTACTTTGGGTTCCAGTTGTTTTCATTGTTAAGTGTTGTCTAGTTGGTTCTGACTCACAGCGACTCCATATAGGGTTTCTGAGAAATAACTGCTGGGTTTGAACCACCGACCTTATGGTTCGCAGTCCAATGCTGATTCTACAGTGCCACACCAGAAGTCCAGTAGTGGTTTGTTTAAAGAGGAGTCTGAATGCCTTAAATCTTGGAAACAATCAGTCTGTCTCTTAAACCTAATTCAATGATAGGTTTTGTTGTTCGTTTTTTTTCTTTTCAGTAGTTTGCCATTATCTTTCTTTCACAGTAATCTTTTACTGGTTTGTGTCATATTTAATTAAATTACGTAATTACTACAACAAACGCAACTGGCAAATAGTTTTGGGAACAAACACAATGGCCTCTTGGGACATGCTTGATTTGATTGGTGAAATGAGAAAGAGGCGGGTGGGTTGGAGAGCTCCTGGGGGGTGGGAGCTCAGGCTTAAGCCCCCATGGGCCATATCAGTCTGCAGGCTTTATGGAAGGATTGAAGGGTTATTGGTGAAACCCTTAGGCAGGTGGGCTCTCAGGTGAGAATGTGGACAAGGCATAGAGGTTATACTTTCTGTGCAATTTTAAGAGAAGATGAATTCTGTGTCTAGTAGTTACACATACATTCAAAGTCCTCAGTAATCAAATGAAATCCGATCAGTGGTTTAAGTGCTCAGCGTTGCTTAGATTTAAAAAAGCATCCTTCTTTACCTTAAATAATTAGTTCTATTATTAATAAGTAAGACTAGACTACCTGGGTGGTACAAATGGTTGACTTGCTCAGCTGCTAATTGAGAGGTTAGAGGTTCAAGTTGACCCAGAGATTCCTTGGGAAAAGGCCTGATGACTTACTTTATTTATTTATTTTAAATGTTTTATTGTGAATTATGCGATAGTTTACATGGGAGAACATTAGCTTTACATTCATCCTATCATATATTGTTTCATTGCCGTGGTTACAATCCCCTCCATGCATCATCAACCAGCCAAAGGGTATACCCTGAAAGTCTGCCCCTCAGTTGTCAGCACACAACCCCCCTCTTTCTCTGAGTCTGGAGTCCCCAGCCACTCCATCTCTCTACGTCATCATCTCTGCCTCCATCTCTGGTGTCACTGTATCTCTGGGTAAGGTCCCGCTCTCCGCTCTTCTCCCTTGATGGTCCCAGGGACCTCCGCTCCTGGACTGCAAAGTCACCCACTCCCCTCCTTTTGCTACAAGACGTCTGCTTTCACATTTCCAACCCTCACAGTCAGTCCTGATAGTAATTATTCACTATTGTACCATAAGAGTCCTATCCCCATCTCCTTTCATCAGCCCCGCTCAGATAGATTGGATATTATTCAGTGGAGATTCTACCTTTTCCATGCCCTCTGGATCTAGGCTCCCTCTTGAAAGCTTGTAAGCCAGTCACTTCTTGCCTTTGTAGCCCCACATTTTGGGTAGCCAATGTCCAAGTTGCCCATCCCTATCTACCCTGTGTACCGAGGAGATGGGAATGATCCTCGCTGTAAAGACTTGTTCCTTCTTTTGAGCTACTGCATCCATAGGTGTTGGTCAAGGTCATCAGATTGTATCAGATTACTCTTTTTTCCCTCTTCCTTCTTCTTCTAGTTGAGTTCTGATTGTTGAGCCATTGAAGCCAGGTCAAGTGGGTATTATCTGCAAGTGGGGGTGTTCTTGTGCATATGCCCTCTCTTCTTATCCACTGGATGCTTCACTCTCCACTCTAGTCCTCTATGGCTATGTCCCTGACTCTGGGCCCAGGAGTATCCAGGTCTTGCCATACTGCTGGCCAACCAGGTCTCTACCTGTGTTCACAGGAGTCTATTGAACATGGTAGGGACTTAGCTCACAGCTTCATTGTTGTTTTCCCCTCACTTCCTCTTATTGGTGACCAACGTGGTCACCAGTCAGAGTGCTTGCCTGCTCATGTATTCCCTTTAAGTCTTAGTCTTGAAAGGGGGTTTGCCCTGAAGGGACCTGACCACTTGCCTTGATATCTCCTGGGAGAGCAACTTGCTTGTTCTTGTAATAATCAGTTGGACTGCTGTTATTGTTTTATATTTTTTCTGTCAGTCTTTCTTTCACAAAGTATCTTCTGTTCTTCTAGCTGCTCCAGGCTGGCTGATGACTTACTTTAGAAGAATCAACCATTGACAACTTTATGAAGCCCAGTTCTGCTCTGATACCCATAGGCCACCAGCTGGTTTAGGACACAGCTGATACCAGCTGGTTTAGGACACAGGGATAGGTGTTCATTCTGGAACTCACTATTTTCTCAAGTCAAGCACTTAGGAAAGGCAATATGTAGGGCAGTTGGGAGTGGCTACCTCAGATGACATCTTTGTTAATTAGGTACTTGCCCTGTTTGAACTGGGATCCAACGTTAAGGCCAAGTTTCTACCTTTGAGGAATATTTATTCCTAAAAAGAGTGAAAGAGAGATTCCTTGAGGCAGCAGGAATCTGGATCCTGGCTAGGAATGGTCTTCTAGATGGGGCTAACAGGTGAGAGGACCTTATAGTGTGCCCTTCCCACTAGCCACCCAGGGCAGTGGGAGAATATGGATGATGCTTCCTTGATGCCCAGTGTGCACCCGGCTTAGGGAAGGATGGAGCAGGTAGGGACTCATCTGGGAAGATGTGTTGGGGAAAAACAACATCTGACTAGTTACCAGCTGGTGCTGGATATCATTTTCTCTCTCAGAGGATTGGGAGAACTTTAAGAAGACTAAGAAAGCTTGAGTGGAGGAAGGAAGAAGTTGGTTGGCAGAGTGGCAGTGACAGGGTAAACTTGGGATAAAAGAAAATCTATCCCCTTATTTTCATGACCAAGCAAGGGAATCTGTGCAAACAGTTCAGTTAAGCCATCATTTATTGAGTTAGGCTTTGGGAAAATCAAGAGGAATAAAACACCATTTCTGTCCCAGGGGCCTACAGTCTATTCATGGGAGATAGACTTGCAAACAATCCTTTTCATGTAACATGGTTTATCCATTTGGAATGCCTTTTGTCTCAAGTAACAGAATATCCAATTGACAGTGACTTGAGCAATGAAGACACTTGTCAATATCACACAGCAGGAAGTCTGGAGGCAGTTTGACAAGTTTCACCAAACCTTGGCTCCAGGTTTGGTGAAAGGGCTTTGGTAATGAGGTTGTCAAAGATTCAGGCCTTATTTATTTATTTATTTTTCCTTTTTGTCTTTCTGCTTGGTTTTCCTCAACATGTTAACTTTTTGTTTGCAATGTTTGTTACCTCCTGGTCACAAAATGGCTGCTATTGTGCCCAACGTTGTGTCCATCTACAATTACATTCAAGGAAGAAAAGATGAAGACCAGGGAGAAGATGAGGCTGTATTTTTGTTAAAAAAAAAAAAAAAATGCTTCTCAGAAGCAACCTCAATGAACTACCCCTCACGTCTCATTGGCTAGAAGTAAGAGGAAATTCTGTAAGGGAGATTGGTACAGGAAAGGACTAGTGGATGGGAACAGAAGTCAGAGGAAATGCTGCAAGAGATGCTGGGAAAATGAGAGATTAAAAGATGGGAACTGAACTGAGAGTGGATGCTGCAAGAGAAGCTGGGATAGTGAGAGACTAGTCGATGGGAACTCAACTGAGAGGAAGTACTCCTCAGGGAGGGTGGGAAAGTGAGGGCCTTGTGGCCTGAACCAGGTGACAGTGCCTGATGTGATGACATCAAAATGACTGTCTATGAAATTTCTATCTGTCTATGCAGTGTTAAAGCAGAAACCTATTATTATTTTTAAAATAACATTATCCTTATAGTTAGTTATAATAACTAAACTATTTGTGTAAGCCCAGTCTTCATGCATCAATATACCTACTAGGCTACAACTATGTTAATTTCCTTTTTGAAACTTTGAATGCATTCCTGTCAGTGCTTTCATTATTCACATTGCAGCGAAGCTTCAAATGTTGTGGTCTTGTCTGCATGGGTTACAAGCATGTGCTGTTTTTGTTGCTGCTGGTGTTGTTATAGTTGCTGATTTTTGTCGAAGTTTCTGGTGTTTTAGCTATGATAGTACGGTCATTAATATTTGTGAATCTATAGCAACGTCTTTGAGAATGAAGTAGTAATTAAAGGAAAAGAAAGACAAACCAAAAAAAACTTCTGCTCAGTTACTAACAATGTTGTAACTGATAATGTTGTAATTTGATGTAGAAATATTTCATAAAAATTTTTTGCATGACTGCCACTCATCTGCCAGTTTGTCATACTGTGGTGGCTTGTGTTGTTGATATGATTTTGGAAGATATGCCACGGGTATTTTAAATACCAGCAGGATCACCCACATTGGACAGGTTTCAGCTGAGCTTCCAGATGAAGACAGGCTAGGAAGAAGGAGAGACAGACTACTTCTGAATATTTAGTCAGTGAAAACCTTATGAATAGCAGTGGAAGATTGTCAGCACCAGAACACTGAAACATGATGAAGAACACCAGAATATTGTCAGATATAGTGCCAGAAGATGAGCCCCTCAGGTTGAAAGTCACTCAAAATACGACTAGGGAAGAGCTGCCGCCTAAAAGTAGAGTTGACTGTGATGACACGAATGGAGTAAAGCCCTTGGGGCCTTCATTTGCTGATGGGGCACAAATGAAAATGAAGAGAAATAGCTGTAAACATCCATTAATAATTGGAGCATGGAGTGTACAAATTACGAATCTAGGAAAATTAGAAATGATAAAAAATGAAATGGAACACATAAACATCGATATTCTAGGCATCAGTGAGCAGAAATGGATTGGTATTGACCATTTTGAATCTGACACTAACATGGTTTACTATGCTGGGAATGAAAAATTGAAGAGGAATGGCTCACATTCATCATCAAAAAGAACATATCAAGATTTGTCTTGAAGTACAATGCTGTCTGTGATAGGATAATATCCATACGCCTACAAGGAAGACCAGTTAATACCACTATTATTCATATTTACACACCAACCACTAAAGCCAGTAGTGATAAAACTGAAGAATTCTACCAACTTTTTCAGTCTGAAATTGATCAAGCATGCAATCAAGATGTATTGATAATTACTGGCGATTGGAATGCAAAAGTTGGAAACAAAGAGGAAGGATCAGTAGTTGGAAAATATGGCCTTGGTGACAGAAAGGATGCTGGAGATTGCATGATAGAATTTTGCAAGACCAATGACCTGTTCATTGCAAATACCATTTTAAAACAACATTAAAGACAACTGTACACATAGACCTTACCAGATTGAATACACAGACATCAAATTGACTACATCTGTGGAAAGAGATGGAGGAAAAGCTCCATTTCATAAGTCAGTTCAGGCCAGGAGCATCAGACCATCAATTGCTCATACACAAATTCAAATTGAAGCTGAAGAAAGCTGGAGAAGATTAAAACAAGTCCACGAGTCCTGGTGTGGCGCTGTGGGCTAATGTGTCAGACTGCAAAGTCATTTGAAATGTAAGGTTGGTGGTTCAAGCTCACCAGCTGTTCCTTGGAAACCCTATACAGGGTCGCTATGGGTCAGAATCAACTCAAGGGGACTTAACAACAGCAACTACGAGAGCAAAAATATGACCTTGAATATCTCACTTAATTTAGAGACCATCTGAAGAACAGATTTGATGCATTGGACACTAAAGATGGAAAACCAGAAGAGTTGTGGGATGACATCATACAGAAAGGGAGCAAAAGGTCATTAAGAAGACAAGAAAGAAGGAAAAGACAAGAAAGAAGGAAAAGATCAAAATGAATGTCAGAAGAGACTCTGAATCTTGCTTTCCAGCTTAGAGATGCTAAAGCAAATGGAAGAAGTGAGGAGGTACAAGAGCTGAACAGAAAATTTACAAGGTCAGCTCAAGAAGACAAAGTCAAATATTATAAGGAAATGTGCAAAGACCTGGAGTTAAAAAACCAAAAGGGAAGAACATACTCAGCATTTCTCAAGCTGAGGGACGTGAAGAAAAAATTTAAGCCTCAACTTGTGTTATTGCAGGATTCTCTGGCAAAATATTGAATGATGCAGAAAGCATCAAAAGACGATGGAAGGAATACACAGAGTCACTATACTAAAAAGAAATGGTCATTTCAAGAGGTAGCATATGATCAAGAGCCAATGATCCTGAAGGAAGAAGTCCAACGTGCATTGAAGTCATTGGCAAAGAACAAGGCACCGGAAATTGATGGAATACAAATTGAAATATTTCAACAAACTGATGCAGCACTGGAGGCACTCACTCATCTATGCCAAGAAATTTGGAAGGCAATTAGCTGGCCAACTGACTGGAAGAGACTAATATTTGTGCCTATTCCAAAGAGAGGTGACCCAACAGAACGCAGAAATCATCAGAAAGTATCATTGATATCTCATGTGAGTAAAGTTTTGCTAACGATAATACAAAAAATGGCTGCAACCATCCAGTGACAGAGAACTTCCAGAGGTTCAAGCCAGATTCAGAAGAGGCGTGGAACGAAGGATATCATTGCTGACGTCAGCTGGATCTTGGCTGAATGCAGAAAAGTGTTTACCTGTGTTTTATTGACTACACAAAGGCTTTCGATTGTTTGGATCATGACAAGCTATGACAACATTGCAGAGAATGAGTATTCTGGAACACTTAATTGTGCTTATGAGGAATCTATACATAGAACAAGGAGGTAGTTGTTCAAACAAACAAGGGAACACTGAATGGTTTAAAATTAGGAAAGGTGTGCACCACAGTTGTACTCTTTCTGTATGCTGTATTCTTTCATATGTATTCAGTCTTTATGCTGAGCAAATAATTTAAGAAGTCAGATTATATGGTATCAGGATTGGAAGAAGACTCATTAACAACCAGTGATATGCAGATGATACAACCTTGCTTGTTGAAAGTGAAGAGGACTTAAAATAACGATGAAGATCAAAGACCACAGCCTTTGGGATGGATTTCATCTAAAAACAAAAATCTTCACCACTAGACCAATAAGAAACATCCACATAAATGGAGAGATGATTGAAGTTGTCAAAGACTTCTTTACCATTTTGTTCAGATCAACCAGACGCTCATGGAAGCAGCAATTCAGAAATCAAACACTTATTGCATTAGGCAAATCTGCTGCACAAGACCTCTTAAAGTGCTCAAGAGCAAAGATGCCCGATTGAGGACTAAGGTATCCCTGACTCAAGCCATGATATTTTCAGTAATTTCATATGCATGTGAAAGTTGGACAGTGAATAAGGAAGACCATAGAAGAATTGATGCATTTGAATTATGGTGTTGAAGGAGAATATTGAAAGTACCATGGACTGCCAAAAGAACAAACAAAACTGTGTTGCAAGAAGTACAGTCAAAATGTTCCCAGGATGGCCAGACTGCTTCTTTAATATTTCAGACAGATTGTCAGGAGGGACCAGTCCCTGGAGAAGGATATCATGTTTGGTAAAGTGGAGGATCAGAGAAAAAGAAGAAGATCCTTAATGAGATGGATTGGCACAGTGACAGCAGCAATGGGCTGAGGCATATCAACAATTGTGAGGTTGGTGCAGGACCAGATAGTGTTTCATTCTGTTGAGCATAGAATCGTTATGAGTCAGTACCAATTCGATGGCACCTAACAACAGCAACAACAAGAAGAAATGTTATGTTTAAGCAATTTACAGCTGTATCACTTATTCTGTGATCAAAGCTGATAATAAACATTAACAAGGATTCTGTATGGTCTGATACAGGAGGAGGTCCAGGTGGACCAAATGTCTAAAACACTGAGTGAAACCAACCCTGGTAATGTCACTGAGTGAGGGCTAGGAGATGGGAAACAGGACTGAAAGGGAATGCTGCAAGGGAGGCTGGGAAAACAAAAACTAGGCAACTGGGAACAGGATGCTCATAGTGGTTTACACCAACTCTGATTCATCCCTTTGGCCTAAACACATTGCCACCTAAAAAAGGAGTTTTGGTAGTAAAGAGGAAGATGTTGGACAGACTGGTTGTTAGGTAGGCAACGTGAGGGAAGAGCTAAGATAGACCCTGGGTGCAAAGAGAAACCAGAGGAGCTGAGGGAACTAGAGGCCAGAAAATGTTTCCTGAGTGAGGAACATTTTAAGCAGCCCCTATCAAAAACAGTTTGAAGGCCATCCTAGGCAGCAGGAATAGCCAGGAGCAATTGCATGGTGATGTGAATTAATATAGCACTTCCAGAGAAGTAAATATATTTAGATATTTAGTTAAAGGTTGAAATTATATATATAGAGAGAGAGTGGCGAGAGACACAGGTAGAGAAGTGGGATGAAACCAGATAATGGTGGGCTTTGAAAGTCATTCTGCAAAGTTTGGGTTTTATCCTGTAGGATCTTGAATGGCCTTCAGCAGTGGAGGGGCATGATTAGCTGTACATTTTAGAAAGTGCACTCAAGGCTGGTGTGGAGAAGAGAGGCGGGGAGGCAGTGGAAAGCTCAGATGGAAGTAGGGAGACCAGCAGGGAAGTTCTCGCATTCATCCAGACTAGGGCTGCTGAGGGCCTGGAGCAGACTTTCTAAACTCAGATGGCCAATATTTCAGAGACAAGATAGGCAGGATTCCATGGCACGACTCTCTGGGAGGGACAGATGTCTTAAGAGGTCTGGGAAGCTCTCAGAAATGTTCATCAGCCTGTGCAATCACACACAGGGTAGTGTGTGTGCCAGGGATGAAGAAAGAGGGGAGTGTGCTGTGAGAGATTTCTTTGCCAAATTGCTGTTTTCAGAAGGCTTGAATAGAGAAGGGAAGGAAGCACATGAGAGGGAGCTGTGGGTCTTTAAGGATGGCACACAGGATACAGAAATGGGCAGAGGTTTGTGAAAGATGGTCAGAACCACCTGAGGGCTGTTAAAGAATGATCAGAACTAGTCAAGATCAAGGGTGGAAGAAGCTGTGGGTGGGGCTGATGGCATAACATGGCAGAGAATGAAGAAAGAGTGGAGCTCCTTGGGCTGTATTTGCTGCTGCCCCCTCTGCTGGGAGGAGTCCCTGTGTGATACAGATAGTCAAGCGCTTGACTTCTAACTGAAAGTTTAGTGGTTCAACCCACTCAGTGGTCCCTCAGAAGAAAGACCTGGCAATCTATTTCTAAAAGATCACAACTGTGAAAAGTCTACAGAATACAGTCTGACTTTGACATACATGGGGTCACCATGAATTGGAATTGACTAGATTGCAACTGATTTTGGGTTTTGGTCCTCTGCTGGGAGACGGGACTTCAGGTCTAGAGGACAGAGTGGACAGTGGTCATCAGTAGAGGAAAAAGAAGCTAAGGGAGCCCTGGAGGCAGGATGAGTTTCTTTGTTTTTCCTGGTGAGATTTAAGGGGCCTTTCTCCAAAAAACCAGTGTTTCAGGCACAGAATAAAGTTGGCAACAAGACTGTTGGATTCTTTCCTTGCATTATATTATAAAATAGACACTGGAGGGGGAGAGAAAGGAATAGTGTAAAGCATCACCATAGAAAGCTTGTAAGTCCGTCTTCTGCCTATAACTGATTGGAATACCTAAAATGGGGCTACAACGTGCCCAGTGAAGGAGGC
>NW_006408556.1:15264298-15288856 GCF_000296735.1 Chrysochloris asiatica
GCAATGAGACGATGTATGATAGAATGAATGTAAAACTAATGTTCTCCCATGTAAACTATCACATAACTCACAATAAAACATTTAAGAAAAAAAAAAGACTGTTGGACTCCCTCGGTCGTCTTTGAGGAAGAGCATTAGAATCCAGACAAAGGAAAGCATGGGCCTGAGTTCCCAAAAAGAAGTGGTTGGAAATGGCCACTACACAACTGAGGGAAATCCTGTGATGAATCCTGGTTGATTGTGAATGCCTTCACCAGGGGCAGCATGGGCTCACCATGAATGATGTGTCAGGCCAATTTAAAACAAGAGCATTCAGAAATAGATAAATGCTCATGGAATAAAATTTAAAAAGCACAAAAGGATCAACAATGAAAAGTCTCCCTCTCAACCTCTTAGTTCTCCCAAAATGTCAACCAGGGTCACCATTTCTTGTGCTTACCTATTCATAATCCATCAATTCATCCACTCACCCACTTATCCATCCATCCATTCATCTTTTACAAATACAAATCATGGCATAATTTACTTGTTATTTTTATTTAACTTTCTCTTCCTCTAATTATGTATCCTGGAGATCTTTACATAGCAGTGCACACGAAACTGCTTCATTCTTTTAATGCCTGCAGAATACTGTGGTATAAATGCACCATCATTTGTTCAAGCAGTACCTGACTCAGTCTCCAGCTTCTCTATCTTATCAGCTTTCCGCCAATGAGTAACCATGCATAGATGTCACTTCCTATATGTTTGATAAACGTGATTCTATAGAATAAAGAGTCCTGGTATGGTACCGTAGGACAATGCCCTGGACTGCAACATCAGTGTGAACGGTAAGTTTGGTGGTTCAAACTCACCAGCTGCTCCTTGGAAACCCTATACAGGGTTGCTATGAGTTGAAATCAACTCAATGGCACTTAGCAACAGCGAAAGAAAATTGCTGAGTCAGACTATGTACATATTTAATTTTGATGTTGTTGTTGTTAAGTGCCGTTGAGTCGATTCTGACCCATAGCGACCCTATATAGGGTTTCCAAGGAGCAGCTGGTGAGCTTGAACTGCCAACCTTGCAGTTCAAATGGCTTTGAAGTCTTGTGTATTAACCCACAGTGCCACACCAGGACAGCTTTTGTTGTTGGGTGCCACTGAGTCAGTACCAACTCATAGTGACCTTATGCACAACAGAACCAATCACTGCCTGGTCCTGAACCAACCTCACAATTGTTGCTACACTTGAGCCCATTGCTGCTACCATTGTATTAAAACACCTCCTTGGTGGTCTTCCCCTTCTTTGCCGACCCTCCACTTTACCAAGTGTGATGTCCTTCTCTAAGGACTGGTCACGCCTTATAATATGTCAGATGAATGAGAGACGAAGGCTGGCCATCCTGGCTTCTAAGGAGCATTCTGGTTGTACATAGATTTGTTTGTTGTTTTTTTTTGGCAGTCCATGGTACTTTCAATATTCTCCTCCAACACCGTAACTCAAATGTATCAATTCTTCTATGGTCTTCTTTATTCATTGTCCAACTTCTTTATTCATTGGGTCAGGCACACCTAAATCCTCAATCTGACATCTTTGTTCTTGAACACTTTAAAGAGATCATGTGCTGCAGATTTGCCTAATGCAATAGGTCATTTGATTTCTTGACTGATGCTTCCATGAATGTTGATGGTTGATCCAAGCAAAATGAAGTCTTTGACAAGTTCAAGCTCTTTTCCATGTATATGGATGTTGCTTATTGTTCCAGTGGTGAGGAATTTTGTTTTCTTTACATTGAGATGCAACTCACACTGAAGGCTGTGGTCTTTGATCTTTATCAGTAAGTATTTTAAGTCCTTTTTGCTTTCAGCAAAGTTGCATCATCTGCATATCACAGGTTGTTAATGAGTCTTCCCCCAACCCTGATGTCACATTTTTCTTCATATAATCCAGCTTCTCGAATTAATGAACAAATTCTATAGAAGTTGTGCTAATTATGATCCCTATATTGAATGTATGAGATGGTCTTTATGATTCTTGCAAACAGTATATTTTCAAACTTAGAGGTGTTTCTGATAGGTGGTGAATGACCATACAGATGAAGGCTGGGATCTAATAGTTTTTTTAAAAAAATAATTCATTGTTGTTGAGAAGATATATACGATTAAAGTTGTTTCTGTATGTACATTTCAGTGATGTTGATTACATTTTATGAGTTGTGCAACCATTCCCACCCTTGTTTTTCCAGCTGTTCTTCCCTCAGTGACATAAATGTACTGTCCCCTAAGGTTCCTATCTAGTCTTTGACTTGTTGTCCATGTGATTCCATATAGGTCAATCTTAAAAGAACATAATGCTCAAGGCAGACAATCTTTATTAGTTAAGCTAAACTATTGTCAGGAATGCTTTTGGTTTTATGGTTTAAAGATTATCTCAGGGCAATAAATCCAGACTCTCTGGCTCCAGAAATGAATTCTGTGAGAATTTGTAATTCTGTTCTTTCTGTGTCCTTTTGATCAGGAATCTTCTATAGAATCTTTGATTAAAATATTCTGTAATGATCGCCAGGCAACATCTAGTTCTTCTGCTCTCATGGCAAAGGCAGTTGTTCATGGAGGCAATTAGCTACACATTCTATTATTGTTGTTAAGTGCCATCCAGTTCGTTCCAGCTCATAGTGACCCTATGTACAACAGAATGAAATACTACCTCGTTCTTTGCGATCCTCACAGTGACTGCTACGCTTGAGCCCATTATTGCTGTCACCGTGTCAATACATCTTGTTGAGAGTCGCCCTCTTTTTCTGTGTCCCTCCAATTTACCAAGTATGATGTCCTTCTCCAGAGACTGGTCACTCCTGATAATAAGTCCAAAGTATTACAGACGAAGTCTAGCCATCTTGGCTTCTAAGGAGCATTCTGGTTGTACTTCTTCCAACACAAATTTGTTTGTTCTTGAAGTCTATGGTATCTTTAATATTCCCCTTCAACACCACAACACAGATGCTTCAATGCTTCTATGGTCTTCCTTATTCATTGTCCAACTTTTACCTGCATATGAGATTATTGAAAGTGCCATGACTTGGGTCAGGCACACTTTGGTCCTCAAATGAACATCTTTGCTTGTGAACACTTTAAACAGGTCTTGTGCAGCAGATTTGCCAAATGCAATACGTTGTTTGATTTCTTGACTGCTGCTTCCATGAGTGTTGATGGTGGATCCAAGCAACATGAAGTTGTTGACAACTTCAGTCTTTTCTCCATTCCATAGTCTCCCTCCTCTTATTCTTGACTCTTCTTTTCCCTCTGTTAATCCAGTAGAATAGAGACCAATTGCTGTGCCTTGTAAGGCTGTTTGAAAGCTTTTAGTATCTTGTAGTTTTAATATGCACTTCACAATTAGATTTCTAACTAGTTTAATTTCTTACTTTCAGGAACATTGGAAACTGGAACAGGCAGGAAATGTGGGATTGAGAGAACTCCAACAAAGTTCTTGACAAAATCTAAGGTGATTTGATGGTCAAGACAGAGAATTAGTTTGTGGATCTAGAAGTGGTTTTGTAGAACCGTAGCTGAATGAATGGTGATTTACTCATTCAGTAAATCTTTATGGAGCACTTACTATTTGCCATTCTTCACCAACACCCACTGAATCAATAACTAACAACAACAACAATTTACTAGGTACTCCTCTAGGCACTTGGGATATATCAATGAACAAAAAGTCCCCGTCAAAAAAAATTCCTTTGTGGTGCTTACATCATACAGAGGGAAACAGATGATGAATGAAGCCAGAATAAATAAGTTATGTTGTATGATAGAAAACTGTACACAAAAGTTATTGTTGAATCCACACTGATATTGGACAGCTTCCAGTGGACACCATATGGGCCAGGGCTCTGTAATTGGCTCAATAATCAACAAATATTGATTGAATTTCTACTATATGCTAGGAGCTGGGCTATAGATATGAACAAAACAATAGCCCCTGCCCTCCTGCAGCTTATATTCTTAGGGCAGGAGACAGACAATATCCAAATCAATAAGAAAGGTACTGTTGTGAAGTGCTGTTGAGTTGTTCTGATTCATAGCAACCCTGTATAGGGTTGCCAAGGAGCGGCTAGTGGGTTTGAACTGCTGACCTTGCACCTTGCGGTTAGCAGTCCAGTGCTTATCCTACAGCGCCACACTAGAACTCATTACGGAGCCCTGGTGGCACAATAAGTAAGCACTTGACTGTTAAATGAAAATTGGTGGTTCAAACCTGCCCAGTCCCGAGGCCCTGTGGGGAAAAGACCTGCCTTTCTGCTGCCATAAAGATCGTTGCTGTTAGGTGCCATAGAGTTGAGTTGGTATCACCCCGTAGTGACCCTCACAATTGCTGCTATGATTCAGCCCATTCTTGCTGTCACTGTGCCAGTCGATCTTGTTGGGGGTTTCATTTCATCTTGTTTTCTGTCCTTTACCAAGCATGATGTCCTTCTCCAGGGACTGGCCCTTCCTGATAATATGTCCAAAGTATGAGAGATGAAGTCTGACCATCTTGGCTTCTAAAGAGCATTCTGGCTGTACTTCTTCCAATACAGATTAGTTTGTTCTTCTGGCAGTCCATGATACCTTAAAGTCCTTATTCAACACCATAATTCAAATGCATCAACTCTTCTATGGTATTCTTTATTTATTGTTCAACTTTCACATGCACGGCGTATTGCATTAGGCAAATCTTGTTGCACAAGATCTCTTAAAAGTGTTCAAGAGCAAAGCTGTCAGTTAGAGGACTAAGGTGCGTTGGACCCAAGCCGTAAAGACTGCAGTCTAGAAATCTCTATGGGGCATTTGAGGTTGTCGAAAATACCATGGCTTGGGCCAGGCACACTTTAGTCCTCAAACTGACGTCTTTGCTCTTTGAATATATTAAAGAGGTTTTGCGCAGCAGATTTGCCAAATGCGATACATGGTTCTATTTTGTCATATGGGATTGGTATAATTTGACAGCACCAAACAACCACAACAATATAGTAGGGATATTGTTGTTGTTGTTAAGTGCCATCAAGTCAGTTCTGACCCATAGCGACCCTGTATAGGGTTTCCGAGGAGCAGCTGGTGAGCTTGTTTAGTTCAGCTTCTAGTAGCTTGCAGGAAGAAAGGCCTGAAGACCTCCTTCTGAAAGATCAGTCATTGAAGACCTGATGGAGCACAGTTCTACTCTGACACACATGGCTGCCTTGGGTTGGAATCGACTTGATGGCAACTGTTGTTTTGGTTGCCGAGCAGGTAATGTTAGGAGTTCCTGGGTTCGCACCTCCATCTGCCTTTGTCATCAGATAATGTCTTTCTTCTCTGTGTCTGTGGGTCTGTACTGCTCTTCTATGTAGTGCAGAAGTACTGCCAGATTAGCAATGGGCTTCGAACTACAAGGCTGGTGGTTCAAACCCACAAGCTGCTCCTTGGAAACCCTATACAAGGTCACTATGAGTCAGAACTGACTTGATGGCACTTAACAACAACAATTAAGTTTAGGATCCCCCTTATGGCATGACTTCAATTTAATGATTGAATGTCTTAGATTTGATTACATTATGGTAGGTGAGTCCATCACATTCCATTGCACTAGATCATCATATTGCATTATGGCCACAGGCATAAGAGTTAGGATTTGAACATATTTTGAGGAGACATAATTTGATCCCTAAAAGGGTGTGAGAGAAAGATAGGAGTTCAGGATGACTGCCTGAGAAACTGGAGGGATGGAGTTGACATGCCCTAAGAGCCTGAGATGGTGAGGACTGGAGTGGAACAAGTTGGCTGGGAAGAGGGAGACCAGAAGTTCAGTTCTGGGCACATTAAGTTTGAAATGCCTCTCAGACATCCAGATGGAGGTGAAGGTACACATGACTCTGGTGTTCCGGAGAGAAGTCTGGACTGGAGACTTAAATTTGGGAATTAGAAAAACAAAACAAAAATACAACATAACCAAACACATTACTATAGTTGATTCCGACTCATAGGACATGGGGTTTCCAAGGCTGTAGTCTTTCTTGTGGAGTCCTGGCGTGGCTCTGTGAGTTAATGCGTTGGACTGCTCAGTTTGAACCACAAGGCCAGCAGTTCAAGCTTACCAGCAGCTCCTTGGAAACCCTATACAGGGTCGCTATGGACTGGAACTTACTTACTTAACAGCAGTAACAGCAATCTTTATTGTAGAATCCTGGTGTGGCGCTGCTGGATAATGCACTGGACCAGAAGGTCAGTTTGAACTGCAAGGTCAGCGGCTCAAACCCACCAGTCGCTCCTTGGAAACCCTATACAGGGTCGCTATGGACTGGAACTTACTTACTTAACAGCAGTAACAGCAATCTTTATTGTAGAATCCTGGTGTGGCGCTGCTGGATAATGCACTGGACCAGAAGGTCAGTTTGAACTGCAAGGTCAGCGGCTCAAACCCACCAGTCGCTCCTTGGAAACCCTATACAGGATCGCTATGAGTTGGAACTGACTCAAAGGCTCTTAACAACAACAGTCTTTATTGTAGTAGACTGTCACATGTTTCTCCTGTGGAGTGGCTAGTGGGTTTGAACCATTGACCTTTCAGATAGCAGCTGAACACTTAACCATCCTACCACCAGGTCTCCTTATTTGGAAATCAGCCACTTATAAATCGCACTTGAAAGACTTGACCCTGGATGCTGTCAGAAGGAAGTGAATGAAGATAATGAAGGAAGGAGTCTGCCGACTGACTGAAGTACACGTCACAGCAACAACAGAGGGCTGTCCGAGGAGCTGATGGTGGATTTGAATTGCCAACCTTTTTGTTAGCAGTCCAGTGTTAATCCCACAGCACCACAAGGGCTGACTAGCCATGAGACATCCCAGTGTTTAGAGTGGGGGAGATAAGAAGGAATGAGGCAAGAAGAAAGTGAAGGAGAGGCCAGGGAGGGAGGAAAAAAGCAGGAGAATACTATTTCCTGGAGATCAAGTGAAAAAGTTTCAATAAGAGAGGGGTGGCCAACTTTGCCACATGGTGCTGAGAGGCCAATGGTATGAGAGTGAGAACTGATCTTTGGATGGTACCCTGACAAGAGCACTTTAAAGGAGAGGGGGGGTGGAAGTCCAACCCACCACTAGCCAATGGCTTAGATGTTGTTGTTAAGTGCTATAGGCTCACTGACCCTATACAGGGTTTCTGAGGAGTGGCTGGTAGGATTGAACTGCTGACCTTGGGGTTAGCAATCCAGTGCTGATCCTACAGCATCACACCAGACCTCCAGTGTCTTAGATGAGAGCATAAATATCATGTTGATTCTTTTGTTGTTGTTGTCAGTTGCCTCAGAGTTGCTCATAGTGTTATACAGTAAAACTGCTCCAGAAGGTTTTCTAGGCTGTAATGGGAGTCTTGGTGTGGCGCTGTGGGATAAAGCACTGGACGGCAAGGTCAGCGGTTCAAACTCACCAGCCACTCCTTGGAAACCTTACACAGGGTCACTATGAGTTGGAATCCACTCGATGGCACTTAGCAACAGCAACAATGAGAACATAATGCCTGGTCTTTCTCTTGAAAGTGGGTTGTCAACTTTTCAGTTAGCAGCCAAGCACTTAACTGGTGTACCACCTGGGTTCCTAGGCTGATCCTAGTGGGAGGAAAAGTGAACCAGTAGGTGAGAGAATCAGGACTCAGAAGGACCACGGCAGGCTGCAGTGATGGATACGGTGATACTAGATGACTTGTATTAGGACCCCAAATGCCAACTATATAAGTGGGAGGGGGCAAAGGTGCTTAGTGATAAAGACTTGGTGGAGGCAAACCAACATCTCCCTACATGTCAGCAGTGAGGTATAGGAACCCAAAGACCAAGGCAATTACAGCCTGGGTTAATGGACATGTCATATCCAGGTGATGGATCTACCGAGTAGACAGTAGCAAAGCCAGAAGAGGGGAACTGGGTTCAGATAGGGGAAGAAAAGTGGGGGAGAGACAAGTTTCATCTGTTGCAAAAATATGGGAAAGGAGACTTGGTGAGAATGGCAGAAGGAATTAGAATGTTGAGCTTGGTGGATCTTCCATTTTGAGAAGAATTCTCCTAGGGAGGAAGGGCCAGAGTGATCTGTGTGTCTGCAAATGGTGAAACATGGCTGAGTAAGTGAAAACTGAATGAAGACAGATTTTGTGCCAAGAGTTTTTCTATGTGTATTTGTAGAGTGTTCATGAAGTTTTGTCACTTGTGATTATTCCAAGCCAGTTCCAACCCACGTATATTCCATACCTTACTGGAGGTCTGAATCTCAAGTTTTGAGTAAAAAATGCGTCTTTTTAAGACCAACAAAATGGAATGAGCAACTTCCAATCTGATGGTCAATCAATGTAGAGGAGGTTTATAGTGCTGGACTATGGGCCTGAGGTCCCGACTTTCCCCAGCAACACTGTCTCAGACTTGGCAGAGGGCTTGGATGGCCTGCTCTCCACATTTACATCTCTCTCCCCTGCCAAATGTCTGGACACTCAGGAGAAAGTCAGAGAGAGGGGAGACCTGATTTCTGTCTTCAGAGGACTCTCAGTCTGATGGTGGAGACAGGATAAAGCTGATTCTTGGGACTGAAGAGGTGGTGTGAGCAGACCCCGGGTCAGGCAGAAGCAAAAGGGTGCAGCCTCCTAGTATGTTCCCAAGAAGCTCTGGGTCTGTGGGCCCCAGTAGAACTCTACGTTGAGCCACATATGTATTTAAATTTTTTTCTGGTAGTTGCATTAAATTTTCTGGTAGGTACATTACTATATTGATTTTAGTTACATTATTGGGTATGTTCAAATTGTTGGGTATGCCATCCGTTGATGGCAATTCCATGTGACAAAGTAGAATTGCCCTATAGTGTTTTCTTGGTTATAATCTGTGCAAGAGCATGCCACAAGGTCTTTCTTTAGGTGGGTTCCAACCACCAACCTTTCCAGTTAGCAGCCAAGCACTTAATCCTTATACTACCAGGGCTTCATAATTTTAATAATACATTACATATATGAGAACAACCATCAACACTTATGGAAGCAGCAGTCCAGTAATCAAACAATGTATTGCATTAGGCAAATCTGCTGTACAAGACCTCTTTAAAGTTTCCAAGAACTAAGATGTCAGTCTGAGGGCTAAAGTGCCCCTGACCCAAGCCATAGTATTTTCAACAGCCTCATATGCATGTGAAAGTTGGACTACGAATAAAGAAGACCGTAGAAGAATTGATGCATTTGAGTTATGGTGTTGGAGGAAAATATTAAAAGTACCAAGGACTGCCAAAAGAACAAACCAATCTGTGTTGGAAGAAGTACAGCCAGAATGCTCCTTAGAAGACAGAATGGCCAGACTTCATTTCTTATATTTCAGACATATTATCAGGAGAGACCAGTCCCTGGAGAAGGACATCATGCTTGGTAAAGTGGAGGTCGGCGAAGAAGAGGAAGACCCCCAACGAGATGGACTGGCACAGTTGCAGCAGCGATGGGCTCAAGCTTAGCAACGATTGTGAGGTTGGTGCAGGACCGGGCAGTGTTTTGCCTGTTGTACATAAGGTCTCTATGAGTCGGTAATGACTCGACAGCACATAACAACAACAACAACAACAACAACATATTTGAGAAGGCTTAAAAAAGTTAGTGGGGGAAAAAAGTTAGTGGAAAACTTGCATTATCTTTTAATTGTTTCTTTCCATGAACTTTCTGAAGCCCCATCACATATGTAAATATATAAATTTCTTTAACCTCATGGGTTTAAAATATTTCAACATGCAATTACTATATGAAAAAATACTGATGAGATAATTTGCATTGATTTTTCATGGTAAGTCTTTGAAATCTGTTGTGCATTTTACACTTACAGCACATTACAATTTGCACTTAGCTGCATTTCAAGGGCTCCACTGTCTCATGTGTACTGGACAGCAAGGTCTGTGTGTGCTATGTGTGTTGTTGTCACTTTTCCTGCCTGTGCTTGAAGGACCAGGGCTGACAGCCGTCTGCCTGAGCTGTCCTGGTGACTGCCTGGCTGTGACTCACAAGGACCCAAGCAGTAAACTGTCGTGTATGGTGTGTTTCTGGGTGGGAAGGTAGCCCATGCTCCTGTGTGCCGCTGTTTTCCAGCTATGGTAAATATTAACAAAGGCTCTCCAGGAGGCCTGGGCCTCCTCAGTGGGGAAGAATGAAGATAAATGCTGTGTACCTTAGATAGAGCTTTAAAGCTGGCCTCTGGGACTGGGAGGGTGGGAGCTGCCAGGGAAACATGGCCATAGCTCCTGTTCCCAGAGCCAGGACGCCTTGCTGGGTGATTCCCAGAACACACAGACCTCAGAAGTACCACTTGCCTCCAGATTTGCACTGGCCTCACCCCACTTTTCAGAGTCTTCTCCTCACCACACCCCTCTTCTCATTAAGAGCTCTTCTCTCTGAATCTGACTCCCACTGATCAACAAACCGAACTAACCCGAATGTAAGTGCATAGAAAACAGATTCAGTTCAAATCGTTCTTTCTTGAAACAACAAAAACAGCCAAATATGCATATAGTAAGCACTTGCTGTAAGGAGCTCTGGTAGCGCAGTGGTTACGAATCGGGCTGCTAATCTCACTATCAGCAGTTCGAAACCACCAGCTGTTCCGTGGGAAAAAGATGAGGCTTTCTGCTCCCGTAAAGATTACAGCTTCGGAAACCCTGTACAGGGTCGCTATGAGTTGGAACCAACTCCACGGCACATAACAACAAGAACAAGCACTTGCTGTATACTGGGCTGTTACAGGGTGCCTCCTTCTTTCCAATAATCAGGGTGTCAAGTTGTCACCCCAATCCTAGGAGAGGGATGAGACACGCAAAAGGGTCAGTCTCATAACTGGACATCAAGGAAGTTTCACTTTAACTATCAAGTTCATCTACTCGGAGAATCATAATTAATTTCATCTAGCAGAAATTATTAAAAAAAATAAAACAAAACCCCCCAATCTCTGAGCCTTTGGTTGGTGGGCTAGTTTTAGCTGTCAGAAAGTTCTCTCTGAAGAGGGGACAATAAGACTGATCATTATTTTCTATTTTGTAAAGACTTTTAATGACTTATTTGAAATATTCTAGTATTGGTTAGCTAGGATACATGTACAGGAGAAGAAAAACTTATTTGGGGGGTGGGGTAGGGTGAGGGTGGGTAGGAGTAAGGAGCTAGGGTTAGGACTATGGCTAGGTCTAGGCAAGGCCTAGGACTTTGTTTAATGTTAGGGTTATGGTAAGGACTAGGGTTAATGTTAGGGGTAGGGATTGGGTTAGGGCTAGAAGTAAGGCTTGACCTAGTTTTACAGTTACAATTTGTTGTTGTTGTTATGTGCTGTGGAGTCGGTTCCAACTCATAGCGACCCTGTACAGGGTTTGCGAGGCTGTAAGTCTTTACAGGAACAGAAAGCCTCATCTTTCTCCCCTGGAACGGCTGGTAGTTTCGAACTGCTGACCTTGCAGTTCATAGCCTGATTCATAACCACTACACTACCAGAGCTCCTTAGAGTTACAGTTAGATTTATTTTGTTTTATTTTATTTTCTTGACATTTACTTGATTTCCACTTCATTTGGAAGTTCTGTAACTACGTTATTCCTTCTTTTTAGTGTATGTTTTGTTGTTGCTGTTGTTGTTATAAACTGGTATCTCTGGCTCCCTATTTTCAGTCTTGTAGGTTTGTTTTACTTTGAATACTTCTCTATCTGGGTTGAATTCTGGATGATATTGTCATGCATGTTTGCCGTGTATTGTTATTTGCTGTTGTTGGTCTTCTGTCCAAAGAACTCTCTTCAGTATTTTTTGTGAAGTTGGTCTGTTTTTTGCAAATTCTTTTGATTTCTGTTCATCTGGAAATGTCCTAATTTCACTGTCACATTTGATGGACAGTTTTGTTGGGTATATGATTCGTGGTTGGCAATTTTCTTCTTTTCAGAGTTTTATATGTCATTCCATTGTCGTCTTGCCCACCTGGTTCCTGCTGAGAAATCAGAGTTTAGTCTTATTAGATCTCCTTTGTAGGTAACTTGTTTTTCCCTAACTGCTTTCTGAATTCTTTCCTTGTCTTTGATTATGAAAAGTTTGATTATAATAAGGTAGACTGTCTATTTTTACTCACTTAAGAAACATGGACTCTTGGTGTGGCGCTGTAGGACTACTACTGGACTACAAATCTCAGGGTCGGCAGTTCAACCCCACCATCTGCTCCTCAGAAACCCTATCCAGGGTCACGATGAGTCAGAGCCTACTGGACGGCATGTAACAACAACAAGAAACATGGAAAGAACACATAAGACACTAATGTAAATAATTACATATGGCAGAGGAATGGGAAGGGTGTGAGGAGGCACTGGGAGTGTGAGTCCTTAAAATGTAGCCCTGTGTACTATCCTGTTATTTGAAAAAAGTGAACATATTACGTAATTTTAAAACAAGTGAAATTAAATATTCACTTGTTGGCCAAATTAAAATTTATTTGATGTTGAAAATGTGTATGCAGGCTTTATTTTCCACAGAGATATGTACTTTAAATAGAAAACTAAAGCAAATGAAAAAGTAAACATTTCTTTTTGGTGAATGGTCTCCTTTAACTTCTATCCTAGACTCCTAATCCTTGATCTAGAAGCCTCAAGTCTGATGAGAAAAATAATCCCCTCCCACACTTCAGAGAGTCCACAGGGAGTTCCCAGCCAGAGAGGAAGACACTCCTCCCCCTCAGGAAGCCCCTTCCTGACAGGGGGAAGACTCAGCCCTTCCCACAGGGAGTTCCCCTGCCCAGCGCCTTGCAGCCTCGGGATCAGGTGAGAGAGATGGAGGGATTCCCTCGGAGTTCTGAAGCACCACTTATGCACTGGGCCCGGCTCCCCTTCCCACCTCAGGAAATCTCCGCAGTTCCCAGCCTGCTCAATGTGTCAACACTTGATTAGTTCTCTCTGAGTGCTTGTCTCTGGTCCCGGGAAGGTGTCTGTGTGTCCTTCTTGGACTCCAACCTCTCTGGGAGCCAAGGAATGCATGTCCTCCCCGGGGGCACTGGGGAGTTAGTCCACTGACTCCTTGATGCCCCTACCACCCCTCAGACACACACTCTATATCTGCCACTTTAGACTAAGGCCCTGGCTGGGATCCATGAGGGTGGGCAATATGCCAGGCTGTGGGCTAGGCTTGGAGCTCTGGGGAGACATGCGCCCAAGCAGCATGTGGGAAGGGAGAGCCTAGGGAAGGGCCCTGGAGCCTCTTCTCGGCTTAGGGATCCTGTTCATGGAGTCTGGCCCAGAAACAGGCATACAGAGGGATGAGTGAGAGGCCTCTGAGGCCTCATGGGGTTCTAGAGGTCGTTGGGAAGGCAAGGGTGTGTCTGGGGTGGGGCAAACTGGGCATATACAGTTGAGTTTCTTTCTGAGTAGAGACTGCTACTCTCAGGAGTTTGCTCATCTGAGCAGAGCTGGAGAGGTCCTGCTCCAACCCCCATCAGTGTTCCCCAACGTCTCAGAGGGAAGGCAGGGTCTGAGACCAGTAGGCTGCTGACGCCTCTTTCCTAGGGACAGGCTGCCACCCCCTTTCCTTCAACTTAAATTTCCTTTCTTCCCGGACTGGTAGAGGAGTCCTAGGGTTCTGACCAGGCTTTGTAAGGAACTTGGAAGGGAGAAATCTGGAACAGTGTGTGGGGTTGGAGTGATGAATTCTGGGGCAGGGTATTGGGCGTGGCAAGAATGATCCCCTTCAGTGCTCCCACATTTCCTAGCTTCCTGTCTCCTTTCTTGACCTGCTCCCACCCTGGCTGTGAAGCTGAGAGGGAGACCCCAGTTGCCTGCAGGATTTGAGCAGGGTTGGTTGCGGAAAGCAACCAGGATCCATTACTTTGAGTGTAGCAATGGAATCTGAGCTCTTCAGCATCTCGGAGATGGCAAGAGAGAGATCTTGGGAATAAGCCAGCCTAATACCTGGGTTGGAAAACAGGCCCATAGAGGTTTGTCCAATTCATACTGGAGAAGCCACAGAAGAGAGGGCCCATCTTCCCTGGGGTGAGGCAGGAAAAGGGCAGGCTGAGGGTGGTGAGCTGGGAAAGGAGAAAGATGTCAGGCTGGATGGAGGCAGGGGTTGGGGTTCTTTGCTTGGAGTAGCAGGCCTGCAGGAAAAGAAAACAGCATGGTTGGGATTCCTGGAGGACAAGACCTTAGGTAACCCTAAGGGTCAGCGGTCAGCTCCTTAGGAATGTCCACTAGTCAGCAGCAGCTTTGACTCAGCACCCTTGCTCTGCAGCCCAGGGTGATATTTTGCAAGTTACTCCCCCTCAGGGACTCTATCTCCCTATCTGTTAAAGGAGGCAGGCACCCAATCATTTCGAAGGATCTCCTATCTTCTTTTATCTATGGTCACAGCTGGAATGACACAATACATTTGTGATATTTTTCTCAATTTGGCATGTTTCACTCTCTTTCTGTGCCTCATTTGTCATGATTGTGCCTCAGGAAAATGGGGATTCAAAACCCCCACCTACTTCCTAAGGTGGTTGTGAAAGAGCTTTGGTGGTACCATGGTGCTGTGGGATAAATGTTGGACTGCTAACTTCAAGGTCAGTGGTTCAAACCTAACAGTCATCAGTGGGAGAAAGATGAGTTTGTCTGTTCCCATAAAAATTATGTTGTTGTTGTCACATGTCGTCGAGTCTGTTCTGACGCATATCAACCCTGTGTAGAGTTTCCAAGGAGTGGCTGGTGAGTTTGAACCGCTGACCTTGCAGTGTAAATCAACCTTGCGGTTTCTTATCCTACAGGATTTTACAGTCTCAGACATAGGGTTGCTGTGAGCCCCAATTGACTTGATGGTAGTAGGGTTTGGAAGACTGTTGTAAGGATTAAATGGTTGAGTACTTGTAAAACATTTAGAAAAGTGCCCAGGACATGAAATGTTTCTTATCATTGCCATTGTTGAGAAAGAGCAGGGCCTGTAATCAGTAAACACTTACCATTGAGTTGGCTCTGAATTATGGCAACCCCATGTGTGTTAGCACAAAACTGTGCTCCACAGGGTTTTCACCAGGTCTTTCTTCTGAGACACTTCTGGGTGGACTTGAATTTTCAATCTTTCAGTTAGCAGTTAGTGTCTGCACCACCCAGGGCTTCCTGACGGCCTGTAGTGGGTTTCTTTGTAATGAATAAGCAGGGACCAGGACCTCAAGGAGCTCTGGTAGCGTAGTGGTTACGAATCGGGCTGCGAACCTTAAGGTCAGCGGTTCGAAACTACCAGCCGCTCCGCGGGAGAAAGATGAGGCTTTCTACTCCCATAAAGATTTACACCCTCGGAAACCCTGTACAGGGTCGCTATGGGTCGGAACCTACTCGACGGCACTTAACAACAACAACAACAACAGGACCTCAACGGGACATTTTAATGGCAGCCTGTCTCTAGCGAGGTCCAAACTCTGTTCCAAGTGCTGCCCACACCCAGGCTGGAGAGCCCGCAGTCCGAACCAATGGGAACAGTGAGATCCATGTTTGAAAGCACCTAGAATCCCATGCCAGGAGCAACGAGACCACCAAGTGTCCCTCCACCCTCACTCCTGAGTCTCTGGGGCTGGGTTTCAGCCTGGGGACCCAGAGAGAATCTGCACCCCCCCTGCTGCTCCCTGAGCTGGATGCACGCCCCCTGAGGGTGGCTAGAGATAGGGGAACAGCGAGAGGCATCCTGTGGAGGACCTTCAAGAGGCCGCCTGCTGAGGGTCAATATTTGTTCTGCTCTTGGGCTGGCGCGGTCCATCACTGCCTCTGGCCCCTCACATTCCAGCCATTGCACCCCTATCTCAGGAACGCACTCCATCGACTGGGGGACCACGCCCAACATTGGCAGTGGGCGCCTTGTTCAGATGCCCACTCCCGTTCCCATTTCCAGGCAGGAAACTGGAGGCCCCAGGAGGGAAGAAAGTTCAACTGCAGCAGGTACCAGGGGAGGTGCAAGCATTGGTGGGGGGCCGTGGCAGGACTTTAGCACCTTCCCTTCTAGAGTACTATTTAAATTAGATAATTATTCCAGCAAACATTTCCTAAGCACCCAAAAGAGGGAAAAGGCAAACCATTTCTTGGGCCTTTAAGGAAGCCCTGGTGGCACAGATGATTAAGTACTTGTCTGCTAACCCAAAGGTTGGTGGTTCAAACCTACCCAGTGAGTCTGTGGGAGCAAGGTCTGGCAACCTGTGCCCATAAAGATGACAGCCTAGAAAACCCTTTGGGGCACGTCTACTCTGTCACATGGGGTCAGCATAAATCATAATCAACTCGAAAGTATCTCAAAAGCATGCTCAACTCAGGAAAACAACATGCTTTTAAGAAAATTGTGATCAAATGGGTTTTTCTCAACCACAAATAATGTCTGGGATCTCATTTAAAGGGAAAAAGTCCTCATGGGACTCCAGTATTAAATGAGGTTTGCTTAGATATGAAGGGGCTTCAAACCATTCATAGGAAATTCCCATTAGTATTATTTTTTCATTATTTTTTAATTCCATTTTTACACGAACTTTTTGAAATCCCCTCATACGTGTGTACACATTAAGCAAGTTATAAAAAGGCTTTTGCTTTGAGCTTATACACAACTCAAGAACCAAAATCAAATTTCAGTTTAAATGCAAAGTAAATAACACAATGAATACTTTTAACGTAAAGGGTATATGCTTTATTGTGTCTGTCCTTGCAGAAGCAATGGCAACTCGACATTGACAAAGCAGCTTTTTCTTTCTACCTTTGAAAGGCAACCTAGGAATCCTTTGCCTTTACCTACCCCAGTTATATAGATATCAGCTCTTTCTCCTTGGCTGAGGACAATTGACCCTAATGAAGTCATCAACATAAACAAGCCTTTGGGGTACTGGAAGTCTGTTGCTCATTTTTTGGGTCCTTGGGATGGCACAAGGATTTCTGGGTGGTGTAGTTTGTGCCCTGACAACCAGCCTAAAAGTTGGCAGTTCAGATCCACCCCAACGATACCACAGAAGAAAGGCTTGGAGATTGCTTTCATGAAGGTTACAGCCAGGACAACCCTGTGGAACAGTTCTGCTCTGTAGTGGACTGTAAGCTATTGGCTTGGGTTTGGTTTGGATGCTCAGTGCCTGGGATTAGCTTGGAAGTGAGAAGCTCTGAGGGGCGGGAACAAGGGCCACAGACAGATTTAATTCCAGTGAGGCTTCAGCAGTATCTTCTTCTTGTAGTGACAGCCTCCAGAGCTCTTGACTTCCCACTGTGACCTCATTGTTTTCTCATTCCAAGCCAGAGAAATGGGCTGGGTGAACTTCAGGTACCTGAGCTCCAGGACTCTTGAGTCTTACCTCTCTCTTCTAGGAAAGGCAGGGATTTAAAATATTTCCTACTTTTACAAGAAAAAAAAAAATCGTAGTTTCTACATAGTTCTCCATCTTGCTTCTTTGGCTTATTTCATCTCAGAGAACTTCGAACAATGGTACACAAAGGAGTTTTTTAAATAGCTGTATAGTATTCCATTGCAATGCCCACCATGGTTTATTTATTCAGCCAGCCCTCTCTTGAGTTAGTTCATTTCTATATTTAGCTTTTACAAACAATGCTGTAGTAAATAATCTTGTATATGCGTCATTTCACAGGTACTAGGTGTTTCTGTAGCATCAATTCCCAGACCTGGAACTCTTGGTTAAACAGTATATGCATTTGTAATCTTAATACATATTCTCAAGTTGTCTCCACAAAGGTTGTAACAGTTAAACTTCCACCAGGAAGGTCTGGTGGAGCCTGACATTTCCTCACAGCTAAAAAAACTACTGTGCTATCCTTTTTATTTTTGATTTTGGTTTATCTGACAGGTGAAAAATTGTATTATAGTATAGTTTTAATCTGTCTGGGGTGCTGGGGTACAGTGTTCCGTTGGGAGCAGAGGATTTCCCAGGGCCAAGCTATTGATACAAGGTCCACATTCCTGATCTCATTTGCTTCAATTTATGGACAGTTGTCCCAGTGAGAGTAATGGACCAGGAACCACTCAGTGGTCATCTCCAAGTCTGAAGGTGCCTAGAAAAGACGCATCTGCTTCTCTGTACCTATGGATGGAGGGGTGTGGTCTACTCATGTTTTTAGAATGATCTCCCTGGGCTCTCACACCAGTGGGAAGTTTTCTATTTACCAAAGACCCTGTGTCCTATAGAATGGTCCAATGAATGACCAGTACCAGTTACTGTTGAGTTGATTCCAACATATGGTGAATCCATGTGGTCAGAGTAGACCTGTTCCATAGAGGTTTCAAGGAAGTAGATTGCAGGTTCTGTCAACCTTTCTATTAATCCTTTGTACCACCCAGGGATTCCTAGGGATGAATGAAAAGGTACTTACACTCAAACAACCCAGTCCTGCCTGAATCACTGCAACCATAGTATCTCTCAGGATGAGAGACCTTGCTGAAGATGAAAACAAGGTTAGCTTCTCATAATTTATTCTTTGTGAACCTGTTTTAGCTCCTAAAGATCACTACCTTCTTTCCTCAGACTCATTCTTCAGAGGAGAAGCCTTGTCCAGAGGTCATTTGAGCTTAAATATGTGTGTCCAGCAGTGTCCTCTTTCCTGGAACCTGCCTTTGTGTTTGACTGCTGGGCTGAAGGAGGGACTTTAGAATTGCCACAGCCATTATTACATTTTGCTACAGGCGTTTTATAGGCATGGCCATATTCATCTCTGTGTGTGTGTGTGTGTGTGTGTGTGTGTGTGATGAGGACTCTGACTTTTAGGGTCAGGCTCCATCCAGTCTCAAGCCAACAGTCCTTAGCCTAGCCTGAGATCCAGACCAGTTTAGTTGGAGATTAGGGGTTGAACTTTAGAATCTCTAGACTGCCGTCACCAAGAAGCAAGTAGGTTCTCGGACTCAGAACATAAACCAAAGCTGAAGGGACCAAACATACAACAAACCAAAGCCAAGTTTCAGCTCCCTCATTGTACAGCTGGGGACACTGAGTCACAGGGATGACAAGGAACTTGTTCAGGTTTACCTGACTAACAAATGACAGAGTTAGGCTTGGAAGGAGGTATCCAGACTCCTAGGTCAGCCCTCTCTGTGCCCTCTGGCCACTGGTTGCTCTCAGTTGAGTTCTAAGGGGCTAGGGCTGGCCCTCTATGACTGATTGTGGGTGCCCAGGATGAATATTTTTGTAGTTACTATTCCCCCTTGAAAGACTACAAGTTTAAGCAAAAGCCCAGAGACCAGGGTGCATGAGGGGATTCCATTGGGTCCACTCTCCTGATGACTTTTAATTACACCTAAGGATCGGAACCGACTCAACGGCACTTAACAACAACAACAACAACAAGGATCAGTAGAGGAACCCAGAAAATCCCTGACTCCTTGCCTTCTCTCTCCCTTCCTTTTCCAGACATGGGGAGGGAGGTAGGTGGAGGTAGCGACCTTACCAGAAAGCAACCTAGTTATTTTGCCTGTCTTGGGAAAGCTCTTAGTGAGAATTGCCTCAAAGGGCCGGGGTAGGGAAGGCGTCTTGCTTCTCTGCCATGGCATGGAATTTCTGAGGAGTACCCCTCCCGCAAGATGCCAAGTCTCAAGTCTAAGACTCAGAGAGAAGAGGAGCCTGGAGAACTGGGCAAGGAAAATGAAAAACCCCATGGAGCAGGGCGAATATGGATCACCCAGCTTTTTTTCATTGCCCCTTTGGCTAGGTCTTTATTCCAGCTTCCCTACCTCTGCACCATTGCTTCCACCACCTTCATCCCTGTCTGCCTGGGCCAACTGTATCCATCTTTAAAGACCCAGCTCAATCCACCTTCTCAAAAATGTTGCTATGACTCGAACCCAGTTAGCTTCTGGAATCTAGAAGTCATTCAATGACTCCTCATTGATTAGAATTTGTTGAGCACCTAATATGGCAGTGTTTTGGGCCACTTCTTTCTGACATAATGATTTGAGCACTAGTAGTTTATTTGGAAAGGAGCTCTGGTAGTGTAGTGGTTACGAATCAGGCTGCAAACCGCAAGGTCAGTAGTTCGAAACTACCAGCCGCTCCGTGGGAGAAAGATGAGGCTTTCTGCTCCTGTAAAGATTTATAGCCTTGGAAACCCTGTCCAGTGTCACTATGTGTCAAAACCAACTTGACGGCACTTTAACAACAACAACAACAACAACAACAACAGCAGCAGTTTATTTGGAAGTCCTGGTGTGGTGCTATAGAATCAGTACTGGACTGCTAACTACAAGACTGGCAGTTCAAACCCACCAGTCGCTCATTGGAAATGCTATATATACAGGGTACTATGAATCGAGACTGACCTGATGGCACTTTACAACAAGAATAGTTTATTTGGGAAGGGCACCCGGTGGTGCAACTGTTTAGCTTTTGACTGTTAACCAAAATGTTAGTAGTTCAAATCCAACCAGTGCCTGTATGGGAGAAAGATTTGGCAAAAGAAAATCCTTTGGAGCAGTTCTACTCTGTCACATGGTGTTGCTAAGAGTTGGAAATCAACTTGATGGTACCTAACAACAACAGTTTATCTGGGAGGTGATCCCATGAAACATGGGTAAGTGGGTAGAGGAGTGAGGGGCAAATGGAAAGGAAGCTGGTGAAGTGTATATTATTGAGTAGGTGACTGATGTGGACAACTGGGGCTCAGTCATGCTAGGGAAATTATGTTGAACATCTACCTCAGAGTTACCCACTCAGGGGCAGGGGGACCGGGGCATTTATCTACCAATTCCCGTAGTCGTTGGCTGACACCAACTCCATGGTACTTCTGCTCTGCCCTGCACACACATTCAAACAATTTCAAAGTTGGAAGTATCAGAGTGGTGAATGCTGAGGCACATGGGTGGGTCTGACTGAACGTGTCTGCATCTGCTGGTAGCTGGGGATGCAAAGATGAGTAGAACAGTTCCCTGCTCTCTAGGAGTTCACAGTCTAGTGAGGAAGGTGGAGGGTCAAACACATCATTGCCTTGCAGTGCATTAATGCCAGGACAGAGGGATCCATATTGGGAGCTTAGATGCCGACATTTAGCCAGTCTGGATGTGTGATTCAGGGAAGACATTCTGGAGAAGAGTGGAATAAGATGCTTTTGAAGGATGAATACAAGTTGTCATAGTGAAGAAAAGAGGCAGATATTGCAGGTAGAGGGAACAGCATGGTCAAAGTCACGATGTGTGGGCATTGGTTGTCAGCTCCACTACCTTCTCTATCCAAGGAAAAGAGTCAGTCTCAAGTTCAAACTAATTTCAAGATAGCAACTAATCTTTATTATTATTGTTGTGACTTGAGTGAAGAGTTAAAGAACAGGTAATCAGTTTTACGTTCAACAAATCATATATTTTGCTTCTTATATTGTGCCATCATTTACAATATCTACCTCTATTCACTTTAGCTCTTACATCCCTCCCTGTGTCTCTTGATACCTTTATCTCTCCTCTGCCAACTTCCTTTTTGTTGTATATTGCCTGCCTTGTCACCTAGGTTAACCTGTGTCTACTATGAGTTGGAACCGACTCCATGGCACATAACCAACCAACCAACCAACCCTCTTGTTGTTGTTGCTGAGTGTCATCGAGTTGGTTCTGACTCATAGTGACCCTGTATAGGGTTTCTGAGGAGCAATTGATGGGCTTGAACTCACAACCTTTCAGTTAGCAGTCCAATACTTACCCTACAGCACCATATCCAGACTACCCTCTCCACCGTTGAATGTTTCCATCTCAAGAAAACCTTTTCTTAACTTTTTACAACAGTAGTCTCATACACTATTTGTACTTTTGTGATTGACTAATCGCACTTAGCATAATATTCCCCAGGTTCATTCATGTTGTGAGGGGTGTTTTGAGGTTTGTTATTCTTCAACGTTGCACAGACTATTCCATGTGCACTGGAAAAGAAGGTATATTGTGCTGTTGTTTGGCTGAGTGCTCTATTTATGTCTATGAGGTCAAGTTGGTGGATTGTGTTGCTTAGTTTTTCTGTGTCTTTGTTGAGTGTCTTTCAAGTTGTTCTGGTCTTTATCAAAAGTTGTGTACTAAAACCTTCACTCAATTTACAATAAAAAGTTTTTAAAAAGTGATGTATTAAAATCTCCTACTATTATTGTGGGGTCCTAGTGTGGTAACGGTAGGATAAGTGCTGAACCACGAGGTTGGTTTGAATTGCAAGGTCAGCAATTCAAACTCACCTGTTGCTGCTTGGAAACCCTATACAGGGTTACTATGAGTCAGAGTCAACTAGATGGCACTCAACACCACCACCACCAACTATTATTGTAGAGTTATCTATTTCTTTCTCCAGTTCTATTAGAGTTAATTTAAACATTTTTAGGCTCTTTCATTGGGGTCATAGGTATTTATTATGGTGATGTTTTCTTGTTCAATTGACCCCTTAATCCTGATATAATGTCTTCTCTGTCTCTTGCACTGGTTTTTGCTATCAGGTCTATTTTTCAGAGATTAAATTGCCAATCCTGCTTGATTTTTATTGCCATTAGCTTGGTATAGTTTTCCCATCTTTTAATTTTTAGTCTATTTCTGTCTTTGTGTGTAAGATTTGTCTCATGTACAGAGCATATTGAAGGATTCCGTTTTCTTATCCGTTCTGGATAACAACTAATCTTAACATTAACCAGGGAGGCCTGGCTGATGTTAAATTTTGCAAACACAAGAAGACTTGCTCATTTCATAGGTTTAGTAAGAAATACGCCCTCCATCCTTTCCAAGTGCATAAAAAACAAACTAGCAACAACAAAAACTCCTTACTTCCAGCAAGGTGGCAGACAAAGAAGATGTACTACAAGGACCCTCTAGAACAAATATATGAGAGAACAAATGAAACAAACACAGATGAAAATCCTGGAACACTGAACTTCAGAGGAAAGGTTAGAGAAGTGGATTGAGTACTTGCTGGGAGGAGAAATTGAGGAAGGATGGTGAGAGAGGGAGACTGACTGCTGGCTAGACAAAGTATGACCATCTTGAACTTTTGTGGGCAGTTTTGGTGGCAGAAGGTGGCATGGCAAAGCAGATTCACAAGTGATGGGAATGGAGACAGCAACTGTGCAGATACACTTCAGCCACAACAGTACCTTCTGCAGTTCTCCCCACTGGGTAAGAGCTCATAGGAGCTCCTATACCACCTGATCAGTGATAGTCAGCAGCCAACACCAGCCAAGCCCACATTAAACTGAGGTTTATGAACGGTGAACACAGAACAGTGTGCATGCTTCCATTCTCTAGTTACATCTACAGGAGACAGTTGGTGAGAGCTTAAGAACACATTAACATGCAATCATCAATTAAATAAATATGACAGCACCACAATGTCCAGAGACAACAGACAATTTTAGCTCACATGAAGAAACAAGAGAGAATGGCTCAAAAAAAAGAAGACCAAAATGCAGAGCCAGAACATGTTTATGAAGAAGAAGAGAGGTAATGGAATTAACTGAAAAAGAATTCAAAAGAATGATATTTAGGTACTTTCAAGGAACTGACAGAAACACTGAGGAAAGCAAGAACATTGAAAAAACTTTAGAAGAATTCAGAAAAGCACTACAAAAACAAACAGACAAAATCCATGCAAAATTTTGAAACAATACAAAACCTGCAATTAGAAATCCAGAAGTGTAATACTAAGATCTCAGAAATGGGCAATACATTGAAAAGGCAAAGGAATATATTATAAGCAATAGAAGCCCAAATTAATGAACTTGAAGATAAATCTTCCAATACTAATATGCTAGAATAACCAGAAAAAAGAATGAAAAAATCCAAAGAAAGCCTAAGAGTTATGTGGGTTACTATGAAGAGGAAAAACTTATGGATGATCAGAATTCCAGAATAGGAAGAGACAATGAAAAGCACAGAGTTGTTGGAAGGAAACTTCCCTGACATCATGAAAGATGAGAAGATAAGCATACAAGAAGCTGAACAAACCCTGAACAGGACAGATCCCAAATGAAAATCACCCAGACACATCATAATCAAACTTTCTGACAAGGAAAGAATACTGAGAGCAGCTCAGGAAAAACCAACTTACCTACAAAGGAGAACCAGTAGGACTAAGCTCTGATTTCTCAGCAGAAACCATGCAGGCAAGAAGGCAATGGGATGATATATACAAAACTCTGAAAGAAAAGAATTGCCAACCAAGAATCATATTCCTGGCAAGACTGTCCCTCAAATATGATGGCAAAATTAGGACATTTCCAGATAAACAGAGATTAAAGGAATTTGTAATAACAAAACCAACTTTACAAAAAACATTCAAGGGTGTTCTTTTGACTGAGAACCAACAACAGCAGACAACAACCTGAGATTAACATGCATGACAACACCACCCAGAACTCAATCAAGATATTGTTGTTATTGGTAAGTGCTTTTGAATCAATTCTGACCCATAGCGACCCTATATAGGGTTTCCGAGGAGGAGCAGCTGGTGAGGTGGAACCGCCAAACTTGTGATTCAAACTGACGTTGCAGTCCAACATATTAACCCACAGTGCCACACATATAGAAGTATTTAAAATAAAACAAAGCTACAAGACTGAAAATAGTGGACCAGAGATATCAATTATATAATGAATTTAAC
>NW_006408556.1:15293178-15307949 GCF_000296735.1 Chrysochloris asiatica
TCTTCAGTCTTTGGTGTTTACTGTATCAAATCTGTTCTTCAGATGATCTCTAAATTCAGGTGGGATATATTCAAGGTCACATTTTGGCTCTCATGGGTTTGTTTTCATTTTCTTCAGCTTCAATCTGAATTTGCATATGAGCAAACTGATGGTCTCTTCCACAATCTGCCCCTGGCTTTGTTTTTGGTGATGATATGGAGCTTTTCCACCATCTTTTTCCACAGATGTAGTCAATTTGATTTCTGTGTATTCCATCTGGTGAAGTCCATGAGTATACTCACTCTTATGCGTTCTAAAGGAGATATTTGAAATGAACAAATCATTGGTTTTGCAGAATTCTGTCATGCAATTTTTATTTAAAATACCCCTGGCATAGCTTCTAGAATCACAGCAACTCACAAGCCACCACAGTATGACAAACTGACAGATGAGTGGTGGGACCCACACTCCTTGGTAGAAGGCAACCCTGGTTTGGAGCCTGTTTCCACAGTAACAAGGCTGAAGTCATCACTTGATCTCTTTGGTTCTCAGTGGGCTCTGCCCTGGACCTGTCTCCAGGGCCAAAGTTCTCAGACCTGGCTTAGGCTCAGCACTCACACTTTCTGGCTGACTCACAGTCTCTCTAGTCACACTCCAGCCTCCCTGTCCAGGATAAGGTCAGTCATCGTTCCATCCATGCTTATTAAGCTAATGAGGAAGGCAAACAGAAATGTCAGCAAATACAGAAAATTCCTGCTGACGAGGTGAGAGGCTATGGCCCAGACTTGGGGTATCAGATCTTCCCCAGTTGGGTCTCTTAATGCAGAAAAATCTCTATTCTATAATCAGGAGTAGCACAGTGGTTAAAGTGCTTGGTGGTTAACCCAAAGGTCAGTGGTTCACACTTAATCAGCTTTTCCTTGGGAGAAAGATGTGACAGTCTGCTTCTGTAAAGATATACAGCCTTGGAAACCCTATAGGGCAGCTCTGCCCTATCCTATAGTGTTTCTGTGAATTGGAATCAACTTGACAGCAATGGCTTTGGCTTTTGGTTTAATCAAGGATGGCTTTCTGACCTCTAGTTGGAAGTCTATATTATCAAACGTGGAGTAGAGCTTGGCTCAGAGTGGGGGGCCATAAGGGACAATACAGCCTGTCTTAGTAGTATCATTACTCAGACTCGGGTTTCTCTTAGCTCTACGTCTCCCAAGATGCCCAGCTGGCCCAGCTGGCTGGATGAGAGGGCGGGGCCTGGCTTCACACTCTCTCACACCTGAGACTTGTTAATAATTATCCTTGGGGAAGGCAAGGCCCCAGCGGACATCACTAATGAGGCTGCTAAGTGACAGCTGGGCCCTTTCTCCCTCACCTGCTCAGAAAAACAAGGGCTGGCCAAGGAATTATTTAACCCTCTTTGGGCTGGGTGCTCCCTGTGGGCAGGGCTGTGTCTCCCCTCAGATTGGGACTCCTTGAGGACAGGGCTGTGTCTTCCCCTCATATTGGGGCTCCCTGAGGATAGGGCTGTTTCTTCTCCTTATATTGGGGCTCCCTGAGGGCAAGGCTGTATTTTCCCCTCAGACTAGGGCTTCCTGAAGAGAGGACTGCAGCTCCTCCTTACATCCGGGCTCCTGGAGTCTCCAGAGCCATCTTCTTTATCAGCATGGCATTCTGTGTATTCCTGTTGCCAATTCCTGAATTTCTACCCTGAATGAGATTCATTCATTTCCTTGAAAGTCTGTTCTGGCTAATACCAGATGCAAGTAGCATGGCCTAATAGAACATTCTGTAATGGTGAAAATGTTATAAATCTGCACTGTAGTTATTAGCCACATGTGAGTGTTGAACTGAATGGAAAAACATTTTGTTGTTGGTGGTGAGAAGATGCACAGCAAAAGCATGCACCAATTCAAGTTTCTACATGTACAATGACATTCTTTGAGTTCTGCAATCATTCCTTCCCTCCTTTTCTGAGTTGTCCCTCCCTCAATAACATAAACTCACTGTCCCCTAAGATTCCTATTTAATATTTTAAGTTGCTGGTGTCCATATGATTCCATCTAGACAGTTCTTAAAAGATCATAATGCTAAAGGCAGACATTCTTTACTAGTTACACTAAACTATCGTTAAGTTTTAAGAAGACTTCAGGAGATATTTTTGGTTGAAGGTTTAAAGATGATCTCAGAGCAATGGTTTTAGGGGTCATCCAGCTTCCCGGGTTCTAGAAAGTCTTGATTTTATGAGAATTTGAAATTGTGTTCTGCATTTCTCCCCATTTGGTCAGGATTCTTCTAGAAGCTGTTTGATTAAGATGTTTAGTAATGGTAGCTGGGCACCATCCAGTTCTGGTCTCATGACAAAAGGAGGTAACTGTTCATGGAGGCAGTTTTCGGCACACAGTCTATGTCTTCCTCCTCTTCCTGACTCCTTTTCCTCTTTCATAGAGGCAAATAGAGACCAGTTGTCATGAATTGCCATACCTGGGATAGCTGCTTGCCAGCTTTAAAGACCACAGGTTGTTGTTGTTAAATGCCGTTGAGTCGATTATGACTCACAGCTACCCTGTATAAGGTTTCTGAGGAGCAGATGGTGAGTTTGAACCGCCAACCGCTGACCTTGTGATTCAAACCGACTTTGCGATCCAGTGTAGTATGCAGCAAATTAGGAGGTAGAACTCAATGGGTTATTAGGTCCATTGACGGGAATGTTCTGTGAAACCATAACTTTATTAAACCTCCAAATCAGGGAAACAAACCCCATGAGGTATTTGGTTGTGAGTAGCGCTACTCTTTTCTTTTTGGTCGTTGCTTTACATATGCATACCACACAACTTAGGTAGCATGGTGTCTCCATAGGATAAGTACTGAACTGCAAACCACAAGGTTGGCAGTTCAAGTCCACCAGTTGCTCTGTGGGAGAAAGATGAGGTTTTCTCCTCCTACAAAAGATTTAAAATCTCAGAAACCCTATACAGGGTCCCTATGAGTCAAACCTACTCCATACAATTTATGCCAATTCAACTTTTGTGCTTAACTGTGTTTAATTATAGGTGTATATCTTATTGACAGGAATTACATTAATTGGCTGTACAAACTTACTCTAAGTCATTATGATTTTTCTATCACCATAAATCAAAGCTCATTACTCCATAAGCAATAAACTCCTACCCTTTTCCCCTCCCTCCTGCCCCTGTTACTGTTAAGTCTCGTGGAGTCAGTTCCAACCCATAGCAACCCTGTATAGTTTCCCAGGAGCAGCTGGTGAGTTTGAACTGCTGACTTTGAGATTCAAACTGGCCTTGCAGTCCAGTGCTTATCCTACAGTGCCACACCAGGACTCCTGGTAACCACACTTTGGTCTCTGTACATTTTTATGTAGCTTTCATGATTAACTTATTTTCCTCAGAATTGTGGTGCGGTAGGATCAGCACTGGATGGCAAACCACAAGGTAAACAGTTCAAACCCACCAGTTGCTCCTTGGAAACCCTATACAGAACCAAGTCAGTTCTGACTCACAGCAACCTAACAACACAACAACAGTGTATTTCAAGCTCCATCTATACTGTAGCATGTACCAAGACTTTATTTCTCCTACTGGCTGAGTGGTAGTTTTCATTGTATGTATGTACCACATTTTGTTTATTCATTTATCTATATTGATGGGCATTTAGGTTATTTCCAACTTTTGGCTATTTTAAATAGTGCTGCAGTCAACATTGATGCACAAGCATCTGTTTAAGACTTTGCTTTCAAGTCTTTTGGTTGTATATCTAGGTGTGGAATTATTGGATCATATGGTAATCCTGGTGTGACGCTGTAGGATTAGCACTGGACCGTAAGGTTGGTTTGAACTGCAAGGTTGGCAGTTCAAACTCACCAGCTGCTCCTCAGAAACCCTATACAGGATGGCTATGAGTTGGAACTAACTTGACAGCACTTCACAACAACAACAAAATGGTAGTTCTACTTGTAGGTTTTTGAGGAACTGCCATCCCGTTTTCCACAAGGGCTTTACTATTTTGCATTCTACCAGCAATATCTAAGGTTTCCAATTTCCCCACATTTTCACCAACATTGATTCTTTTCTGTTTTTGTTTCTTTTTGAATCTTAGCCATCCTAATGGGAGTGAGATGGCATTTCATTTTGGCTTTAATTGACATTTCTATGATGCTTAATGACGTGGTTGGTGGCTATGGATAATGTCCTCTTTGGTGAAATGACTTTGCAAGTTCTTCACCCATTTTTATGATTGGATTATGTCATCTGTTACATTGTCAACGTTTTAGATACCCATTCCTGACTTATCACCAAAGATCAAGTCGTTATCTGAAAATCAGCGTTATATGAAATTAGTATTTGTGAATGACCACATCAGAGCACAAAATAGAGGATGACTATATCATTACATAATGACCAAATTACATCATTACCTAACTGCTAAACCACTGGGAACCATGGCCCAGTCAAGTTGACACATAGCTTTAACCAGCATAGTCAGCGTCCTGCTTATTCCCGCCTCAGCATCTGTTTATACCAGAGGTACATTGTTGTGCAAAAAATGGCTGCATAGTAGATTGTTTACTATTGTTATAAATACAAAATATTGGATAAGGAGATAGTCAATAAGTGAGGTTTTTTGTTTTTGTTAGGTGCCATTGAATTAATACCAACTCATAGTGACCCTATGCACAACAGAATGAAACACTGCCTGGTCCTGTGCTAACCTCACAGTTGTTGTTACGCTTGAGCCTACCGCTGCTGCCACTGTGTCAATCCATTTTGTTGGGGGTCTTACTCTTTTTCTCTGACCCTCCACTTTACCAACATGATGTCCTTCTCTAGGGACTGGTCCCTCCTGACAATATGCCTGAAGTATGAGAGACGGAGTCTGGCCATCCTGGCTTCCAAGGAGCATTCTGGTTATACTTCTTCCAACACATATTGGTTTGTTCTTTTGGCAGTGATGCATAGGCATATATATTTGGCTACTAGATTCTTATTAGATACATTTTTTTTTTTTAAAGATATTCTCCCAGTCAGTAGCTTTTTTTCCCATTTTTTTGTGTGAAAAAAGTTAAAAATTTAAAATCTATTTTCCTTTTGCTGTTTGTGCTTTTGTGGTTATATTAAGTAATCTTGTTAAAAGCTGTGTGGTGTTGTAGGATCAGCACTGGACTGCAAACCACAACGTCAACAGTTCAAACCCACCAGCTGCTCCTTGGAAACCCTATACAGGGTTCCTGTGAGTCAGAACTGACTCAATGGCACTTCGCAGCAACAATGTTTTTAAAAGCTAGGCCTGATGATGGTACCACTGCTATTTCTTCCAACAATTTTATGTTTTTTGTTTTCACATTTAGACCCTTAATGTTTTTTGAATTTGTTTTAAGTTATTGAGTTTTTAAAATCTGACTTAAAATAGACACATGTGGTCAGTGGTCACCATATTCCACACTGCAGGTCTACACAGTGTCACAAGGGGACCTTGAACAAGTACTAAGCCAATTTATCCAAAACAACCATCAAACCTACCGCCATCTGTGAGTCAGAGCCCTTGCCGGCCTCCAGGGGCCCAAGGTTGCTTTCCTTGGACATGGTTCCTAGTAGGCCGGTGGGTTTCCTTTCCCCTGGAGTCCATTGGGAGATGCGGGGAACTGGGCAGAACACACCTGCTCTTCACGAGTCTTCAGGTGCTGGGCAGCCCTTCCGCCATAGGGCACGGGGTTGTCACCCCCCGAATGAGGGAGATTTATGGAAAAATCCCTTCACATAACAGGTGGATTTTCCAAGCCTCACTGGCTGCTCTGGTTTGAGCCTTCATTAAGGGGGACAGGAGACAATGGAGGAGGAGGTGGGAGTGTGAGGCCTGGGCTCATTCAGGTCTGTATCATTCAGCACATTGAGAACTCCATCAGCGCCCACCCCTCCTCGCTCCTCCTCCACACCCCAGGAGAGGTCACTCTCTTTGCCTTTTAATAATAATAATAATAATAGGCCCCTGACAGCCAGCAAAGTCAGCCTCAGCCTTTGAGGAATATCTTGCTTGCATTTTAAGAATCTCTATAAGAGACATTCTGTGTCTTGGCTTTACAATTCCCTGTGCACAGTCTGGAAGTTCTTCCCAGCAGCTAACTTAATTTTATCATACTTTAGTTCCAGCACACTGGGCTTTTCTCTCCCTTTAAAGTTACGGCAACATTTCAAAGTGGCAAGGTCAAGTATATTATTTCCCAATAAAAACCTTGATTGGAAGGAGAAGCTGCTGGCTACTAGATGATCAGAGTAATTTTCAGGGTCTTCTTCCTCATTGTGGAGTCCTGGTGTGGTGCTGTAGGATAAGCACTGGACCACAAGGTTGGTTTGAACCTCAAGGTCAGCAGTTCAAACTCACCAGTGGCTCCTCAGAAACACTACACAGGGCCGCTATGAATCGAAATAGAATCGACGGCACTTAACAACAATAAATCTCTTTCATCGTGCATTCAGAGAGGAGGATGATCCTCCCACGGTGGCGAAGGCAGAGTTAGGTCAGAATTCAGTGCTTCAGGGCAGTGACCTTCTGTACCAGCTGCCCGTCTATATAAACACCCAGGGATGCAGTGTGAAAACCCTTCCCCATAAAATGTTATTGCTGTTCGGACTCATTGTTGTTGTTGTTGTCAGGTGCCATCGAGTCGGAACCGACTCATAGCGACCCCATGCACAGCAGAACAAAACAATGCTCGATCCTGGGCCAACCTCACCACCGCTGCCACCCCCGAGTCCATCAATGATGCCACCTGGCCGATCCATCTTGTTAGAGGTCTTCCTCTTTTTCTCTGACCCTCCACCTTACCCAGCATGACATCCTTCTCCAGCGATTGTTTCCTCCGGACAACATGTCCAAAGTAGGAGAGACGAAGCTTAGCCATCCTGGCCTCCAAGGAGCACTCTGGCTGCACTTCTTCCAAAACAGATCTATTGGTTCTTTTGGCAGTCCATGGCACCCTCAGTATTCTCCTCCAACACCACAACTCAAAGGCATCAATTCTTCTACGATCCTCCTTATTCATTGTCCAGCTTTTGCATCCATATGAGGCTATTGAAAACACAATGGCCTGGGTCAGGCGCACCCTAGTCCTCAAGCTGACATCTCTGTTCTTCAATACTTTAAAAAGTTCCTGTGCAGCAGATTTGCCCAGTGCAATACGTCGTCTGATCTCTTGACTGCTACTTCCGTGAGTGTTGATAGTTGATCCAAGAAGAATGAAGTCCTTGACAACTTCAATCCTTTCTCCATTGATAAGAATGTTATTTATTGGTCCAGTCTGACTCATAGCAACCCAGTATAGGGTTTCTGAGGAGCAGCTGGTGAGTTTGAACCTCTGAACATTGTGGTTCAAACCAACCTTGTAGTCCAATGCTTATCCTACGATAGTGATGTTTAACCTAAAAGAAATAGATCTCTTATAGTGAAATAAGATAAGCACTGGACTGTGAATCACAAGATCACTGGGTTGAGCCCATCAGCTGCTTCACAGGAGAAAGATGAAGCTTTCTGCTCCCGAAAAGGTTTACAGCCTCAGAAATCCTATACAGGGTGGCTATGAGTTGGAACCGACCTGAAGGCACTTACCACCACCACCACCACCACCAATCTCACAAATACTTTACTTTTTTATCTTTTTTTTCTCAAGCCAAAGATCTCACATATTTATTAGTCAATCTCATTAAACACAGAAGCATAAAAATAAAGGTAGAAACCAGAAGTTTTGCAAAACCTGTACAATTGATCAGCTCTTGGCAAACTGAACTTGCTATGGTAGGGTGCTAGGACCTGGGTCTACTGTGGGTAGTGTCATCACATGTGTGACTCCTTAGAGACCCAGCCTGGTTCTTCTCCAGTGTCTTCTTTTGGAGTTGTATCTGATTTTATTACCAGTTTTCATTCGAATCCATTGGGGAATGGGACGATTCTGCTTTTGTTTCTTGGCCAGGAATCTCGATCCTGAAAGTCTTATGAGAAGATACAGTAAAGATGGAATGTAGCAGCAGTCACACTATGGCGAAGAAAGGAAGATGCTTTTTTAAAATCTTAAAGCACTTTCCAGTACTCCATATAAGTTAAGGAGATCAGTAGACATACTAGGGGACCAGTACCATTGAGTCATTCTGACTCATGGCTACCCCATGTGTGTCAGAATGGACTATGCTCCATAGGGCTTTCTTTTCTTTGTAAACCCACTGCCACTGAGTTGATTCTGATTCATAGTGACTCTGTGTAGGGTTTCTGAGACTGTAATCTTTATTGAAGCAGACAGCTCCATCTTTCTCCCTAGGAGTGGCTGGTGGGCTTTTGGTTAGCAGCCAATACTTAAACCACAGTGCCACCACTGCACCACTCCATGGGATTTTCAATGGATGGGCTTTCAGAAGTAGATTTCCAGTTTTTTCTTCCAAAGGGCCTCTGGGGTAGACTTAAACCTCCACATTTTAGTTCTCAGTTGAGTGCATTAACCACTTGCACAACTCAAGAACTCAGTCTTAGAGGAGCTGAGGTTTAAAGTGGACCTTTCAGGATGGTAAGTTTCAGATGAGCGAAGGGAAAGGGGATGAAATATTCCCAGGGCCAGGACCAGCTGGGGCAAAGGCTCAGGAGACCCACAGCAGGCCCCTGGGGGCTATTCCCCATGTTGGGGATGGGAGTCATGTCCACCAAGAAAGTATATGAGTACAGCCAGTTCCCTGTAATGGTAGGGTATCCAAGTCCTGGGAGGTGACTCGCCTTGTAGGGGAACTGGCTCGAACAGGAGGTGTTTATGGTTTCTCCTCTTCTGGGGGTAGCCAGAGTGAGCCAAGTTTATAGTTGCACCAGAACTCTATAAACACACTTGGCGAGTGTGTGCGTATGTGTGGGCCTGTGAGGGTAAGTGCCTGCTGCCACCCGACCTTCATCCCAAGGATGGGCTGGCCTTGACCTCCCTCCCGTGATGAGCCAGGAGAGAAGATGTTCTGCTGGGAGACTGTTTGCTCTCTTGGGCCTGGTGAGACTTACTGACAGTAAACATGGGCAGTTGAGAGACTTCCTGGGGAGGAGAATGGGCATTCCAGACTTAGGGACCAAAATGCGTGTAAGTACTGTGCACATCAGGAAAGGGTGAGGAGACAGGAGAACTGGCTGGAGGTTTTGTAGCTTAGGGAAGCCTTTAGACCTGATCTGATAGTTATTAGAGAAATCCAGGAAATCCCTTTAAGAAATCATGAATACAAAAAGGCACGCTTCCCGTCTGGCACACAGACTCCACATGTTGATTTTATTATAGTTAGTACAAGGTAGAGTTATTTACCCATGTTGTGACTGAGTTGCCCAAGCTATCTGACTTCTAACCAGGCCTGAGCATGTGCCGGACAATGACTGGTATTAGGGACAGCCTATGGTCTCAATTAGGGGTCAGTGGTGCTCAGGGTTAGGGGTCAAACTGCAGCCTGGATGCAGAGGTGAAGTATCCAATAAGCAAGGTACAGTTGTTAAGTGCAATTGAGTTGGCTCTGACTCATAGCAACCCTGTGTAAGGTTTCCTGAGGGCGGTTGGTGAGTTTGAACCCCTGACCTTGTAGTTCAAACTGATCTTGCAGTCCAGTGCATTATCCTGCAGCACTTACTTAGTAATCTGTAGTGAACAATCTATAGTGAACAATTTTACATGGATTTTCCACATCTTAGTTTACTTGCTTACTGGGTTCTCTGTCCCTGTCAGGAACTATAATTTGAAAAGAGGTTTTGATTCTGTAGAAAGGTGCTGTGGGTTTAGGAGAGAGACAGATGCCAGCTATACTTGAAGCAGAAAAATGGTGAAATTCTTCATTACAGATTAGTAAGTAAGCACAAGTAAGCCCGGTCTTACTTTCCTTACTAGGTAATCCGAAGTTGCCTTGATAGAGCAAGCTTGTGGTGAGACCACGGGTCAGTCATGGTTATGATTGGATGTCTGTTGGTGGTCAGGGCTGAGGGTCAGATTCTGACTGGGGAACTGTTTCTCTTGCCTGGAGCCAACTGCCCTGGAAGAAGCTGACCTGGCCTTGGAAACATTATGCAGCAGAGATAAGAACATTTGTTTGAGAACTCAAAAGACTTGTGTTTTAGTCCTGATTCTTCTAACTTGTGAGCTGGGCGAGTCTGGGCAAGTTGCCTGACTTCTCTGAGCATCTCTTTCCCCTCTATAGGAGAGCAGCAGTGCTTGTCGGGCTGTCTGCCTCAGTGTGTGTGTAAGCTCACTGCTACTTATGAGAATCCACTTATAAGAAAGCCCTTGTTGGTTGGCTGGTTATTTGCCGTGAAGTTGGTTTGGACTCGTAGCTACCTTCTATAGGGTATCCGAGGCTGTAAATCATGACAGGAGCAGAAAGTCTCATCTTTTTCCTGTGGAACAGCTGGTGGTTTTGAACTGTGAGATTAGCAGACCAGCTCGTAACCACTATGCTACTAAGAAAGCCCTAGGGTCACAAATAGTTAAGCCCTGAATTACTAACAGAAAGGTTGGAGGTTCAAACCCACAAGAGGTGCCTCAGAAGACTGGCCTGGCAATTTGTTTCTAAAAAGTCACAGCCTTGACAAGGAGAAGTTCTACTCTGCACATGTGGGATTGCCATGGGTGAGAAGGGACTCAGCAGCTAACAGCAACAACATCCTATTGTAAAATAAGAACGAAATAATCATTGAACATCACAGCTTGTTCATCCTCACCCTGATAGCCACTGATAGAGGTAATTCCTCTGTGGTCAGTTGGTTGGCTCAGTGTATAAAGCCGTGATCCCCAAAGTTGGCTTCATATTAGAGTCACCTGAGCATCTTTGAAAATATATTGGCACCCAGCTTCTACTTCAAGCCTCCAGCCTTGGTGAAGTTCTTGACTGGTAGAACCTTGCAGAGACAGAGGGACAAAACACAGGAGCCACGGTTAAAAAAAAAAAAAAAAGGTTTACACTGTTTGTGCAAGTGTTTTTCAAGATAATTGTTTTCTGACAGTTGGTAAGTTATTAATAATAATGGCTGTCATGCATATAACCATTGGGTTAAAGCCACTTCGAATGAGGTAAAGAAATCCCTGGGTGATGCTCAGCTGCTGACAAAAAAGTTGAGGTTTGAGTCTACTATACTTTCTGCTTGGTGGCGAAGCCCCCCATTCCCAGCATGGGGGACCAGTGCCCAGGAACCTGCTGTGGGTCTCCTGAGCCTTTGCCCCAGCTAGTCCTGTCCCTGTGAATGTTTCACCCCCCTTTCTCTTTTCCCATCCAACACTTACCATCCTGAAAGGTCCACTTTAAACCTCAGCTCCTCTAAGACTGAGTTCTTGGATTGTGCAAATGGTTAATGCACTTGACTGAGACCTAAAAGCTCAGAGGCACTTTGGAAGAAAGACCTGGAGATCTACTCCTGAAAGATCAACCATTGAAAACTCTATGGAGCATAGTTCTACTCTGACACATATGGGATTGCCTCCAGCCAGAATGGTCTTGATGACAGCTGGCCATGAGGTAAAAGACAATGAGTTTTTAACCATCACCTGAGCTGTAGGTGAAGACAACCAACTAAGTAGGCTCCATCTCTGTGAAGATCTGACTAAGGGAGACAAGATGAACCCTCAGTAAGAGATGCAGGGAAGAACCTTCCAGGTCACTTTCTCCATACCTGTATTTCTGCATCTGTAAAATGGGGTTAAAATGATATTTATCTCACAGAGGTTGTTGATAGACACAAAGGAAGTAAAAAACATTTTACATATTAATGAGATATGTACTGAATGTCAGCAATGTGGGTGGGAAAAGCATGGTCCTGGGACTCCCTTTAGATCTTCTTTCACTGACAATTCCTGAGAATAATGTGGGACTGTAGGATAAGCAAAGAACTGCTAACTGCTATGTCAGTTGTTCAAACCTATCAGCCACTCCTTAGAAACCCAATACAGCACTGATATAAGTCGGAAATTAGGGGGACAGACGGACAAGATGGATCCTAGCAAACCTGGAATCTAATGTGGGTCAAAGTCTTAAGCCCTGAGTAGGTCCTTTGGAGGAGTCCCTGGGTGGTACAAGCAGTTAAGTGCTTGATGACCAACCAAAATATTGGTGGTTCTAACCCACTTAGAGGTGCCTTGGAAGACCAGCGTGGCTATCTGCTTCCGGAAGCAAGAGATGCCTGCAAAACCCTGCGGAGCCATTCTATTCTGCATACATGTGATTGCCATGAGTCGGAATCGACAAGTAACAACAGTAGGTTACAACAGCAGGTTACAATGGGCTATGTGTCTCCTGTTTCAAATATTGTTTCCTCAAATGCATTTACATTGGTTTAACCATGTGTTCCATTTTTTGTTTCAGAAAATATGGTTCCCACAATAACCTATAGGATGGGTAGGGAGCAGGTATATGAGGCTTATGGCGTGCCTGGGAGCTTCAGACCAGGATTGGGAACAGCTTCAGGCCACGTTCCAGTGTCTTGGTCATCAGGGGTAAATGGTTTTCTCTTGGGGTTGGTATGTCTTTAAGACTTGGAGAAGGATGGGGGAGGAAGAGGGGACTGACAGGGGAAAATTCCAACCAGTCGGTTCCTTTGAAATGGAAGTGACATCTAGTGGTCTGAAAAAGAACTGCTAAGCCAGCCCCCCAGCTGGCCCATGGGTGTCTTCACTGGCCTTCAGGTTTCTCTCCTCCAGGACCACAACCCTACTCCAGGTGTATATAGCCCCAAGAACAGGTTCTCAATGGCAGGGTAGCTCTCTTGGCCCAACACTAGGCTGGAACCCCTGCTTGGGACCAGGCACCCTGAGAGGCCAGTCTGGAGGCCGCCAGATGAGGCCCAGGCACTGCATCCCCTCCACGGTGGGTCCCTAGGTGAGCTGGGGTCCGTGGGCTTCCTGCCCCTGGATTTCAAGGAGCCCTGTGGTGGGCCTAGCCCTGCGGCACTCAGAGTGCTGTGCAGGCCGCAGTGCTGAATCATCGGAAACCTGCAGCCAGGCTGCCGTTATGCAATGACCCTGCCACTGGCCCTGATGTCAACAGAAGGCCTCAACAACCTTCCAGGCTGGCGAAGGGCCTCCAGAGGTGCAAGTTCCCAGACTTGAGGGAATGAAACGAGGCCTTGCACAGAGCCTTGGCCTCCAGACAAAGAGGGAGGGTGAGGGAAGGGGAGAAGCCCCTGTCTAAGGGAAGAGACCCTGCTCTTCTTCTCCCAGGTGAAGGCAGGGGCAACAAGGAACGATACACACATAAATCAGACCCAATGGTCCTTGCAAAACACCAGAAAAGGCAGGGCAGCTGAGTTCCAGAGAAGGGGGCAAGCGACAGGCTCTGGGATAACATAACAAGTGTTCAGAGGAGGACCTGCCTTTAAAGATGGTGGGAACCAGCTTCCTGCCTTGCACATGCTCGGACCTGGGTTTTCTCCTAATGCCTGGTTCACAGGGTGAGGGCTCTCAGTCAATCTTAGGTGCTAAGCCCAGTGGCACGAGGGCTTGAGCAAGCAATGAAAGAGATTAGGGGAACTAGAAAGACTTTCTGGAATTGCCTGGGACACGTTGTTGTGAAGTGTCTTCAAGTCGATTCCGACCCATAGCGACCCTGTGTAGGGTTTCCAAGGAGCAGCTGGTGAGCTTGAACCACCGACCTTGCAATTCAAACGACTTTGCAGTCTGACGCATTAGCCCACAGTGCCACACCAGGACTCCACCTGGGACACATAGCCACCTCCAATTTCTCAGCCATGTGGAGAGAACCGGCCGAGGAGTGTGTGCCTAAGGAGCCCTACCTATGCCCCGTGTGAGGGCCAGATGCTTCTGGTCTCAGCTCAGTGTTTCTGGAAGCTTCCTCATGGGCACTTTCTCTGAGATCCTCTGCTCAGTCACTTCAATTTGATGAGGAAGCCTCTGCAACAGGGAGAAGAGTGTTTCAAGAGACTCCATGTAAAAGTTATGTAGTTGGCTCCCTTCTGAAAGATTCAAACAGCATCTTATAGAATTGCTGAGGTAGAAAATACTTGTTCAGCTTTGTTTTGTTAATTTTATTTCAAGGAGGTACTATATGAGTATAGTGAAAAAAAAAATTTAATTAAACACAGTAAGTGGTGAATCTGGATAAAGGGTAGAGGCAAGTCAATCTTATTCTCTTGCAATTTTTCTCTAAGTTTGAATGATTTCAATATAAAATGAAAAGTTTTTAAAAATTCAAGCAGAAATGTCTCTCTTCATCTTTTTCCCAGTTACCACTCAGTTCCCTTCCTTAGGGGCACCTGGATTTCCATTTTCCAGGATATGTTCTAGAGATAGTATGAAGTACATGCATTTCTTATATTTTTTTCTACATATCTATTTGCACATATATATGTATATGTTGTTATTGTTGTTAAGTGACATCGAGTCGGTTTTGACTCATAACGACCCTGTATAGGGTTTCCACGGAATGGCTGGTGGACTTGAAAACATTGATCTTATAGTTAGCATCCAGTCCTTATCCTACAGTGCTATACCAGGACTCCGTATGTGTATATATGCACATGTATATAAGTCTCATTGTCTTTTACCTCATTGCCAATTGCAGTTCGAGTCCACCAGCTGATCCAAGGGAGGAAGAGAGGGTTTCTGCTCCTGCAAAAGTTTGGAAACCCATTACAGGGATGCTATGAGTCAGAACTGACTTGATGACACTTACACATAACATTTGTTATTGTTGTTAAGTGCAGTTGAGTTGGTTCTGACTTATAGTGACCCTGTATAGGGTTTCCGAGGGGTGACTGGTGTGGCGCTGTAGGATGAACATTGG
>NW_006408556.1:15308119-15353245 GCF_000296735.1 Chrysochloris asiatica
ATTAGAGAGAGAGAGATAGAGAGATTCCTGGTGTGGTGCTGTAGAATCAACACTAGACTACAAACCACAAGGTTGGCAGTCCAATCCCACCAGCTGCTCCTCAGAAACCCTCTGCAGAGTCTTCATGAATTGGAATGGACTCAATAGCACTTAACAACAACATATATATATATATGTATGTGTTTATGTATATATACACATATATGTACACACACTCACACACACACATGCCAACGTATACACACATACATGCATACTGTGATAGTTAATGTTTTGAGCCAACTTGACCGAGCCAGGATTCTCAGTGGTTTGACAGTTGGGATGTAGTTAGTCACATGATGAGACCTAATATAATGTAATTGGCTCTATGATGAGATCAGTTATAAGCAGTCAGTCAATGGACAGGAAATTTCCTCAAGTATGTTGCCTGCTTCCAATATATTTGACACTCAGGCAAAGCTTGTTTGCTTTCTGCTAGGTCTGGATTTTGTATCTGGCTTGTCCTCCAATCTCCATTTTTGTTGTTGTTGTTCCGCTTGAGCCAGTGGTCTGCTCTATTGCCTGCTGACCCTGGGAGTCCTCAACTGCTTGCCTTCTTACCTGCTGGCCCTGTCTGTCTGCCTGCCTGCCTGCCTGTTGGTACTGCCTGCCATCTAACTTGCTGATCTTAGTTCATCTGACTGGGACTTGGGACTCTCCCAACTGTACAACTGTGTGAGGCATTTCCTTGATAGAAACTTCTTTTTATATATACATATGTAAATTTCATGGGTTTTGCTTCCCTAGAGAACCCAGCCTAAGACATTTGGTAACAAGAGTGATTCTAGAGAAATAAAATAAAAAAGATGAATTTACTAAATTGGTTCTCATGTCTGAGTAATTTAAAAGGCACTGATAATTGCTTTCACTGATAAAGAGCGTGAGGCTGCTGCTAGTCCACTCCGTGAGCTGGTAATATTAATACGCAAAATGTCACCACCATAATGGACCATGTATTGGAAAGAAATGATGCTCTGGGTGATTGTGTATAGGATACTGTTCTGCAATTTTTGTCAGGATGACAAGTATAGAGAAGCTGGTTGGTTGGTCCTTCTTACAATACAAGTGGTAAAAGAAAGAAACCGGCTCAGTGCTAAGGAGTCATAGCTCAAGCACCACATGAAAGTCCTCAAAGTTTCCGTTTTTTCCCTTAGTACTTACAGTGGTAGAGTTGATTTTGCTGAAAACCAAACCCAGAGTCTTAATATGAGACAACGTCAACTGAATCCCCAATCTCGAATGGTGTCTGCTGTTAGAGTGAGGGATTTGATTGGGAATAAATGGGACCCTGAAACTGGAGATGGGGACATAAGGGCAGATAATCAGGAAGCTGGGGACATAGAGCCTGTAAATTCCATTGAATCACTCTTGCTAATACCACCACCCATCCCATCTGAAGAGATGACTCCATCTTTGTATACTGATCCATTATCAGTAAAACCATTATCCCCTCTGCCCACCTTTGCATGAGATTAACCCAACTGTGTCTGTTGAGATGATGCTGGAGGCACTGTCTGGGGCATCATCTATGGTAGATGTCTTGCAAGACATTGCTGAATGTTGCCAGGAAACAGCTCTATCGATTATTGCTTCTAGACCTAAGTTCGTTTGAGCCCCGAAAGGTGAAGTACAAGAAGTATGCTACATTCAAAAAGAAAAAAACAAACAAACAACTGCTTGATGTTTTTAATATGTACAAACAGAAACCTAGAGAATATGTGTGGGAATGGTTAGTAAGGGTGTGGAATACTAGTGTGAGGAACATAAGGTTGGATCAGTTTATTGATATGGGCCCACTAAGCACAGATTTTTTATTCAATGTTTCAGCTGGGATGGTTAGGAGGCTAGGAGCTGTCTAACCTGCTGATCTTGGTTCATCTGACCCACACTTGAGACTCTCCCTTTTCTACAACTGTGTGAGCCATTTCTTTGATATAAATTTCTTTTTATATATACATATATAAGTTGTATGCAGGCCACTTGGAAGACTCAGGTACACCTGACCCAAGCCATGGTATTCTCATTAGCCTCATATGTATGTGAAAGTTGAGCAATGAATAAGGAAGACCACAGAAGAATCAATGCATTTGAATTATGTGTTGATGAAGACTATTAAAAGCCATGGACTGCCAGAAGAACAAACAAATCTATGTAGGAAGAAGTACAGCCAGAATGCTCCTTAGAAGCCAAGATAGTGAGACTTCATCTCTTGCATCTCAGACATGTTATCAGGAGGGATCAGGACATCATGCTTGTGAAAGTGGAGGATCAGCAAAAACAAGAAAGAACCCCAAAGAGATGTACTGACACAGTGGCAGCAGCAGCAATGGACTCGAACGTAAAAATAATTGTGTGGGTGGCACAGGACTGGGCAGTGGTTTTGTTCTCTTTTTTTTAACCTTTGCATTCCAATCACCAATAATTATAAACACATCTTTTTTTTAAAAAAATGTTTTATTGTGAATTATGTGATAGTTTACTTGGGAGAACATTTATTTTACATTCATCCTATTGTATATCATTTCATTGCCATGGTTACAATCCCCTCCTCCATGCATCATCAACCAACCAAAGGGTATACCCTGCAAGCCTGCCCCGGTCATCAGCACACAGTTGCTCTCCCTCTCTGGGTCTAAAGTCTTTAGCTGCTCCATCGCTCCACGTCATCGTCTCTGTCTCCATCTCAGGCATCACTACTTCTCTGGGTAGGGTCCCGCTCTCTGCTCTTCTCTCTTGATGGTCCCAGGGACCTCCACTCCTAGACTGAAAAGTTAATGCTTTGTTCTCTTGTACATAGGGTTGCTTTGAGTCGGAAATGGCTAGACGGTACCTGACAACAACACTGATGAGAAAAAGCTTAGGAAAGTTGCACTAAGGAATTTTTTCCCATCATGACAATGTACCTGCTCATTCCTCTAGAGTAGTAAGAGGTGTCCTAGGAGAATTTCATTGGGAAACCTTACCCCATTCACCTTACAAGCCCTGATCTTACCCCTTCACATTTCTTTTTGTTCCCCAAACTCAAAGAACATTTAGAAGGAACAGAATTTGAGTTCTTTCTCCCTTCTTTTTACTTTATTATACAAGGCAGTCTTCACAAACATTTCTGAATATCATAATTCACCATTATAGAGGCATGTTATTAGAGAAAATAAAATTAAGATGTATTAAACATGTCATAACAACACAGAAGATGCTGCCATGGTAACCTGATCTTCATGTTTCAAATGAAAATAATGTATAAGCTTTTTTTAAAATGAGAAAATAAACATACATGGTTTCCCTTCTGTTGTTGCTGTTGTTAAGTGCCGTTGAGTCAGTTCTGATCCATAGCGACCCTGTATAGGATTTCTGAGGAGCTGCTAGTGAATTTGAACCACCGACTTCACAGTTCAAATGGCTTTGCATTAACACAGTTCAATCTGGTGCATTAACCCACAGCGCCACACCAGGACTCTGTTTCCTTTCTAGTACATGAAAAAAAAGATAACAACAACAAAAAAAGAAAGCAATTTCCTTCCCCGCCCCCATTCCTTCTTCTTTTTGCTTTCCTTTTCTTTTTAATGGCCTTTCCCATCTCCCAAGTTAGCAAGTATCTGCATTCTACCCCATGAATAATTCTTCCTATCCTCTTACCCCTGGCAACTGACTATCAGCAAATTTATTATAGAATGAAAACCTTTTCTTGACTTTTTACAGTAGTCGTCTCATACAATATCTGTCCCTTTGCAATTGACTAATTTCCCTCAGCGTAAGTCTCCAGGCTTCTCCATGTTATGCAGTCTTTTGCAGACTCATTGTTAGTTTTCAGTGTTACAAATATTCCATTGTGTGTATATACCAAGGTTTGTTCAGCCATTCTTCTGCTGATAGGCATCTAGGCTGTCTCCATCTTTTTGCTATTGTGAATAATGTTGCAATGAATATGAATGGATGTACATGCATTTAGTGCTGTGGCTCTTATTTCTTGAGGATATATACCAAGTCGAAAGACTGCTGGATTGATTCTATGGCATTTCTATTGCCAATCTTCTGAGAAAGAGCACCATGTCATTTTCCACAGATGTTGTACCATTTTACAGTCCCACCAGTAGTATAGGAGGGTCCCATACTTTTCATAGACTTGCCAGCATTTCTTGATTTCTGCTTTTTTATTTTTTAAACTTTGTTATTGACGCAGGGGGAAAGAGGACATTTCATTGTTATTTTTATTTGAATCTTACAGGGTTGCTATGAGTTGGAACTGATTCGATGCACTTATTAATAACAATGATGGCTAGAGATAGTGAACATTTCTTCCTATGCTTGTTGGCTGCTTGAACGTTTTCCTTGATGAAGTGTCTGTTCATGTGCTCTGCCCATTTTTTAACTGGATTATTTGTCTTCTTTTTATTGAGGTGTTGAAGTGTTCTATAAATTTTAGACAGTAGTCCCTTGCTTGATATGGCATTACAGAATTTCCCCCTCCATTTTATGGGTTCTCTTTGTACTCTTTTGGTGAAATCTTTTGATGCATATAAATGTCTAATTTTCAGGAGATTCCAGTCATCTATTTTGTCTTCTGCTGTTTATATGTTGTCAGCTATGTTTAATAGTGTGTTGATGTCATGAATCAGAGTTTGTCCCTATTTTTTCATTGAAGATCTTGGTAAGTCTAGGTTTTACATTTGGGTTTTTAACCCACATTGAGTTCATTTTGGACTCAATCTACAGGACAAGAACAAAGCTCACCCCTGTAGAATCTTAGAAGCTTTGTACACCACTTTACAGAACAATGGGCAACACTTTGATTCAAGCCTGACTATTGTTATCAGGACAAATCTTACGGTGGTCAAAGAAATGGAGACTGTTTTTGGAAGGTTCATGTACAGCACAGAGTTCTGTCTAGTTGGCTATACTCCTAGCTGGGGTGCTATTAGATCAACCCCACTCAAGTTCCTGACAAGCCATACTCCTGTAGCAAAAAGCCCCAATTTGAGGACCAAATTCCTCTGGAAATCACTCCTGTTGGTGGGGAAGCAGTAGATGCCCCAAAGTCCATCTCCTACATGGTCTGGGATTTCAGGAGTTTCCTTTGTAGATCCTGCAGTGTTCACACCAACTCCACTGGAAACCATAGTAGCATCTTGAGTTTGTTTTTTTATATGATGTGAGATATGGGTCTTATTTCATTCTTCTGCAAACGGATTTCCAGTTTTTCCAGCACCATTTATTGGAGAGAGTATCTTTTACCCATTTAATGTTTTTCTGTCCTTTGTCAAAAACCAACTGAGCATTTAGGTGGATGGATTTACTTCTGGGTTCTCAATTCTGTTTCACTGGTCTATGTGTCTTTCCTTCTACCATTATCAGGCTGTTTTGATCCTTGTGACTAGTAGGCTTAGATATAAGGAAGTGAGAGGTACTAGCTTTGATCTTTTTAGTCATGCTTTTTTTATCTGGGGTCTCTTTCCTTTCCATATGAAATTGACTATTAGTCTTTCCTTCTCTTTAAAGAATGTTGTTGGAACCTGGATTGGGATTACATTTTATCTATAGATTGCTTTGGGTAGTGTTGACATTTTCTCAATGTTAAGTGTTCCTAGATGAGCAAGAGTCCTGGTGTAGTGCTGTGGGTTAATGCGCTGGATTACAAAGTCAGTTTGAACAGCAAGACTGGCTGTTCAGGTTCACCAGTTGCTCCTTTGGAACCTATACAGGGTTGTTATGGGTTGGAACCTACTCGACAGCACTTAACAACAACAAAATATCTGAAATGAGTTTTGGATGGCATGGTCATGTTTGTTAATTTCAAGTTTTTGTCTCCTTTTGTTGGTTCTCAGTCCAAAGAACACCCTCTAATATTTTTTTGTAAAGCTGGTCTGATAGTTGCAAATCCCTTTAATTTCTGTTTATCTGCAAATGTCCTTATTTCACTGTCATATCTGAGGGCAGCTTTGCTGGTTATATAATTCTTGGTTGGCAATTTTTCTCTTTTAGAGTTTGGTGATCTTTCAGCTTCTGGAATGTGTATCTTCTAACCTTTCATGATTTAAAGAAGTTTTCTTCCAACAACTCTTCAACAATTTTACCATCCTTCCTTCTAAGGGGGCATTCTGGTTGTACTTTTCCCAACACTGATTTGTTTGTTCTTCTGGCAGTTCATGGGACTTTTCATATTCTTAGCCAACACCATAACTCAAACGCATTGGTTCTTTTCTGCTTTCACATACATTTGAGGCAACTGAAAATGCGTTGGCTAAGGTGAGTGAGGTGCACCTTAGTCTGCCAAGTAACATCTTTTACTCTTTAACACTTTAAAGAGGTCTTTAGCAGTAGTTTTGCCTAATGCAATACATTTGATTTCTTGACTGCTGCTTCCATGGGCATTGGTTATGGACCCAAGTAAAATGAAATCTTTGACAACTTCAGTCGTTTTGGTTTATCATGATATTGTATATTGGTCCAGTTGAGAGGATTTTTGTCTTCTTTACATTGAGTACTCCATACTGACTGCTGTCGTCTTTGATCTTCATTAATAAATGCTTCAAGTCCTCTCCATTTTCAGCAAGCAAGGTTGTTCCATCTGTAGATTACAGGCTGTTAATGAGCCTTCTTCCAATCTTGAAGCCATGTTCTTCTTCATGTAGTCCAGCTTCTTGGATATCTTTTCTCAACATACAGGCTGAATAAGTCTGGTGAAAGGATACAACCCTGATGCACACCTTTTCTGACTTTAAACCATGCAGTGTGAGAGAAATATGTACAGATACATTTCTCTTACACGATTGGGGACCTAGCTCCATTTGTTCTGAGCATTTTCCACTTAATAATATATTAATTATCATAGTAACAGCTGCATTGACCTTAAAGGAAGTGATGTGGATCTGCAGGATAAATCCTGGACTGCTAACCACAAAGTTGGCAGTTTGAGCCCACCAGACGCTCTGTGGGAGAAAGATGAGGCTTTTTGTTCCCGTAAAGATTTACAGTTTCGGAAACCTTATGAACTGGATCCAACTTGATGGCACTTAGCGACAACAGCAATGCTTTATTTGGAGTTCATTTGATGTAAAGTACACATAAAGCTGTCTTGTATTTTATTGAATGGACAATTCAAATTTTTGTTTAGAAGACGTGGGTGACTAAGAGCATAGATTTTGGAGCAAAGTGTGAGAATTTAGATTCCTGTTTTATCACAAACCAGTTGTTTAACATTGGCTCAGTTCCTTAATCTCTTAGTGACTCAGTTTCCTCATCTGTAGACTAAGGGTAACAGCAGCAGCATTGACCTTCAAAGCGTTTTGTGAGGATTAAGTGAGATAATACTTGCAAAGGATTTAGACCAGGGCCTGGTGGTCTCACTGGTAAGCACTCAATAAATGCTCACTCCAATTCCCAAGATTATTTAGCCAGACCCCTTTGGAGAGAGTTGGGCTGCTTCCAGTGTTTTATTATTATAAACAATGCCATGAAGGAATATCCTGCTCACACGTCATTTAGTACTGTGGGAGTGTGTCTGTAAGAAACATTCCAGGGAGTGAAACTGCTGGGTCAGAGGCCATGTGCATTTTCAGTTTGGAAGCATACTGCCAGGGATGGTATCGCTCACACTCACACTGCTCTGCCAACACCGGGCCTGGGTCCCATGAACATTGTGTTTCTCAGATTTACTTAGGCACCTGTTGTGGACCTTCTTGGGGAATCACTAGGCCTTTAGTGTCTCCAGAACACCTACCCCTGAATTTGTCAAAGGGATTTTCTAGGAGAAACCAGCCTACAATGGGGACTGGAGTTGTCTACAACCAACAAAAGCCCCATGAAGGCCTGGTTGGCCTGGGTCCACCAGAGATCCATTCATTCTAGGCTTATTAACTGTTGCCGGTGTTCACAAGTTTGCACATTATTGGTAGCTATCTTTTCTGCTCCTCAGAAACCCTATACAGGATTGCTATGAGTCGGAACCAGCTTGATGGCACTTAACAACATCAGCAACATCCTCTCTGGGACCTGTTAGAACATCAAAACTGCTTGTTGAATCTGATAATATACCAGTTACCCTTGAGTAGAATTCAACCCCACAGGGTTTTCAATGGCTGATCTTTTGGAAGTAGTTCACCAGGCCTTTCTTCAAGGTTCCTCTGGGTGGACTCCAACTTTCAACTTTTCAATTAGCAGCTGAACGCATTAACCATATGCTCCACCCAGAGACTCCACACTTTCTAAAAGCATTGTTGATATTTTATAACACCTAGGTGGGATCAGTACTGGACTTTGAACCACAAGGTTGGCAGTTTAAACCCACCAGCTATTCCTCGGAAACCCTATACCGGGTCACTATGAGTCAGAACTGATTCAACGGCACTCAATAACAACAACAACAACAACAAGGAAGGCACACCCACTGAAAACCCACGGAATACAGTTCTGCTCTGACATACACGGGGTTGCCATAAGTTGGAATTGACTTCACAGCAAATGTTTTTGTTTGTTTGTTTTAAATGAAAGCACGCAGGCAGCACCAGTGTTCAGTTAGCTGTGATTCTGGCCTAGCCTGACTCTTCTACCTGACCTTAGACTTGCTGTTTTGAATAACCTATAAGCCGTTCTCCTTTCCCTTCATGGAAAATTAGAGTTGATCATAAAGAAAGGCAGACCCTCTGATCTAAAAAAAGAAACCTCATTGTCATGGATTGAGTTGTGCCCTCTCCACCCCCACAACTAAGCGTCCACTTGGTTGGGCCCTAATTCTCGGTGAATTGGCTATAATATAACAGTATAATGCACCAGTTCTGTGATGATCCCTCAGGATGTGATCTGATGTGATAAACCAATAAGAGGATTAAGGTTGGACTCCAATACGCTTAATCCCATCACAGTCCTGATCTGAGTTTCCCAAAGCTGTGTGGCCTACAACACCTTTTATCTCACCAGAGATAAAAGGAGAGAAGTGAGCAGAGAAGGAGGGTCCTATTATCACCAAGAAAAGAAGAGATCTGGGGTCCCTGCCTTGTGAAGCTTCTAGGTCCCGGGCAAGATGACGCCAAAATGCATGGAGATCTCTAAGTAATGTTGCACCTACAGATGCTGAAAGGAGACAAGGCCCTTCCCACCCCCACCCCCACCCGCCACGCGAGCTGACAAAGACAAAGAGAGAAAGCCTTCCCTAGAGCCGGAACTCTGAATTTGGACTTCTAGCCTCCTAAACTGAGAGAAAATAAATTTCTAGTTGTGGTATTTCTGTCAGAGTAACACTAAACTACACTAAGATACATCTGTTTTTGTTGTTACATGCTATTGAGTCAGTTCTGACTCTTCGCAACCCTATATAGGGTTTCTGAGGAGTGACTGGTGGGTTTGAACCACTGACCTTATGGTTAGCAGCCCACTGTTTATCCTACAGCACCGCACCAGGACGATGAGGGTGAGTACTGCTTCTCAAAAGAAGTTCCTACTGAGTTAATTTTAGTGTATTTTTATTGGGAGTCCTGGTGTGTGGCGCTGTGGGTAATATGCTGGACTGAGAAGTCAGTTTGTACTGTAAGGTCGGCAGCTCAAGCACACCAACTGCTTCTCGGAAACCCTATGCAAGGTCACTATGGGTCAGAACCAACTCAACGACACTCAACAACAGCAATAAGGCAGTTGTTCAAAGGTGGTCTAGAGCTGCAGATTTGAGCAGGAGAGCAGATCAAATGCTTTTCTCACCAACTCGGAACATTGTAATCACCCACAGCTTGCTCATACCCTCATCTCACACATGTCCTGGCTGAGATGTTCTTTTAAGATCTGCTGTGATCTCAGGATAGTTGCCAAACTTTCTAGGATGTCTGCGGGTTCTCTGGGTAACCTGGCTTCAAAGACCTCCTACATGATGCCTCTTTCCCCTCCAGTGATCTTACAGATCTGACAATGCCAAGGGCTTTAGTGATAGTGGATCTGGTCCAGAGACCTTCCCAGGCTGCTCAGAGATGTTGAAGCAAACTGGCTGCATCTCCAGAATGCCTTCAAGGTCACTGCATCCTTAGAGAAGGCCCAGTGGTGGTGGTGGTTATGTGCCGTGAAGTCGGCTCTGACTCATAGTGACCCTGTACAGGGTTTCCAAGGCTGTCAACCTTTATGGGAGCAGAAAGCCTCATCTTTCTCCCACGGAATGGTTGGTAGATTTGAACTGCTGATCTTGCAGTTAGCAGCCCAACTCGTAATCCACTATACTATCAGAGATCTAAAAAAAAAAATTTTTTTAAATACATGCAGAAAAGTATAGAAATTAATGATTTTTTTTTTCACATGCTGAACACGCCATGTAACCTATCATGTAGATTAAGAAATGTAAGAGTCCTTGAGGGTACAATCAGTTAAATGTGAAGTTGCTAACCAAAAGTTGGTAGTTTGAACCCACTCACAGGCACCTCAGAAGAAAGGCCTGGTGAATGGTCACAGCCTTGAAAACTCTATGGAGCACAGTTCTATTTTGTTGTCACGAGTCGGAATCAACTCTAAAACAACTGGGAAAAGCAAAAACAGAACAAAATAAAACAAACCAGCATTTAAGCCCCCACCCCCACAAAAAAAGATTCATTTTATATCATTATATTTCAATGGATTATCAGATCACAAGAGTTGCCAGCACCCCTCAAACCTTGCCCGGCGTCTCCTCCTTGTTGTTAATCTCAACAGAGGTGGCCATTCACTTGATGTCTGTGTTTGATGATTAGTACTGAGTGACTGTAAAATGTAATCAATGGAACCACAGTTATAACACAAGAGTCCATGGATGGTGCAAACAAATAAATGCTCAGCTACTAACCATTGGTTGGCAGTTCAAGTTTCCCCAGAGCTGCCTTGGAAAGGCACGACAATCTCCTTCTGAAAGGCCATGGTCATGAAAAGCCTATGGAACGCAGTTCTACTCTGCAACACGTGGGGTCACCATGAGTTGGAATTGACTTGATGACAACTGGTGGGTTTTTGTAAATACCATCACACCCCGTGCACTTGCTTGTGGCTTCTTGTGCTCAACGAGATCCTCACAGGTTGTTTATACAGTCTGTCCATTCCCATTGCTTACAGTGGCCCATTGTATAAATACATGGGTTTTAAGCCATCTAATTCATTCTACTGATAACCATTGGGTTATTTCCAGTTTGGGACTATGATGACTAATACGACTATAACCATTCAGTGCGTCATGGTAGACAACAGTGTGTATTTCTATTGGACAAATGCCTAGAAGCGGGACTGCTGTATCATAGAGCAGACAGCCAGACTGCTTCTTGGAAGCGAGGATGGCGAGATTCCATCTTATGTGCTAGGACATGTTGTCAAAAGGAACCAGTCCCTGGAGAAAGACATCGTGCTTGGTAAAGTAGATGGTCATCGACAAAGAAGAAGACCCTCAATTGAGATGGATGGACACAGTGGCTGCAACACTGGGCTCAAACATAGCAATTATTGTGAGGATGGTGCAGGAAATGCTACACAGGGTCACAATGCATCGTGATTGACTCAAACAGCACACAAGCATTCATTCGGTGGCCTAAGTAAATTTATACATGTTTGCAACCGTGCTCACCATCCAGTTTCAGAGCACTTGCAACACCCCAGAAAGTCCCCACCTGTCATGTGTAGCCTACCCCTGCTCCCAGCCTGAGGCAAAGATGGATCTGTCTGCTTTCTCTATACATGGTTTTACCTTTCACAGAAATCTAACATGAATCTAACAATACAACGTGTAGTCTTTTCTTCAGGTTCCTTTCATTGACCACAAAAAACTGAGACTCATCGATATTGTAGCATGTATCAGTAGTTTGTGTTCTGGTGTGGCGCTGTGGGCTAATGACTGCAAATTTGTTTGAACTGCAAGGTCAGTGGTTCAAGCTCACCAGCTGCTCCTTGGAAACCCTATACAGGGTTGCTATGGGTCAGAATCAACTCGACGGCACTTAACAATGACAACAACAAGTGTGGATGTACTACAATTAATTTATTCATTCTCTTGTGAAGGGTCCCAATAAGGCTCAAAAAAAAATTTTTTTTTAACAATTAACTTTATTTTGTGTTGAGAATATACACAGCAAAACATATCCATTCAACAATTTCTACAAGTATAATTCAGTGACATTGATTCATGTAACCAATCCTAACCCCCTTTTCTGAGTTGCTCCTTCCCCATTAACATAAATTCACTGTCCCATAAGGTTCCTATTTATTCTTTTGAATTGCTTTTGTCATTTTGATCACATATAGATAATTTTAAAAAAGAACATAATGCTCAAGGCAGACATTCTTTACTAGTTAAGCTAAACTGTTTGGTTTTACAATGCTTTCAGGGGATATTTTTGGTTTAAAGTCTAAAGATGATCTCAGGGCAATAATCTCAGAGGTTCATTCAGCCTCCATGGTTCCAGAAAGTCTGGATTTCATTACAATTAGAAATTATGTTCTGTATTTTTCTCCTTTTGATCTGGATTCTTCCATAGAATCTTTGATGAAAATGTTCAATAGTGCTAGCTGGGTATCAGTCAGTTCTTCTGGACTCATGGCAAAACTCAAACCAAACCACTGTCGCCGAGTTGATTCTTACTCATAGCAATCCTATTGAGGGTTTCTGACACTTGTAAATCTTTCCAGGAGCAGACAGCCTCATCTTTCTCCCAAAGAGCAACTGGTAGGTTTGAACAGCTGACCTTGCCCAACATTAACCCACAGTGCCACTGAGTAGGGTCACTGGCATAAGTGAAAGTTGCTCATTTATGGAGTGACCTATTCATGGGGAATCCCTGGGTGGTACAAGTGGTTAACTTGTTTGACTGCTAATCGAAATGTTTGAGACTTGACTCTACCCAGAGGTGCCTCAGGAGAAAATCCTGGCGATCTACCTCTGAAACATCAATCACTGGAAACCCTATGGATCACAGATCTACTCTGATGCATATAGGGTCACCAGGAGTTGGTGTCTACTCCAGTACAAATCTTAGAAACTGTAAGCCCTTGAGTCAGGACTGAAAGGGACGCAGCAAGAAGAATCTAAGGTATCAGATCCAACAGTTTTGATGTTCTAATAAGCGCCAGAAAAAATAGCCACTGTCTTAGGTTTGGGTTCTCTGGAGAAGGAAAACCATTGAGACTTATATATGTATATACAAAGAGAAGTTTATATCAAGGAAATGGTTCACACAGTTGTAGACATGTGAGAGTCCCAAGTCATGGTCAGATGAACCAAGATTGGCAAGTCAGATGGCAGGCAAACAGTCAGGTCTGGTAAGCAGGCAGGTCTGGCAGGCAAGAAGGTAGGCTGTGAAGGACTTCCAGGACTAGCAGGCAATAGAGCAGGTCAGTGGCTCACATCCAAAGAACTGGAGGTCAGAGGAAGAGCCAGATGCAATATCCAGACCCAACAGACAGCAAACACATTTTGTGTGTCTAATATATTAGTATAACAGAAGCAGCCTATAGTCCCCTGAGGAGACTTCCTTTGATTTGATTGGCTGCTCACAGCTGACCTCATCATAGTTGATTATATTATATTAGAGCTCATCAGTGGATAACTACACTTCAACTATCAAATCACTGAGAATCCTAGCCCAGTTAAGATGACACAAAACCTTAACTATCACAGACACCAACAATGTTCAAAACTTATAAACACAACGGTTACTAGACATAGGTAGAAGGTTGGTTTAGATCTTTTTCTATTTATATGAAGAAGCAAGATTACAAAAGAGAGAAAAACAGTGACAAAGAGAGACAGAGAGAGAGTGAGAGAGCACAGAAAGTACACAGTCTTCTTATTGCCTCCAGCTCATCGATGGGCTTCCTTCTCCTTTGGGAAACTTCCCTGTTCTCTGCCATCTTTTTCTCTGAACTCTGGCATACCTGGCCAATTCTCCTTCTCTTGTGTTCACACTTCACTGCCTTGTGTTGGTATCTGTTTCAAGTGTGACCATCTCCTTAAGACCTATAACATTCACAAAGAGCTCAGCGTAATGCCTGACTCATGATTTAAGAATTGAGAAACAATGGCCTTCAGTATTCATTTCCCTGACAGCTGAGGGGCTCATGGAGGAAAGCAACTGTGTCTTTCATATCCCTTCACTGTTGCTCCCAAGCTTGGTACAGTGGCAGGCACATGGTGGGGAGTGGGGGTGGCAGGAAGGACAGTGGACAGGGCAGTGGAGTTGACTCATTCAGTCAAGGCTTGGACACCCTGGGCCTGGGTTGGGTCTGGGGGCTGGCCAGACCTTGTTGCCAAGTCACAGCTGGGAACACCAGCATCAATAATGAATTCAGTGTGAGCTTAGGGAATGAGGAGGCTCTGCCAATGGGATCAGGGAGGCGGTGGGAGGCTGTTGGGACCCCCCAGTCAGTGAGCAGCAGCCAAGCACATTGCCCTTCCCCTCAGTTCTCCAGTTATCCTAGGATTCCTGATGTCTCTGTAGACCCCAGACCTCCCTCCTCCAGTGCTTCCAGGAGTGCTGAGAGTGGGGCTCCCAGACCTGTGCCTCTGATGCCCATCCTTTCTTTACTGCATGAAAACCGACTTCCTTGGACCAGAAGTGCCTTAATCACTCTACTATCTAACTGAGGGCTTTGTTCTCTAATGCAGTGGGTCTTAAACTGGAGCATGTATTAGACCTTCCTGGGGGCTTGTTAAAGTACAGATTTCTGGACCCTACCCCCAGAATTTCTTATTTAGTAGGCTTGAAGGGAAGACAAGTTCCCAGGTAATGCCCCTTCTGCTGGTCTGGAGACCTAAAGCTGAGGTCTTCTGTCTTTGCAGGCTCAGAGGGGGCATCATCTGCGTCCTTCTCCATGTAAGTCTCCAGTAGTTTTCCAAACCTAGTGACGATCATGGTTATAGTGGTGGATTCATCCTCTAGTTGTCTCTGGCCAAAGGGCACAGCAAGACTCACACAAGCGAGAAAAGACACAGTTTCTCATCTCAAATGCATCATAAAAATAAAAACATCAGTGATAGAGAGAGTGGCTGAGGATAAAAATAAGTAGTGGGTTCCATAAAAGGAACCATCAGAACTCACTACGCTCTTTTAATTGCTGTATTGGTAATACAATTTAATTTTGACTTTGGAGCTGAGCCATTCAAAAAAAGCTCCAAAAATGATGTAGGCTAGACAGGATTGTAAGTACTGCCTCTCTCACAGTGTTCTAGAATGATGATTCAAATTCAGCTAAATCTTGTGATTAAGCTGGGCCTGACAGAAGGCACTTATAACAATTGTTTAACACACGTGACCAATTCTGTGAGGCAGATATTCTCATTCCCATTTTACAGATGAGGAAACTGAGGTACAACTATTAAATGGTGGATCTTGGATTCCCACACAAGTCTTTGCATTCCAACTCAGACTTAGGACCTTAATGTGTATTTTCTACTAATGCTAATGAAAATTCTCTGAAATAATTTTAAACTAAATTGCAGACACTTTGGCTGGATGGATGCTAAGGCATGGTGTGAACTCCATTCACCCTAGTGGCTCTGTCAGGGGAAATCCAACCTATCTGCTGTCAGAAATGACAGTTTTGGAAATAGATTCCTCTCCAGGCTTATCTGAGCTTAAGACAGGTAAGATTGATCAGGGAGGCTCATCCACTGTGATCACTTTTAATTGTTCCTCACACCTGGCAAAGTTTGTGTTTGAACAAGCCAGGTACATTGCTTAGTGCTTGCTCAGAGAGCTTAGGGGTGGTGCTGGATCCAGCTGGGATTCTCAGCACCCCCTGGGACAAATGGCTATTAAGTAAGGGAAGTCTCTGCATCTTCCGAGTATTTGCAGATGGTCATATGAATAGGTCCCATTGGAAGGGATGCATTCAAGCAGAAGACAAGAATGGCATGCTGCCTCCTGGGATTGTTGGGTCTCAGATTCGTAGCCTGGGTACCTTTCCAGCTGCAGGGTTTTTTTTAAGTCGGGAGGGAAATCAACTGGATAGTGAACTTTTAGGTTGGAGTGAGGTGAGTGTTAGTGAGGGTAGGGTGAGGCTGAAGATGGAGGAGCAAAGTGGGAGATATTGGGGTTTTGGTGGCTAGGGACGATAATCTGGGATGGCGGTAGCAGTGATGGGGGATGGTGTTGCAGGCAATGGGATGTTGAGGTGTTTAGTGGGATTATGGGCCCAGTGGCTCAGGGAAGCAGCTGGAAGACCCAAAGCTGGGGATGTAAATTAGATCATAGTATAAGGTGGCTGGGGAGGGTGAAGGGATCCCTGGGGGAGGCATTGCTTTCTGACCACCCACTTTTGCTTCCAAAGGCGCCATCCGCCTGCTGAGGGTATTTATCAAACCTGCCCCAACAGCCCCACTGGGAGGTCCTTCCTGGCTGAGATTTAGCAAACCTGTTTTCCTAGGAGGCCTCTCTTCCCACCACAGACAGATGGGTGCTGATGTCAGCAGCAGACAAAGCTGTAAGTCAGCATGAATGGGACTCGCACTCAGGGGCCAATGGAAGAAAAGGTTGATGCTCAGCGTGACCTCCTCTGCCCGCATCCAATGGAGATGCAGGACTGGAGACCTAGCCAGGTTCCTGGAGTGAGCGTGTAAGGCTTGGGCAGTCTTCGGCTCAAGCTTCGCCTGGGACATCCAAGTCAGGAGGGCCCTTCATGACCACCTGGCTCCCTAGCCATGCTAAGAAAGAGGTATTATGATTCCCATTTCCCAGGTGAGAAAACCGAGGCTCTGTGTAGGAAGGAGCACTTGAAGAGACAATGGTAGAACTAGGTTTAGCCTTGAAGGCCTTCTGCAACAGTGACTTGCTGGGTATTGCACACATGTGAGAGTGTGGGGCAGTGGGCTCACAGAGACAGGATTCCTAGGTCTGCTACATGAGGCTGTGTGTGACTTGGGCCCTCAGTCTCCTTTCTATAAAATGGGAGTGCTTCACTATGACTCATCGGGTATGATGAGGATTTAACAAAATGGGCCTAAGTAAAAACCTATGAATGTTTGTTTCTTCCTTCCATGTATTGTTAGTCGTGGTGAGAGTTTCCTATGTACTTCAGTGTATATTTGTGTGTGTCGATAAGTGTGAGAGACAGTGCACAAGACCTTGGATAAGTGTGCGTGTGTGTGTGTGTGTACAGGCATGTGGTACATTTGATTTTCAAATAAGGCCAGGCAGTCACAGTGAGGAGAAGCCACAGTGTTTACTGATCTTGGGATGAATTAGAGGTTGAAACCTTTAGGATTGGCCTGGTATGGGCTGGGTTGGGCTGGGGGTATGTGTATGGGATCCCCCAGGCTGCTACAAACCCTCAAGGCTGCCCTGGGAGCTGAAAGTGGGGAGGGCAGCTCCCTAGAACCCAGTCCTCACAGTTCAAACACAGGTTGGAGGGGTGAGGGATACTGTTGAGTGTCTGGGGCTGGTGCGAAGGAGGGTCCTATGGAGGCACCTGAGGGCATTTGTAAGACAGTTCAGGCAAGATGTCTGGCCAGAGGTTAGGGGATGGGCTCGGAGCCACCAGGGTTGAGAAGAGGAGCCAGGGCTGGCTCCCAGACCTCTATCTCATTCTGTGCCTTCCCAGCAGTCCCAGGTGACTCTACCTCTCCCCTCTGGTTCCAGAAGAAACTTGAATCCAAGTCAAGTCATTTGTGCTAATTGTTGACATTTGCATGACATGACATCCCTGGGACCTAATATGCAAATCTCCTATCTGACTTGCTGGCTGTGTGACATCAGCAGAGCCCTGGAGAATTGTTAAGCATTGAAGGTCTGTCTTCAGAACCGCTTTTAGACTGCCTGCAATGTTCCTCATTAAAGTCACAGAGGCATAATATGCTAGAGTCCTTGAGGATTAGAGTTGAGTCCAGACCCCAGTGACCTTCCAGTCCAACCATCTGAATTTACAGATGAAACTAAGGCCCAGAGAGGCACCATGACTCAAGATTGCACAGCTAGTGGCAAAGCTGGGTCAGAATGTGGCCAGGCAGCTTCCATATTCATTTTTTGACTTAATATGCACAAAGTTACACTCTTCACCCACATCATACAGACACAGCCCCTAGGCTGTCCCTCCTGAAGTCCTCTTTTTGCTCAATTATACCATCTCTACCTTTCCAGGGACTTACACCAACCAGATCCTCCATCTCTGCTAAGGTGTGCTCATTGGAGAAGGTCCCAGACCGCTGGTCTAAAGTAGCAGCCCAGCTCTATTTGGTTCATAGTAGTACCCAGCATTATGTTGTTGTTGTTGTTAGATGCCATTGAGTCAGTACCGACTCACAGCGACCCTATGTACAACAGAATGAAACACTGCCCGGTCCTGGGCCAACCTCACAATTGTTGCCACACTTGAGTCCATTGATGCTGCCACTTTGTCAACTCATCTTGCTCCTCTTTTTCTCTGACCCCCCACCTTACCAAACATGATATATCCTTCTCCAGTGACTGGTCCCTCCTGACAATATGTCCAAAGTATGAGAGACAAAGTTTGGCCATCCTGCCCTCCAAGAAGCACTCTGGCTGCACTTCTTCCAACACAGATCTGTTGGTTCTTTTGGTAGCCAAGGCACTTTCAATATTCTCCTCCAACACCATAACTCAAATGCATCAATTCTTCTACAGTCTTCCTTATTCACTATCCAGCTTTCACATGCATATGAGGTTATTGAAAATACCATGGCTTGGGTCAGGCACACCTTAGTCTTCAAGCTGACATCTTTGCTCTTCAACACTTTCAAAAGGTCTTGTGCAGCAGATTTGCCTAATGCAATACGTCATTTGATTTCTGACTGCTGCTTCCATGTGTGTTGATAGTTGATCCAAGAAGAATGAAGTCCTTGATAACTTCAATCTTTTTTCTCCATTGATAAGAATGTTGCTTATTGGTCCAGTGGTGAGGATTTTTGTTTTCTTCACATTGAGATGCAATCTATACCAAAGGCCATGTTCTTTAATCTTCATCAGTAAATATTTTAAGTCCTCTTCACTTTCAGCAAGCAAGGTTGTATCATCTGCACATTGCAGGTTGTTAATGAGTCTTCCTCCAATCCTGATGCCACGTTTTTCTTCATAGAACCCAGCTTCTTGGATTATTTGCTCAACATATAGGTTGAATAAGTATGGTGAAAGAATACAACCCTGTCGCATATCTTTCTTAATTTTAAATCATTCGGTGTTCCCATGTTCTGTTTGAACAACTGCCTCTTGTTCCATGTACAGGTTCCTCATGAGCACAATTAAGTGTTCCAGAATATTCATACTTCACAGTGTTGTCCATAGCTTGTCATGATCCACACAATTGAAAGCCTTTGCGTAATCAATAAAGCACAGGTAAATATCTTTCTTGTAGTCTCTACTTTCAGCCAAGATCCATTGGTCATCAGCAATGATATTCTCATTCCATGACCTCTTCTGAATCCAGCTTGAACCTCTGGAAGCTCTCTGTCAATGGATGCTTGCAGCCATTTCTGTATTACTGTTAGTAATGGGATATCAAAGATATTGTCCGATGATTTCCGCATTCTGTTGAGTCACCTCTCTTTGGAATGAGCACAAATATGGATCTCTTCCAATCAGTTGGCCAGATAGTTGTCTTCCAAATTTTTTGGCATAGATGAGTGAGTGCCTTCAGTGACGCCTCACTTTCTTGAAAGATTTCAATTTTTATTCCATCAATTCCAGACATTATGTAGAATGTATTATAACATAGAATATTCTATTGTGTTGTTGTTGTTAAGTGCCATCATAATGACCCTGTATAGATTTCCTAGGAACAACCAGTGGGTTTGAACCACTGAACACTTAACAGTCCAGTGCTTATTCTACAGTGCCACACACTAGGACTCCATATATGTATATATTGTTGTTGTTAAGTGCCATTGAGTCGATTCTGACCCATAGCGACCCTATAGATGGTTTACAAGGAGTAGCTGGTGAACTTGAACCACCGACCTTGCTGTGGAGTTGGTTCTAACTCATAGCTACCCTGTATTACATTTCGAGGCTGTAAATCATTATGGGAGCAGAACAGCTGGTAGTTTTGAACTGTTGACCTTCAGGTTGGCAGCCCAACTCATAACCACACTACCAGAGCTCCATATATCTGTAATATAGAGTCCTGGTATGGCTCTATGGGTTAATGTGCTGGACTGCAAGTTCGGTTTGAAACACAAAGTTAGCACTTCAAGCTCCCCAGTTGCTCCTGGGAAACCCATACAGGGTCGCTATGAGTCGGAACTGACTTGACAGTACTTCACATACATATGTGTTGTAGTATATTATAAATTTTGTTATACTATAATGTTTATTTCAATAGTAGCCCTGGTGGCAAAACAATTAAGTGTGTAACTGCTAACTAAAAGGCCGGAGGTTCAAATCTGCCCATTAGCTCCACAAAAGAAAAACCTGGAAAACCCTATGAACCAGTTCTTCGCTGTCATATGAGGCTACTATGAATTAGAATGGACTCAATGGCATTTAACAATAGCGTATATTGTTGTCGTTAAGTGCTGTTGTGTTGGTTCTGACTCACAGCGACCCTGTATAGGGTTTCCAAGGAGCGGCTGGTGAGTTTGAACTGACAATCTTGCGATTCAAACTGACCATGCTTGTTCTATAGTGCCACACCAAGATTTCATGCATATATTACAATATACTGTATGTTGTATATGTAAATTCCATGGGGCAAGAATGTTTTCGAGTTTATTTTTGTACCTGCTCAGTAAGGAGTTGTTGGACTCATACCTGTGCTCATTCATTCATCGAATTATTCATTTGTTCATTGCTTGTCTCTCTAGTGTGCCTTATTGATTCTAGGTGACACAGAGTCATCAGAATGGCCCCAGACCCCAGCTGCCTCACCTGGGCACCCCTCGCCGTGACTTTGGAAAGTATCCTGGGGGAGGGAGGAATTGGAGGTAAGAAGGGTCCTACCTGAGGAACTTGGTCACACACCTCCCAGGGCAGGAGGGAGTGGGAGGGGGAAACCCATGTGGCTGTGGAGGGGACCCTGGGAGGAGAGGGTGAATGGGCACTATGGAGGGCCTGGGAACTGGGCATCTAGGGCACACTTTGAAGGTAGGGCCGCGGGGTCAGGGCACCTATTGTGTGTCTGACATTCGGGATGGGCTAGAGAGTGGGGTTAGTGACATAGACACAGAAGGTCATGCCCCAGTCCCTGTGATGAATGTAGTCTGATTGAGAAGCTGTTGTACTCTTCTAGGAAGGGCTTTGGTTAAACTTCTCAAGTCTTCCTGACTGTGGACTTTCCAAGGTTCAGTTTTCTCAGCTGTAAAATGGGGATGAGGATGTGAGTCTGGGGACACTGTTGTTGTTAAGTGCTGTTGTGTCGTTTCCAACCCAGAGCGACCCTGTGTAGGGTTTCCCAGGAGCAGCTGGTGATCTTGAACTGCCGACCTTGCAGTTCAAACAGACTTTGCCGTCTGGCGCATTAACCCACAGGGCCACACTGGGGGACACTAGGGAGCCTTAAATGAGACGGTCTGCCTGAATGCCCTCAGCCCTCTGCCAGATCCTAAGCATGTGCTGGCCTGTTGCTCCCAATTCCTATTCCCTAGGCACAGCTCTGCTGCCTGTGAAGTGAGTCAGTGACCACCTACTCTGTTCCCCAGCCCCTGCATGGCTGGTGGCCCAGGAGGTCACCCAGTTTACTCTGTCTCAGTTGACCAGAACTCTCTGGGCTCTGCGGGTGCTCCGGGCTCCCTGGCTGAGGTCCAGGCTTCTGCCTTGCTGGGGGCTGTGAGCAAGAGAGCAACAGAGCAGATTTTGCAAGCCTGGAATAGTTTATGGCCAGCCTGAGGCAGGGAGGAAGGAGGGCATGGCCCCAGGAATGCAGGAGGAATGCCTGGGAGGCTGTCCCACCCCCCACCCCCACCCCTCCTCTACGTCCCATGGGCAGTGCAGAGAAAATGGTTTAGGCCCTGAGCATTCCTGGGGCTGGGGTGGTCCCAGGGCCAGTGAGTATGTGAGGAGGGTGGGTTTAGTCTCCCTCTGGACTTGGAGACCAGCACCTCCAAGGAGACCACCTGGATTGGACCTTTCTGTGTCATTCACTGTATCGTACCTTTCCTGCTGGGTGCCAGTAGGGCTGTGGACACAAATCTTCACTACTGAGTGTATGTGGTCGGGAGGGGAGAGGGGAAACTTTTGGACATGCAGCACACTCTCTGGATCATCCATCTAACTAGGATGAACCTCAGGGCCTCTCCTATTGATCTGGTAGCTCCTTGAAGTCACAGTTTATGTTTTTCCCTCAGATTGTTGAATTCCTTATGGACTAAGGCTGGGACACCCCATCAGATGGAAGCCTTCTGGGGGAAGACGCTTCATGCCAGGACAGGGAGGCTACTGGTGCTGGAAATACAAGATGTCACCTCCGTCCCTTTTTCCTTGGATCCAAGATTGAATCTCCTTCAAACCTGCTAGAAAATGGAAGAATGTTCACAAAGGGTCAGTTGAATCTTGTGGATGAATTGCCAACCTGCTAACAGCTTTTGTCCTTTGACCTCTGCTCACAAGAACACCTGACCCCTTCCTACATGAAAACAAGGAGAACTAGGCTCCACTCATCTGTCTGGACAGTCTGCTTGGCCTGCCCAGCATCATGAACTGTGCTTGCTCCCCTCTGCTTGTGGTCTGAGGTCCACTCTACAGAGGGACAGGCCACAATGAGCCAGACTTCTGTCTGCTAACGATACCTGCATATTCTTGGCCCTGCCGCAGGGTCAGCCATCTTCCCTTTCATGTTTGACTTTGTCCTAGTGAGCCAGGGGTAGGGCTTGGGCTGGGTGTGGGCCTCCAGGTTGGGGAAGACAGGTAGGAACAGGAGCAGGAGAAGGTGGAGGACTGGCGCCTGCCTAAGGTCACAGGGTTCCAGCGTCCTCACTTCCCACCAAGGCTCTGGGTCTGCAGTGGAAGGACATAATCTGTCAAAACCCTGGCTGGTCAGATCCTATCCCTCTTGTGGACATGGCTCTCTGGTCTCCATTGGCAGGGCACCCACTCCCAATTACTTCAGGAGGCCAGTCTGAGGTTAGGTTTATGGACAATCTATGCAGAGTTGGGTCAATCTGTGGCTAGGATTAGGGGAACTAAGATCAGGGTTCAGGGTCAGGCTATGGTTGGATTATGAGTCAGTCTGTGGTCTGGGTTAGGTGAATTAGATTTTGGCTAGGATTAAGAGTTGGTCTGTATATAGAACTGTTGTTGTTAGGGGCTATTGAATTGGTTCTGTCTCATAGCAACCCTGTTTCCAATATGTGTCTGGTGGTTTTGAACCACTAACCTTGTGTTAGGGGTCCAGTCCTGATCCAACAGCACCATACCAGGACTCCATACGTAAGATTAGGAATCAGTTTATTCCTAGGATTAGGTTTAAACTCAGTCTGCACCAAGGATCTGAAGTCAGGCTGTACCAAGATTAGGGATCAGTCTATTCCTAGGACTAGGAGTCAATCCGTACTCAGGAATAAATTAGTTTATATAGCAGAATTCAGAGTTCATGGACACTGAGGGGTAGGTGTGTGCTTTAAAACTAGAACTGAATCTACAACTTGGACAATGGACCCAGCCCAGCTGACCATTAATTGACAATTAGGATACAATTTGTAGTTTGGAATGTAAAGAGTTTGTGGATCCCCTGGGTATGTATCTGTAGGAGTTACTAGGGCCAGTAACTCATCACTTGTTGGGGGATCATCACTCACAGATTCCATTTCAGCGTGTCGATTTACCAGGAACACCAGCCTAAGCCCCATGGGGACAGAGTGTGGTGCACAGGCAAGCAGCTTCCTGGGCACTAAGCAGCTCAAAGGCAACATTGTCCAATGTCATGACCAGGAAGAACTGAGCAACTCCACGGATAGTGCTTCTGTTTACACTGTACCTCTCAAAACTCATTCACCAACAGTTCATTCTGCAAACATTTCCTGAATACCTGCCATGCTTTGAGCCAGAGGTTCTCAAAGTTGAGCTCCAGAATAATCGTCCAGGAAGCCTGTGGAAAGGCTGAATTCTGGGCCCCAGAGACTCTGGAGCAGTGAGGTTATCTGTTGCCCAGTAATCTACACTTTCAATAAGATTTATGTTGATTTTGCTATGAGGGTTTTAGGTTCATACTTTTGGGGACTGTCCTCAAAAATCTCATCCCACAATGTGATCTGCTAAGTTCAGTGAGCACAGTGGGATGTCGAGGTCTTCAGGCATAAAAGAATGTGCATGAATGTTTTCAGAGAAGATCCAAGAAGACCTTGCAAAGAAGCTTAATGAGTTCTTGCTTCATCTTTGGGCCCCTATCCCCATTCCAGTCAGCTAAAAATTTGATGAGGCTTTCTGCTCCAGTAAAGATTTACAGCCTTGGAAACCCTGTGCAGGGTCACTATGAGTCAGAACCGAGTCCATGGTTCTTAACAACAACTCGGGTTAATGCGCTGGGTTGCAAGGTCGGTTTGAACTGCAAGGGTGGTGGTTCAAGCTCGCCAGCTGCTCCACAGAAACCCCATACAGGGTGGCTATGAGTTGGAACCAACTTGACGGCACTTTACAAAAACAACAACAGCAACAGGAAACTGGTGTGGTACTACAGAGTCAATACTGGACTGTTAACCACAAAGTTGGTGGTTCAAACCCACCAGCGACTCCTTGGAAACCCTATACAGGGTCGCTGAGTCAAAATGAACTTAATGGCACTTAACAACAACAACCACCACCCCCAAATCATTTTCATGTGCTTGGGCAGGTAGGAGAACTCAGGTAAGTACATAAAAGATTAGCTTGGAGAATAAAAGTGTAGATCGAAGCATAATTAATGCATTAAATGAGGCCATGGAAAAGAATGCATATAAAAATGCTGTCTTGGCAGGTACTAAGGAAGGGAACAACTGACAGCTATTAGTATTAAAACTTACTAACTCTGTAAACAATTATCCTGGAAAGCACTAGCTCCAACAGGGCAGATCAACTTTGTTTCAACCATGGCTCCTGGGCTTTATCCCACTGCCCCCTGCAAAGTTCCAAAAAGAACTTTGTCTTTCTGCAGCTGGAATATGGAAACAACAGTGTGTGTGTGTGTGCTCATCTTTAAATATAAAGCTGCAATATTGATTCTACTGTCTCAGACAGCACATTCCTTTATTTCCCACCTGCTCCTTGGTTAAGAATCTTCATGCTGAAATACTTCACTTACCTGAGAACCTCACTGAAGGCAGAAACAAACAAACAAACACACCCCCTAAATTCAACTCTATTCCCACTCACAGTGACCCTGGGGATAGATAGAGAACTGCTCTATGAAGTTTTCTTAGCTGTAGTTTTTAATGAAAGCAGATTGCCAAGTCTTCTTCTGCAGTGCTGCTGGATGGGCTCGAACTGACAACTTTTAGGTTAGTAGTTGAGGGTAAACCATTTGTCCTACTTAGGGACCTCCACTGAAGGCATCATCCCACTGCCATTGAGTCACTTCTGACTCACAGTGACCCTATAGTTCAGAGGAGAATTGCTCCTTAGGGTTTCTGAGACTGCAAATCTTGACAGGCGCTGACAGCCTCATCTTTCTCCCCCGGAGCTATGCGTGGGTTTGAATTGCCAACCTTGCAGTTAGCACTCCAACACTTAACCCACTGTACCACTCAGGGATCTCCACTGAAGCAGGGAGGCTGTAAAGGACGGCTCCCTCTTCTGGAGCGCTAGCTATGTGACATGCTTCTGTGACATGCTTCTGGACAGTTACATAATCGTTTCTTTATGTAATGCTTCTGTTTTTCCCTCCGAAGAGTGGACGCACCCCTGGACTACCTTCAGGGCAGGGGCTTGAGAGACTGTACTGCTCAGAGGTGGAGACAGAGCTGGCATCTCCCAGGAGCTCTTGGAGATCACACCCTCCCTGGCTGGTCCTGAGATTCCAGAGCCTCACAGGCTTTACATTTATCCATTTAAATTTCACCTTGTTGGTCGCAGGCCAGTGTTTTCAGATGGGTATGGAATTACCCTGGCTTCTCGAGTTGGCCTTGGACACTCCCACACCATCAGAGACTCCCTTCCCCAAATGCTCATTAGCATCCACTAGGCATCAGGGTTGTATTCTTTCACCATACTTATTCAATCTTTAAGCATATAATCCAAGAAGCTGAATTATATGAAGAAAAACATGGCAGCAGGATTGGAGGAAGACTCATTAACAACCTGCGATATGCAGATGATACAACCTTGCTTGCTGAAAGCAAAGAGGACTTAAAATACATACCTATGAAGATCAAAGGACACAGCCTTCAACATGGATTGCATATCGATGTAAAGAAACCCAAAATTCTCAAAACGGGACCAATAAATAACATCATGGTAAGTGGAGAAAAGATTGAAGTTGCCTAAGGCTTCATTTTGCTTGGACCCACTATCAACACTTATGGAAGCAGCAGTCAGGAAATCAAATGATATATTGCACTAGGCAAATCTGTTGCCCAAGACCTCTTCAAAGTGTTCAAGAGCAAAGATGTCAGTTTGAGGACTAAGGTGTGCCTTACCTAAGCCATGGTATTTTCAATAGCCTCTTGTGCATATGAAAGTTGGACAGTGAATAAGGAAGGTCATAGGAGAATTGATGTTTTTGAGCATCAGTGGTATTGGAGAAGAATATTAAAAGTACCATGGACTGCCAAAGGACAAACCAATTTGTGTTGGAAGAAGTACAGCCAGAATGCTCCTTAGAGGCCAGGATAACAAGATTTTCTCTCTCATACTTCAGACATATTAGCAGGAAGGACCAGTCATTGGAGAAGGACATCATGCTTGGTACAGTGGAGCATAAGTGAAAAAGAGGACGATCCCCAATGAGATGGACCGGCAGAGTGGCAACAGCTCAAGTGTAACAACAACATGAGGATGGTAAAGGACCGGAAAATGTTTCTTTCTGTTGCGCATAGGGTCACTTTGAGTCAACAAACAACAACAACAACAACAACAACAACAGCAACAGGCACCATATACAAGAAGCACTGGTGGCACTGTAGGGTAACCGTATGGAGTGAAGTTCTCCTCTGCACACATGGGGTCTCCGTGAATCAGAATTGACAGGTGGCAGCTAGCACGAGGTACAAAAGTACAGTGCTGGGTGATGGGGATCCAGCGTGTATGACCTGGCTCACAATGTGGGCAGCTAGATGGGGATTGAAGCAGAACATTTTTCTCTAGTGAGCAATAAACATGCCAGAGGGTGAAGCAGGCAGATGAGGGTGCCTGATCCAGTCTTGGGGAAGGGTGCAAGACAGGGATGTCTTCATGAGGGAGCTCATACTTTATCTGAGTGTCAGAAGAAGGAGTGGGTTGGGATGTGTCCAGGTGGAGTTGATAATCTGAACCTATGCCTGAAGAGGAGTCCTGGTGTGGTGCTATGGGATAAGCACTGGACCACAAGATTGATTTGAACCCCAAGGTCAGCCGTTCAAACTCACTAGTTGCTCCGAGGAAACCCTATACAGGGTTGCTATGAGTTGGAACTGATTTGATGGCACTTAACAACAACAAGCCTGAAGGATTGAGGATGAGGTCTCATCCTGATAACTTTGAACCTGCTATCAGGAGGGACCAGTCCCTGGGGAGGACATCGTGATTGATAATGGAGTGAGTTGGTGAAAAAGAGGAAGACTCAATGAGATGCATTGACACAGTGGCTGCAATAGTGGATCCAAATGCAGGAATGATGGTGAGGATGTCACAGGTCCGGGCAGTGCATAGGGTCACTGTGAGTTGAAACCTAACAATGACAAATCTGAAGGCTAGAAACAGCATGACCAGGGGCCAACTGAAAAGTCTCAGGTGTGGCCAGATCATGAGGTTCAAGGCAGGGAGTATCAGACTGAACCTTTCTGAGACTTTCCATCTGTGAAATGGAATAACACCAGAAGGCAGTGATTACACATGGCTGTCAGGACACCTTGAAGGTGAAAAGTATCAAAGTGAGAGGGGGCAGGGGTAACGTAGTGGACTCTCAGTTGTGATGGGAAGATCATAGTAGTGTGCTAGGGATCTAGGACATGCTTCTGTGGATAATGAGGAGCAACTGAAAGTTTTAACTGGAAGGAAATAAGGTGGTCAAATCTGTGGACTTGCTACTGCCCATAAACATTAGTGTCTGATGTATTTTTCCTGTGTCTGTGAGTCTGGGAAGGCAGGCCTGGGTCTGCAATGGCCCAGAAGAACTGAATGGTGTCATAAACCATGTGACTATAAAATTGTGCGGTGAGGGGAGATTTCCAAGTCAGATAGACCTGGTTTTGACTTCCTCACTGAGTTCTGGTAAAGTCACCGGCCATGCCCAAGTCTGTCTGTAGAATGGGAGTGATCTAATGCTGATGACCAAGTAGTGGTGAGGGCAGAGAGAGCAGCCCAACGTAGAGGTAGGGGTAGGAGCTCATTCCAAGGATGCAACTAGGGGGCCAGAGTCTGGGTCTCTGGCTGTTGTCTCCATCCCTGCCTAAGCGGCTGTCTGTGATGTTCCTCTTTGCATGAGGTCTGATAACAAAGCCTGAGGAGTTATCCCTACTATAAACAGTTGGACCCAGGGTTTCTCGTGACCTGGTGCTTCTGTGTCCTCTTCAGTCTGCCAGCCCTCTGGCCCCAGAGCTGGTAAGAAGTGAGAGTGTGTGTGGGGGGGTCTGCCCAACTTCCTGCAGGCCCCACACAAGGCTGTTAGATTCCAAACAAACCATAAGCCTACTGCCTCCCTGGTAATTCCAAGCATTCTGTTCAGCAGGTGGCTAGACCTAAGACTGCAAGGACCCAGGGCCCAGACCAGGGCTGCCTGACTAGATGAACATAGACTCAGGGCATCTGGATCTGGAGTAGTGTGGTACTTGGCAGGATGGAAAGAGCACCAGTCAGGGAGGTAGGGAGCCAGGGTTCTAGTCCTGGGTCCTCTGCCAACTCACTGTGTGACCTTAGGCAAGTCATTTGCTCTCTCTGGACCTTTGTTTCTTCAGCTGAATGTGAAAAGTTTGGTTATGATGGTCCAGGGTATCTTCTATCCTGGGTTTCTGGAACCTAGAGACCCTGGGGAAATGAAACCTTTCCTCAGACTCTGGACAAGGGGCATGCTCCTCCCTCTTCATTGATTCAATACCAGTGCCAACTCCAAAGAACAAGCCACATGGGAAGAACTATATTTGGTTAAGCATGGCCTGTGGAAGGAAGACCTTCTTGGTTTTGATTTGGAAACTTCATGGATTGATTCTTCAATTGTCTGATAAATGTCACTGGACACATGCTCTAAGTCAGACCCTGTGCTAAGAGCTGGGGATTTAGTGGTGAGCCAGATGGACAGAATCTGAATCCCTTTTAGAGCTCACTGGGAATGGTACTGGCTTGAGAGTCCTGAGATCCAGTGGGACTCCTGTCCACCCCAACTGTAATGATCCTTTCTTAACTGCTGCAGGGGAAATACAGAGAGAGGAAGTCTGCCCCTGCCTTGGAAGTTGCCAGGCAGTTGCAGAGAGCCAGCCCTAAATCGGAAGTGGTCCTAAGCTGGGGGTGGAGGGAAAGCCAGGCCAACAACACCTCAAGGACCCATAGAAAACACATGTCAGCCAAGCACAAAGCGAGGTCTTCCCTGAAGCATTCTGGGTAAGGGCAGCAAGTGGCACTCCAGGGGCAGGGGTTATTTTCTCTTGGGTCTTTTCCCTGGCCTATGAATGCATACTTCGTTCACTGGGAAGGGCTTGGGAGAAGGGAGACTGGCTGTGGAGCCATAGCCCTTGGTGACTGGAAGAACTGTCTGTGGAAGTGGTCATGCCCTGGGGAGGGTTCTGGGTCCTTTCAGCATCTGGGAAGGTAAAGAGGGACAGCTCTGACCAGTGTTACCTGAACAATTGATCCCTTGACATTCCCACAAACATGAATGCCACCCCATCTCCAGCAATGCAAAGGATGGTATCAGAGCACTGTCCCACGGAGAGAGGACTTGGGTCTTGCATCATTCTTACCTCCATGGGTGGCAAACTCAACTGTCCCTTCCCCCTGCCTGGCCAGGGAAGGGACACCAAGGTCCAGGACAATCCTATTCTCCTGCTTCCCCTAAGTCTCTTGCACCAGGTTCTTGCCTGATTGCTCTCATACAAAAGCCCAAATTATATTGACAGCCCCTCTTCCCTCCGCCCTACTTTCCCACACATCTTTCAACTACCTCCATTTTATTTAGATCCTTGTGGAGCTTAGCTTTTTGGACAGCCCCAGCAAGTATGTTCAGTGTTTTATCGATGTTAGTTGAACCTACTTACTTTTGGAGAAACTGAAGCCCAGAGGGAGGACAAGGACTTGCCCATCGCATTGATCCTGTCAAGGCTGAGCTGTGATTGGAACCCAAGTGTTCCGTGGTTCCCAAGCTGGTTGCCTCCTGGGCTTGCTCCAAAACTTTAAGTGGGACCTGCTACCTGATTGTGCGGCCACATGCTCAAAAATGACTAGGGACTCCAAGATGGTGGCAGCAAAGCATTAAAGGAAGCATGGGGTCCTTCTGAGTGTGGGCCCCACAAATTGTTTGTCCATGAAGCTGGCATTGACTTTGGAGGTGGAGAAGGATGAGAGACAGACCCCCCAGGCAGGCTGAGCTGGGGAAAAGCCCTCATAGCTGGAAGTATCTCTGAGCTGGCCAAGGCCTTCCTATTTCCAAGGTGAGTATAAGTGACAACTTGGATACTCCTCCCCTTCAGAGGATCATTGGAGTGGGGAAGACAAATCCAGAGTTACATATTTATTAGCAGTGAGCTGCTTAAAAGTACCCCTTCCCATTGGAAGGGGGCCTGGGGAGGGACCTGGAGCTACAGACACAGCCACCAGGGAAGGTTCTCTCCTGTCTGAGGAGTGAGTGAGGAGGGAGGTGCAGAGGGAAGGAGGCTGCTGGAGTACCTAGGACCTTATGCAAGAGGAGAACAAAGGGGCTTTGCTGGGAGGCATTATAAGATTAAGTGGCTAGGTCCAGGACAAACTCAGCAAGCCCCTTGGGACCTGAATTAGCAACAGCAACTGAAAGGGGGGCAATTACAGCTCCTGAACCTCTCATAGGTCCCCTTTTAGTCCCTGCCTGAGCCTCCGTAGTGCTAATCTGCTCCTTTTCCTGAGTTCCTGCCTGGGGCCCAGTGAGGGCTGTCCCCTCTACCTAGAGGCAACTAGGGAAGGAGCTGCTTGACCCCTGGCCCCTGACCCCTGGGGCACAGGCTCAGAGCAGGTTGGGTGGCCCAATTTAGGCTCAAAACTGACTCAACTTAGACTCTTGGCTTAGTTATGCGTTGGGTGGAAAATTGCTGTTTTTTCTCCCGGCCACTCCTTTCTATTGAGAAAGTGTGAGTTTGGGACTGATGTGTGTCTGATGGCGTAAAACAGTGAGTAAGTGTTCAAGGTCCCCCATGAGCTGGTCCCCACTGACCTTCCCAGTTTCATTGCTGAAACGAATAGTAACTAGTTGCCTATCAAGTTGACTCTGACTCATGTTGACTCCCTGTGTGTAAAAGGAGAACTGACCTCCATAGGGTTTTCAGTGGCTGATTTTTCAGAAAGAGATTGGGAGGTCATTCGTTCTGAGGTGACTCTGTGTGGACTTGAACCTCCGATATTGTGGTTAGCAGCTGAGTGTGTTAACATTTGCTCCACGCAAGGACAGTTCTCCAGCAACAGCAAGCTAGTTCCTACCTTTGAATTGCTGCTCTCGCTGTTCCCACTCTCTGGGATTCCCTTTCCTGGCATACTCTCCATTTCTTAAGACTCAGCTCTGTCAACACCTCCTGGAAGCTTCCACGGACTCCCTCCTCACTTCTATCAGTGTACTTACTAACTCAGTAGTACTCTCTGTGTCTCTCTCTTTCTTCCAAAAGTCTGCGAGCTTCTTGAGAGCTGCAACCATGGCATCTTCATGACACACTTGTCAGCATCCAGCACTACAACTAATACACAGTTGATGTTGTTGTTGAGTGCCATCGAGTCAGTTCGGACTCAGAGCGACCCTGCATAGGGTTTCCAAGGAGCAGCTGGTGGGTTTGAACTGTTGACCTTGTGGTTTGCAGTCCAGTGCTGATCCTACAGCGCCACACCAGGAATCTGGAAAACACAGACACAGCGACTCACGGAGACATCACAGCACATTGTCTGGGTGTTGAGGGTGATGATGAGAATGATTACAGGGGGATGGAAAGCCTAAAAGTGGAGATTGGCCCAGAAAGCTGGAGAAGTGAAAGTCTGTTAAGTGAAGACAAGACGTAAAGGTAAAGGAGGAAGAGAGCAGGTGAGGCAGGGGGAATGGAAGGCTCAGGGGTCCTGACGAGGGACAGAGCTCATGGTGAAGAACCTGTCCATGAGGTAGAAACTACTGGAGCGGCTGGGGACGTGACTGGGGTGGCCAGACCAGGCCTCCAAGCTGTGGAAGGGATTTTAGACTTTATCCCGAGAGCCATGAAAAGCTATTAAAGGGTCTTAAGTAGGCGAGTGAGTGAGGTGATGAGATTTGCATTTCTAAAAGATCACTTGCACTGCTGTGTGGATAGTGGATTAAGAGGGACAAGAGGGGATTGCTAGAGTGAGAGCCCACAGAGAGGGGCATGGACAAATTGAGAGGTTTAGGGTCAGAACTGAGAGGACTTGGAGATGGATGGGGTTTAGAGGGAGAGGGACAATGAAGGGATGTTCCCTGGTTTCCAGACTGTCCCGTGGGGCAGTGGGTGGTGCCAGGTAGTCTGCGTGTATGTATGTGTGTTGTGGGTACATGCCATGGTGGGGATGCAGGGCTGCAGCCAGCCTCCCCCTCTGAGAGTGGCTGTCTTCAATGAGTACAGGGTCCTCATGAGCAGGATCATAGTTGCTGCTGTCCTGCTGTTCACTGTGACCGTGCCAGTGGGTGAAAGGTACACATATGCATATGGACATATATACTGCATACGTGTGCACATACACTGAGACTCACAAGGATAGTTACAGTAACCAGTGGGCAGTGTGAACATGCATACATACCCAGATACACACATTGACATTCAGGACACCCCCAAGCCATGCATGTTTTATTTGTGTACACAGACTTATTAATAATAGCCAACACTTATGGGGTGCTTGCTGTGTGTCAGGTGTTATTCACAACACTTCCTATGAATTACTATTCAGTGTTTATAATGATTATATGGTTCAAACCTACAAGCGGCTTCCAGGGAGAGAGTTGAGACTGTCTGCTCCTGTAAAAATTTACAGTCTTGGGAACTCTGTATAGGGTCGCTATGAGTCACAGTCAACTTAGTGGCAGTGGTTTGGTTTCTGGTTTGGGTTTTTTAGAGATGAGGGAGCCACAGCCTAGAGAAGTCACATGCTTGTCTAAGGTCACACAGCAAGCAATGGCAGAAGTGAGAATTGAACTCATGTAGTCTGATTCCAGAAACTAAGCTCTTAACTACTACACCACTTGGTGAATTTGACTATGATGTGCGTCTATTACACACTCCCACAGAGATGCACAAATCCCAAAACAGCACACTCATACTATGTATTCATGGGTGTATTATGCATACACTCACATATGACATATGGCACTTAGATGCCCAAGTATTATAGAGTTCATTCATTGACTTAAATGCACACACACTTAATTAATGTTGTTGTGTGTGGCCCTATGGGATAGAGTAGAACCGTCCCATAGGATTTCCAAGGCTGTAATCTCTCCTAGGAAACCCTATACAGGGTCGCTATGGGTCAGAACTGACTCAACAGCACTTCACAACAACAACAACAACAACAACAACAACAAATCTTTACAGGTTGTAATCTTTACTGGTGTGTTCGAGCTGCTAGCATACATTTATTACATAGGTACAAACTGGAGCATTGTAGCTGTTGTTAAGTACTGTCAAGTTGGTCCCTATTCATAGCGACCCTGTGTAAAGCTTTTGAGGCTTTTTAAATCTTTGTGGGATCCTCCTCTTTCTCCCACAGAGTGGCTGGTGGGCTTGAACTGCAGATCTGTGGTTCACAGTCTAGTGCTTACTGTATGGAGCCACCATGCAACCTACTGGTGCATAGATATTTTAAAATGCACATATATACACACTCATATTTATATGCAGTATATACATATATGTGAAGGAGCTCTGGTAGTGTAGTGGTTACGAGTCGGGCGGCTAAACGTAAGGTCAGCAGTTTGAAACTACCGGTGGTTCCACAGGAGAAAGCTGAGGCTTTCTGCTCCCATAAAGATTTACAGCCTTGGAAACCCTATACAGGGTTGCTATGGGTTGGAACTGACTCGATGGCACTTAACAACAACAACAATATATATGCAGGTAAGTAAAAAGTACTTCTACTAGTGTTCCAGTTCATACACACATGAGTTTATTGCAAACAAAACATGTTTAAACATGTCTCTATGATCAGTGGAAAGCTGCAGACAATTCTCTATTACTTAAGACAAGTAATACACTTGTCTTAGTCTTATTACCGTGTCTTCACAAAAAGGTCTAGTCAAATAGTGGCTTCCAAGGCATCTGCTGGACCAATTGAACTCAAGACAGAGAGGTCAGCTCAAAAGGTGTGCTGAATGTTTATTGCGACTCCAAACGGATCATTTTGATAGATTTTCTAGAAGGACAGAGGCGCTTATTTGAAGAAGTTTTAAGAATACTGAAAACTGCATAGATGAGCAAAGGCCAGGAAAATTGCACTAAGGATTTTTTTCCCCCCATCACGACAATGTACCTGCTCATTCTTTGAGGGTAGCAAGGCCTGAATTTTGTTGGAAAACGTTCCCCATCCATCCTACAGCTCTGATCTTGCTCCTTTAGGTGTCTTTTTGTTTCCCACACTCAAAGAACATTTCAAAGGAACGTGATTTCAGTTCCTTGAGGACACCAAATGGCTGTCTTGAGATGGTGCAAATCGAAGAGCACAGAATTCTTTGGGGGAAGGGTTAGAGAGATGAAAACACCTCCTTCCAAAATGTATAGACCTAGATGGACAATATTCAAGAAACGATAGTCTCATATTCTGTTTTTTTTTTTTTAAATAAATGTTTATATAATTTTATGGAATAATTTTGTACTTACCCTTGTATACACAGAATACATACACACATAGATAGAGACACACACATTTATACTAATCCACAAGTTGCTGTCACATGGATTCTGACACAAGACAACCCCATGCGTTGCGTAGTAGGACTGTGCTCCTGAAGCAGATTGCCAGGCCTTTATTCCAAGGCACTTCTGGGTGGATTCCATCTGCCAATTATTTAGTTAGCAGTCAAGCATTTAATTATTTGTACCTTCAAGGGACTCCTACACATATGAGGGACTTCAGAATTGTTTAGACTTAGATAGAGGATATGTTGAAAAATACTAGTTTCGTATTTTAATATTTTTGTTTCATAAAGGGTTCTATGATTTCATAGCAATACATTTTGATCTGACCTCATATATGTAGGGAGTCTTGGTGGTGCAATGTTTAAGTGCTTGGCTGCTAGCAGAAAGGTCATTGTTTGAACCCACCAGTTGCTCTATGGGAGAAGAGATCTGGAGATCTGCTCCTATGAAGACTGTTGTTGTTGTTATGTACCATGGAGTAGGTTCCAACTCACAGCGACCCTGTACAGGATTTCCGAGGCTGTAAATCTTTATGGGAGCAGAAAGCCTCATCTTTCTCCCGAGGAACAGCTGGTAGTTTCGAACTGCTGACCTTAAGGTTTGTAGCCTAATTTGTAACCACTATGCTACCAGAGCTCCTCCTATGAAGATTACAGCCTAGAAAACCCTATGGGGCAGTTGTACCCAGTCGCTATGAATTCAAAAGAACTCGATGGCACGCAGCAACAACAACAACATGCAGATATACAGTTCATGCATGCATCCATAGATAGCATACATGTGTATGCATATATACACACAACACATGCATGAAGCACACATGCCAAACACATACTAGCATACTAGTGCATGCATAGCACACACATAATGTACTTGCATCTACATACATACACACATGCAGAAAAGGCACACACAGCAATACATCATGTACATGGGTACATCCATGCAATACACATGTTCATATATGCAGTTCACATTGCACAGTTGTCTGCATGTGTGCACATGAGGTACACATACGTGCATACCTATGCAGTATATACAAATCCAAACTCTCTCACCCTTTCTCACACACAGCAATTTATGACTGTCCAGGCAGGCTCATGTCCGGACTTCCTATTAACATTAATGAGGTGATGTCGCTGGGGCATTCGGAAACCTTTGTCCTGCAGGGGCGGGGGTGGAGGTGGCACTGAGGGGGAGAGAACAGGGAGGCCACGGTCACAGAGGAACAGCTAATTATCCGGCTGACCAAGGTTTGATTGTTTTTCCCACGGCTCCCCACCACTGTCCCCAACCCAGGGACAGGTTCTGGCTGCACCAGAGGATGTTGGGGCAGGGAGTAGGAATGGGGCGGGGAGAGGAAAGGGCAGGGGTGGGCTAGTGGCTGACCTGAATCTCAGGGTCATTCCTCCCCACCCCCCAGTAAGACATCCACTTTGCCTGGAACTGGCTGAATTGTCTTCTGAAACAGTTCAAAATTCCTCAAGGTTTATGTCTCTGTGGCCCTTCTTCCCCACATTCTTTGATAAAGAACCTGTTATTGTTAAGTGCCGTGGAGTTGACTCTGACCCATAGCATCCCTGTATAGGGTTTCCAAGGAGCAGCTGCTGAGCTTGAACCACGAACCTTGCAGTTCAAACCACTTTGCAGTCTGGTGCATTAACCCACAGCGTTACACCAGGACTCCAAAGAACCTGTTTGTTGTTGTTATTATGTGCCGTGGAGTCAGTTCCGACTCATAGCTACCCTAGCAGAGTCAAATCCAACATCTACAGTTCAGGAGTTTTTTATTTGCTGACACAGGGGACATAAAAAAGTTCCACCCATGTGTTAAGCCAGTTGCCATTGGGTGAATTCCAACTCCTGGTGAGCCCACGTGTGTCAGAGTAGAACTTTGCTCCACAGGGTTTTCAGTGGCTGAGTTTTCAGCAGTAGATCACCAGGCCTTTCTTCTGGGTGGACTTGAACTTCCAACCTTTTGTTAATTGTCTGTCCCACCCAAGAACTCCACCTGTATGCTACCACCTTAATATCGATACTCAGTGGGCTTGTAATGCCCATACACAGTGGGCGTGTCTTCCTTTCTTCTTTCTCTTAAACAACATTCATTGGCTACAAGGCACTGTTTGAAGAAACTCACCAACTTTCTAGAGTAATTTCAATTTATGAAAAGCTTCCCATAAACTCTTGAGTGAAAGTAATTCCTCTCTCAAACCTTTGAGCTTTAAAATAGCTTTACATTTGTACACCACTTCCCTGCTCTTTCACCTACTTGATCCATCTGAGACTCATTAACAGTCCTGTGAGACTAGCAGACTAGGTAAAGTTATGGCCATTTCACTACGTGGAAACTGAGGCTCAGAGAAGAGAGGTTTTTTTTCTTCCCCATGGCCATGTGACTAGGGAGAGATGAGGCTGAGACATGAATATTTCAAGCTACTTCTCTGTGAATCACCACATGTTCTCCAGTTATTTTGGGGACTTCCTCCCAAACATAAAGTGAATTAGACTTCATTTTGCGGAACTTTCATTAAGTCTCCTGAGATGCTGGGAGCAGTCTTGTTGGAGGTGCCATATATTCAAAAAGTTCATGGAAAATGTCCATTATCTTTTCATTCAAATTGTCCAAGAATTTTTTGCTGCCCCCTCGTGTTAAGGGAGGAATGTGAGTGGTCATCTTATCTCTCATGCCATTTCTTAGATGGGTACAGGGTATAGACACAGGTCTTCTTGAGTCCAGATGACACCAGGAAAGCTGTCTGGAGGCTCAGATCTAAGACCTGAGGTCCAGAGGGGTCTCTGCAGGGCCCAGGTTACTTGCAGGCAGGTCTACCTCAGGAATTAACTCTGGTTTTCTAACAAGGAAACTGGAATTGGAACCCTGACAAGTCATTGGATGCAAACCAAATGCATTTCCATTGAGGGTTTCTGAGGTTGTAAATCTTTACAGGAACAGACAACCTCATCTTTCTCCCAAGAAGCACTAATGGGTTTAAACTGCTGGCCTTGTAGTTAGCAATTCAGTGCTTATCTTACAGCGCCACCAGCATGATTAGGTCAACAACGAACTGTTAAACCCAAAGCATGGTGCTAACACCCAGAGGAGAACGAATGAACATAGATCTCAAGGAGTTTTCAGTCTGGTGGGGGAAGAAAGATTTCCAGACTTGGTGTCCCAGAGCCTGGGTCTGAATTCCAGCCTAGAGGTCATTTACTTTTGCATTGCTTCAAAAGAGAAAGTCATTTCAGTTTCTCTGAGCTTCAGTTTTCTCATCTATTGAATGGGGATGCTCTTCTCTTTTTTATGTCTGTCATTACTGTTTTTGTTAAGTGCCATCGAGTTGGTCCCAACTGATACCAACCCTGTATAGGGTTTCTGAGGAGTGGCTGGTGGGTTTGAACTGCTACCCTTGTGGTTAGCAGTCCAGTGCTGATCCTATAGAACTGTCTGTCCCAGTGGTCCTCACAGACATGATATCCTTTCTCTGCCTCTTCCCACCAGACGCTTCTCTAGTTCACTTCTTCTTCTGATGAGGTCACTTGTTCATTAATGACCACCACAACATCCCACCACCCCCAGCCCTGTCCTAGCTTAAACAAGAGTGGAAACCCTCTGAAAGAATGTTGAACAGCATTTGGGATGGGAAGATTGGGATAATGGCTCTCCCCAGCAGACTTGTATCTTACCCCTCTACTGCCCATAGGGACAGGGAGACCCATGGCAAACTCTACCTGCTCTTCCTCCCACGCTGTCCATAGCTTACTTCACCTAGTACACTGCTTTATTCAGAAGCAAGTCACTTCACCGAACTAGAAGCTCCTGAAAGCTGATGGAGAAACTGAGGCCCTTTCCCAATGTTCTTGGCAAGCTGAGTCTCTAGAGAAAATCTTATAAGCCAAAGAATCCCTCTAGCTTGTTCTTAAACAGAAAGATAAACCCAGAGATCATTAAGTCCTATCTAGGCTTCAGTGAGAAGGCACCTGCTCTCTCCTCAGCTCTGTAGCCTGGCCCTGTGAGGGGAGGATGAAGGAAGAAGGCGGCTTTTACAAGAAGGCTATTTCTAGCAGAACAGAAAGTAACCCCTGATGAGGTTGATCCTAATGAAGGTCTATCTGCCAAAGTTGAGCAGAACCCGGCAGTCTCCCCTCTCTGCCCCAGGCAGGATGGTGTGAACACCCCAGATGGGGCGAGGGCTTCTGGATAGCTGTCCCTGGTGTGCCACTAACTCCCACTGTGATCTTGGGTCAGCTGTCTAAGCTTCAGTCTCCTTCCCTGTAAAATGTGTCAGTGAATCTGATTAAACTGATACACTATGCACTTCTTGTGAGTCTAAGAACAAGACACACAAACGCAGTGTCACCCAGATGGAACTGGGGTCTTTCTTGGGGACTTGGGCCAGGCTGTGAAGTTTAGTCTTATTCGTGGTGGGCAAAAGGCCTATCAATGCCTTCACTGGTCCTGCCCCGTCCCCAGCCATAAACTGTAAAAATGCTGTCTAAATGAAACCAAAGATGTCTCAAACTTTTTGTGGGTCAGTGAAAGGCAGCAGGCCCTGCCAACACCAACACCAACACCAACACCAATGCCGATGCAGACAGCTTACTGGCTGCTGGGCACACCAGTCAAGGCCCTGGACTCATTAGGTTCCCTTGGGAAGGTAGCCTGGCACGACTCTCACGGTGTCCCAGGTTCAGGACCTTGCCTGGCCAGGGGCACCTGGAGGGGGAAGGGAGGGGGTGCTTGGAGACAGTGGGTTGGGAGAGGACTGGCCAGGAATGTGAGCTGGGCGGGCAGAATGTGAGAGCAAACAGTGGAACGGCTGGCCAGGGGGAGCCGGAATGTGGTTTTGGATGTGGGATAGGGGGGTGCTGGCTGAGAGTGAATGAAGGTGGGGGCAGGGGCTGAGTGATTGTCCCGGGCTAGACTCTCACACTGGGCTGTGAACCTGTCTCCCAGCAGCATGCTAGTGACTACTTCACTAGCACAGGGAATAGGCTGGGAGCTGGAAGGGGGTACCTGGCACTGAAGTGACGCCCCCCCCCCCCCAAGTCCATGGCAGGCCTCTGTGATTTCTCAAGAGTCTTAACCTCAGTAGCCTGAGATCTTACAAGGAGAGCTGGGCTCTAAGAGGGGGTTCTGCACGATGGAGTGTCTTCTCAGAAGAGTGGCCAGAATGCTTACGTGTGACAGGGTGCTTGTCAAATCAGGACCAAAGGCTCACCAAGTCAAGAAGCCGTTTGTTCCACTTCTGTGTCCTTGCTGAAAGTTCTTTAGGCAAATTGCCTGCCCTGTCAGGCCTCAGGTGAAAGGAGACAACCTCTGTCCAACACTGTCCCTCAGGGCTGGGGCTGGAGACCTACTAGGGTTTCCTGAAGAGCCTGATAGGACCCAGAGGTGGTCTTTGTGGGTACTTTGGTGGGATGGGCAGGAGGAGGGACACGGAGCTCATGGGGACCTCCTCCTCCCAATTCACTTAACAATAAGCACATGACTTAATGAGGCTAGTAAATCCTTTTCCGCCTCGGCTTCTCAGCTACTGCGAGACAGGCTCGTAATTCAGCTTTAAACAAGTCCAGGATTAGGGCTGCAGCTGTGGGAAGCAGGGGGGTGTTGGTGTGTGTGGGGTGCTTCTGGCCCAGTGGAGGAAGTTGGCTGAGCACTGACTCCATGCAGGAAGCCGGGTGGAGTCTGTGGAGTTCATGCCACCTGGGGAACCTGATAAGGAAGGAGAGAAAGAGAGGTGGGCACAACCATGTGGCCCAGTCACTGTAGACTAAACATCAAAGACAGTGCAGCATTTAAGAGCTTGCACAGTTATGCAAGCTGACTGCTTGGGTTCAAGTCCCAGTAACACCAGTTACCAGCTGTGTAGACAAATTACTTCACCTCTGTACGGCAATGAATTGTTTTGGTTGTTAGGTGCTATTGAGTTTGTTCTGACACACAGTGATTCCATGTAGAACAGAAAAAAAACTGCCCAGTCCTGGGTCATCCTCAAAGTCATTGATTGCTATGTTTGAGTTCATTGCATCGGCCACAGTGTCACTCCATCTCATTGAAGAGATTCCTCTCCTTGGATTATTCTCAACTTTACCAAGCATGATGTCCTTCTTTTTCCTCCTGATAACATGATCAAAGTACGTGAGACAAACTGACTTCTAAGGAGCATTCTGGCTATACTTCCAAAACAGATTGGTTTGCTCTTCTAGTAGTTTACAATGTATTCAACATTCTTTGCTAAAACCATAATTCAAAGGTATCAATTCTTTGGGCTTCCTTATTCATTGTCCAGCTTTTATATGTGATTGAAAACACCAGGGTTTGGGGTAAAGAACATTTTAATCCTCAAAGCGACATCTTTTGTTTTTCAACACTTTAAAGAGGATTTTTGCCATTGATTTTCCCAAAGCAACAGGTCATTTGATTTCTTGAAAGCTGCTTCCATGGGTGTTGATTGTGGTGGCAATTAATATCAAGGTTAAATAAGATATTGATTGTAATCATTCAATAAATATGAAAAATGTTTATTCTTTTCCTTCAGAAAAGTCTTTGATAGTCTTTACTGGGCATAAATGAAGACTATCTGAAAGGACTGATTTAGGGCATGGTGGAACCTTTGTGCCTGGGCATTATGGGCCATTTGTCCCACAGAATTATGGGAGGCTCCAGGGCCTGATGGGACCTTTATCCCAGGGCACAGTAGGATGCTTGTCCTACAGATTCTTGACTCCTTTATATACAAGCAGAATGTCTTTATGGTTTCCTTTCTACTTCTATGACATTTTCCATTATCTCCTGGTGTGGCTTTTAGTATAAGTACTGGACTGTTAACCACAAGGTCGGCGATTCAAATCCACCAATTGCTCATCAGAAACTCTCCAGTTCTTAACCTACAGCATGGCACTAGGGTTCCATATATATATATATTTGGAGTCCTGGTGTGGCACTGTGGGATAGAGCACTGGATTGCAAAGTTGATTTGAACCACAAGGTCAATGGTTCAAATTCACCAGCCATTCCTTGAAAACCCCCTATACAGGGTCCCTATGAGTTGGAACTGACTAGATGGCACTTAAGAACAACTATATATATATATACACATATATACACTCTTGTTGGGGCATTGTAGGATCAGCACTGGACTTCGAACCACAAGGTTGGAAGTTCAAATCCACCAGCTGCTCCTCAGAAACCCTGTACAGGGTCACTATGAGTTCAAACTGACTTGACAACACTTGACAACAACAACAACACATATATACATACACACACATATATATTTGTATGTGTACATCAATTTTTTTGCTTTGTTCATTTGTGAAATATAAGATGTAAATAGGGCAAATGCGTTTTTGGTTGTACAGTGTTAGTTGTATCATGTTAGATGCAAGTATGATTTTGTATTTGTCTTTATTTACAAATTATGTGTATGACTTAAGGACATATATGCAGGTGCCAAATTGACACAAGGTGGACTGTAATAGTTAAGGTTTTGCGTGATTATTAAGGTTTTGACTGGACCAAGATTCTCAGTGATTTGACCTTTGAGATGGAGTTATTCCCATTTGTTGTTGTGAGGTGTCACTGAGTTGCTTCTGACTCATAGTGACACTATGCACAATAGAACAAAACACTGCTGAGACCTGCACCATCCTCACAAGCTTCGTTATACTTGAATCCATTGCTGCTGCCGCTGTGCCAATGAATCTCATTGGGGGTCTTCTTTCTCGGTGACTCTCCACTTTATTAAGCATGATGTCCTTTTCCAGGAACTGGTCCCTCCTGGTAATATGTCTGAAATGTGAGAGACAAAGTCTTGCCAGCCTGGTTTCTAAGGAGCATTCTGGCTGTATTTTTTCCAACACAGATTTTTTTATTCTCTGATAGTCCATGATACTTTTCATATTCTTCTCCAACACCATAACTCAAATGCATCAATTCTACAGTCTTTCTCATTGTCTAACATTCACATGCTTATGAGGCTATTGGGAATACTATGGTTTAGGTCAAGTGCACCTGAGTACTCAAGTTGACATCTTTGCTCTTGAACACTTCAAAGAGGTCTTGTGCAACATATTTGCCTGATGAGGCGGTGGCTCTTCCCCAGTTGTATTTGCACTGCCTTCAAACCTGAGGGTCTAATCTTCTGGCACTATATTTGACAATATTCTGGTGCTATTCTTAGTGTTTCAATTCAGAATATTCAGTATTCTGGTGCTGACAATGTTCTATTGCTGTTCATAATGTTTTTTAGTGACGTAACATTCAGAAGTAGTCCTCCTTCCTTCTTAGTCTGTCTTAGTCTGGAAGCTTAGCTGAAACCTGTCCAACATGAGTGATCCTGGTATTTAAAACACCTGTGGCACAGCTTTCAGCATCACAGCAACAAGCAAGCCACCACAGTAGGACAAACCGATAGATGAGTGGTGGAGTTATCCCCATAAGGAGCTCTAATATAATGTAATCAACTCTATGATGAGGTTTTCTATGAGCAGTCAATCAATTGAAAGGATGTTTCCTTGGGTGTGTGGCCTGCTTCCAATATATAAGACACTCAGGCAGAACTTGCATATGTCTCATCCTCTGATTTCCAGTTCTTTGGGCTTGAGCCTGTGACTTGCTCTATTACTTGCCCATTCTAGGAGTATTACCTGCTGTACCTTCCTGCCTGCCAGCCTACCTAATCTTGGTTCATCTGACCTAGACTAGGAACTTTATCATGTCTACAATTATGTGAGTCATTTCCTTAATATAAATTTATGTGTATAATCTGTATGTTGAGCAAATAATCTGAGAAGCTGGATTATATGAAGAAGAATGTGGCATCAGGATTGGAGGAAGACTCAATAACAACCTGCAATATGCAGATGATACAACCTTGCTTGCTGAAAGTGAGGAGGATATAAAATATTTACTGATGAATATCAAAGACCACAGCCTTTAGTATATAGGTTGCACCTTAGTTTAAAGAAAAAAAATCTTCACCACTAGACTAATAAATAGCATCAAGATAAATGGAGAAATGACTGAAGTTGTCAAAGACTTCATTTTGTTCGGATCAACCATCAGCACTCATGGAAGCAGCAGTCAAGAAACCAAATGATGTATTGCATTAGGCAAATCTTCTGCACAAGACCTCTTTAAAGCATTTAAGAGTAAAGATGTCAATTTGAGGACTAATGTGCACCTGACTCAAGCCATGGTATTTTCAATAGCCTCATATGCATGTGAACATTGGACAATGAATAAGGAAGACCACAAAAAAATTGATGCATTTGAGTTATGGTGTTGGAGAAGAATTTTAAACGTACCATGAAGTGCAAGAATAAACAGATCTGTGTTGGTAGAAGTACAACCAGAGTGCTCCCTAGAAGCCAAGACGGTGAGATTTCATCTCTCACACTTTGGACATATTATCAAGAGGGACCAGTTTGGGTAGAAGGATGTCATGCTTGTTAAAGTGGAGGGTCAGTTTAAAAGAGGGAGACCCCCAATGAGATGGATTGGCACAGTGGCAGCAGCAAAAGGTTCAATTGTGGTAGCAATTGTGAAGGTGGCATAGGATGGGGAGGTGTTTTATTTGGTTGCTATGGGTCAGAACCAACTTGATGGCATCTAACAACAACAAATATATAAAGTTTCACTGATTTTGCTTCTCTAGAAAACCCAGCCTTAGACAGTCATATGTTATCTCTTGAAACAGTTGAAAGTTGAACATTTATTTTTAGCACAGTGATTCTGCGTTTTCCTTTTATCTTGATGTTGTTAAGTGCTGTCAAGTTGGTTTTGACTCATAGTGACCCTGTATAGGGTTTCCTAAGAGTGACTGGTGAGCTTGAATTGCTAATCTTGTGGTTCAAACCAGCTTTGCAGTCCAACGCATTAACCTGCAGTGCCACACCAGGACTCCGTATTACTAATAGAATCCTTCAATATGGCAACCAGAGACTTGAATTTTTTCTTCACTTCTTTCAGCTTAAGAAATGCTGAATGTGTTCTCCCTTTTGGTTTTCTAACTTTAGTTCTTTGCACATTT
>NW_006408556.1:15368374-15418481 GCF_000296735.1 Chrysochloris asiatica
CCTTTCTGTGTCTAAAGTCCCCAGCTGCTCCATCTCTCCACGTGCCTCCATCTCTGGCATCACTGCTTCTCTGGGTAGGGTCCTGCTCTCTGCTCTTCTCCCTTGATGGTCCCAGAGACCTCCGCTCCTAGACTGCAAAGTTAATCACTCCCCTCCTTGCTATAAAATGTCTACCTTTACATTTTCAACCCTCACTATCAGTCCTGATAACAATTATTCACTATTGTATCACAAGAAACCTATCCGCATTTCCTTTCATCAGCCCTGCCTAGACAGATTGGATACTACTCAGTGGAGATTCCACCTTCCTCCATGCCCTCTGCATCTAGGTTCCCTCTTGAAAGCTTGTAAACCATTCACTTCTTGCCTTTGTAGCCCCCCACCACTCCATTTTGGGTAGCCAATGTCCAAGTTGCCCATCCCTGTCTACTCTGTGTATTGAGGAGGTAGGAATGATCCTTGCTGTAAAGATTTTTTCCCTCTTTTGAGCTACTGCATCCATAGGTGTAGGTCAAGTTCATAAAATTGTATCAAATTACTCTTTTTTTCCTCTTCTTTCTTCTTCTAGTTGAGCTCTGATCATCCAGTCATTGAAACCAGGTCAAGTGGGTATTATCTGCAAGTGTGGGTGGTCTTATTAGCTGGACACTTCACTCTCCATTCTAGTCCTCTGTGGCTATGTCACTGACTGGGCCGAAGAGTCCCCAGGTCTTGCCACACTGCTGGCCAACCAGGTCTCCACCCGGGTTCACAGGAGTCTCTTGAACATTGTAGGGCTTAGCTTGCAGCTTCATTGCTGTTTTTCCCTCACTTCCCCTTATCGGTGACAAATGTGGTCACCAATCAGAGTGTGTATTCCCATTGAGTCTTAGTCTTGGAAGGGGGTTTGCTTTGAGGGGACCTCCTCAGCACTTTCAATCTGACTGACCAAGCCCTTAGGATGCCTGGTAATGCCCAGACAAATTGGACTCAGTCTGGGCCCCGCAGTCCTCAGACAGGTGGCCTGAGAGGGAGCAGGTCACTACAATTTCATGCTAAGAACCTGCCAAAGTTCTTCTATTAATACACTGACCCCCTCCCCACAGCCTCCCAGGGACCCTGTCCTGAAGAGCAGGAGCAGGTGTGGTCAGTACCCAGGTCTGGAACCAGCTTTCAAGTTGAAGTTCAGTTTGTGAATTGCACTCCATATTCTCAGCAATGAGATCTCTAGCTGTTCAAAGAGATCAATGTCAGATTCTTTTGTGAAGTAGTGACAGAATCCCTTGAGGGATCCTTTGGGCAAATCTAGGATTGCTTTAAGGAAAGAAAAAGCTTGCCATGGGCTGCCTGTTTTACAGACCAGGAAACCAGGGTCCCAAAGATCCAAGTGTCTGGCCCAGGGCCCACTTGATGGGGTAGAACCTGAGCAGAAAGGAGGCCTGCACTCCAGAGAGCATTTGTGGGGCGGGGGACTCTGTACACCATGTCGGATAAGAATGCAGAGTGGAAACAGGGACCTGGGCTGCCAGGAGGGTGAACCAGGGCACCCTGGCCTGGCTGAGATGTCAGCTAGGAATCTGATTAATCAACAGTCCAGCATGGGCAGTATACCTCCACTCACATGGAGAAGGCAACACAGCCTTGTTTGGTCTCCATTGCACGCCAGAGTCTGAGTTAGAGCCCAGAGCAGAGCCTGGCACATAGAAAAGGCTCAATCAATTTTTGGATGATTTCTCCGGATTCCTCCAGAATGTCTAGAATACCTTCCTCTCCTCAGCAGGCCTTCTAAATGCTTGTTGCTGCTAGGGAAGAGAGTGAGGATGGGGTAGGAACTAAAGTCAGTCCTGGGGGGTGGGGCGGGGTAGTCAGGGTTCATGGTAGAATTCTTACCCTCCATGTAAGGGACCTGGGCTGGGTTCCTGGCTAATGTACATTGCATACACTATCACCCATATTCAGGGGAAGTTTGTGTGTTGCTATGATGCTGACTAGTTTTCAGTGGATCTTCCAACTAAGATGGACTAGGAAGAAAGTCCTGGTGATCTGCTTCCAAAACCTGGCCAATGAAAAAACCCTGTGGATTACAATGGTCTGATCCTATTGGGCATGAGGTCACTGTGAGCTGGGAGCAACTTGATGGCCGCTAATAACAACAATAACAACAACAGCAATAACAAAGTCTGAAGGGTTGCTACTCTGCAGAAGGCAGAGAACCACAAGGAAAGGGTGAGGATAGAGAGTTCAGAGGCTCCAGCTCGAGAATCATTCCTTCTTTCATTCAGTTGTTCACCAACTATTTATTACATACTTGCTATGTGCCAGGGACTGTTCTAGACACTGGAGATACCCTGCTGCTGCTGTTAAGAGCTGTGGAGTCAGTTCTGACTCATAGCAACCCTGTATAGGGTTTCCAAGTCTATGAATCTTTACGGGAGCAGAAAGCCTCTCTCATGGAGCAGTTGGTGAGCTCAAACTGCTGACTTGTGGTTAACAGTCCAGTGCCTATCCTATAGAGCTACAGTTCCCCCACTGGGGATATAGCAGTGAACGAAACAGATAACCTCCCCTTACCTTCATTAGTTGCTATAATTGCTCTGAAGAAACATTAAGTAGGGTATGATGGATGGAGAGTAGACAGAAGTTGGGAGGACTATTCTATTTAGAACAGGCAGGGAAGCCTCTCTGAAAAGGTGGCATGTGAGCAGAGAGTGAGTTATGTGGGTATATGGGGAAAAGCATTTTTGGAAGAGGAAATAGTAAGTGCAAACGTCCTGAGGCACGTGTATACCTGGCATGTTGGAGGAGCAGTATCAGTGTGTTTGGGGCAGGGTGAGGGGGAGAGTGGAAGACCTGACGTCAGAGGGAGCAGCAGAACTGATCATGTGGGCCTCGCTGATCATACACTCTGAGTGAAGTCAGCAGAGATGGGCTATCTTCTGACTTATATTTGAATAGACTCACACTGGCTGCTGCATGGAGAATTCACCATAGCAGGCAAGGCCAGGGTGGCAGTAGTCCATGCGAGGGTGGCCTGGATGGTGGCTTAGGAATTTGGATCGGGTTGTAGCAGTGGTGATAAGTGGATGAACAGAAATCATTCAAATCCCAGCCCACCATTCTTTAACTGTGTGCCCCCTGGGCAGGTTACTTTACCTCTCTGAGCCTCAATTTTCTCATCTGGAAAGTGAGATTGATAATAACACTAACCTACATGAGACTATTTATGCCCAGACATACGCACAGGCCTGGCACACATTTGGTGCGCAGTCAGTGACACCTCACAGCCATGATTAGCTTCATGATCCCATTGCACAGAGGCTAACATTCACGGTGGAGTAAATGAGCCCAGAAGAGCTGAGGAGGTAGAAGAGACAGCTGGTTCATGGGGATTTAAACATGTTTAAATTCCCCAGTGTCTTGGGGTTCAGCTGGGTACTGCCCTCCACGGCCTGCCTGTTGCTTGCAGGCCCCAGGGCAGAGATGCCCTTCCGCCTCCTGTTGGTTTTTTACCTTCGGTGAAGTTTCAGCTGAGAAACCTGCCCCGCCAGTCTCTGGGCCCAGTCCACCCTGTGCTCTCCCTGCCTATTCCTCCCCTCATGGGCTTCCAGCTGTTACTGCAAAGTCAACAGTGGCCAGGAACAAGGACAGAAAAAGGGAGGGGACAGAAGGGAGGCTGACAGCCACTGTGTTCCCTGCAAGTATGAAGAATTTACCTCAGGATTTCTGTTGGAGGTAATGGGCTGGTGGCTTCAGTGCCCGCAGATCTGGCCTCCTGGCTGGAGACAGGTGATGGTTATGCTAGTGACCAGGGGTGGCTTTGGGACAGGAGGAGACGGTGACCTTCCCTGCCACAGTCATCCCATTCATTGGTTCACGCATCCATCGATTTATTCCAAACACTAAGGGTGTTGTGTGCTAGGGCTTGGGGTCCCTGCCCACCAGGCTCATTTGTTGGATATAGTGAGAGTCAGAGAGAGGAAGTGACTTTCCCAAGGTCACATAGTGAGTTGTTGGTAAAGTCTGCCTAGGACTGCTTGTCCAGTGCTTTGACTAATGAGTGAGAGCTCAGTTTGTCTGGCCACTTCTTGGGTGACTGAGGCCAGACTGTGCCAGTCTTGCTGGTGAGGGCACAGGACAAAGGCTGTACCTTCATATTGCTAGGAGCCTTGACCAGTGTAGGTCAGGGACCCCTGCCATGCTGTATCTCCTCAGCCCACTCAGGGTCATCTCTCTGGATCAGTTTCCCCATCTCTCAAATGGGAACCTGTTGCCTGGCCAACCTCTCCAGGTTACTATGGGGAATGTGAGACTGCTTTTCTAAAGCTCATGCCACTAAGACTGACTCAAGCAGGACAAGGTCACATGATGAGAATGGGGATGGAGAGGGTGAGGTGAGTTCCAGATTTCCCTGGATTTCTGTGCTGTGTTCCAGTTTGTCAACCATCACTTCTGGGCAGTCTATAGCTGTGTGTATCTAGGGACTGTGGGGGAGGATCTAGCCTGTTCTCAGAAAGCTCCATTCTGAGTGGAAGACACAGCCCTGTCCTCAGGGAACTCCAGTCTGAGGGGGAGACATAGTCCTGTCCTCAGGGACCCCTAGTCTGAGGGGGACACAGCCTTGTCCTCAGCGAGCCCCAGTCTGAGGGGAGACACAGTCCTGTCCTCAGGGAGCCCCAGTCTGAGGGGAGACACAGTCCTGCCCTCAGGGACACTCAGTCTGAGGGGAGACACCGTTTCTCCTTTAGAGTCATAAATCTAAGGGCTAAAATTACAAAAATTTCATCCAATGGTCTGCAAGCCCCTATAGCGCTCCCTCAGAAGTTGCTGTGTGAACTGGGTCCCTGACGTCATCTCTAGCTCAAAAGGAAAAGCACCCTCTGCCCACTGACCCTGAAGCTGACCTTGTGGAGTGTCTCAGCTCCTCCTCCTGCCCACTGCTCTCCCCCTCTGCCAGGGAGGCTCCCATTGGGTGAGTGGCCTCTGCCTCCTGTCTTCCCACTCTGGCCCCCATACAACTATGTGTTCAGTCAGTTAGGCCTCTTCGTCCCTAAGCTCTGATGCTGTCACAGTGGGGTGGTGGCCCTGTGGGAAGCAGGGAGGGTACTCAGCATAGACTTGTCATAGCTACTGCTCATACACAGTAGGGGCCCTCACAGCGACTGTGTTGCTGCCACACTTGGAGCTATGTGTCCAGCCATGTGAAACCTCATGTTGACTGATGCCACCTGACTGGGCCAGTTGTCAGCACCTGCCCCACTGCCAGCCACAGGCTCTCAGGTGGCCCCTGCAGAAGATTCTGTCCTTTCAACCTGCCCATGAAGTGTCCAGTGCCTGTTCATCTCATATCCAGTCTCCCACTGAAGCCTTCAGGGGAACAGACACTGGGAACATGCTGAGGGCCAGGGCTGGGGCCAATGGAGTCAGAAAGGCCCAGCTTCTATTTGGTGACACTGAGCTGTAGGCCCAGGAGAGAGCATCACACCCCTTCCCACGTGGCCTCCCTCAGCAGAGTTCTACCCTCAAACTTGTTCTGGTCCTTTGTCAGTCATGGCCCCGCCACACAATAGCCATGGCTTCTCCCTTCTTGTCTGCCCTCTTATTCCACAATCAAGCCGCTTCAGACCTACTCCAAGTAGGGCTTACATGTAAAAATATCCCGGCTCTTTTTGAGCTTGCTATCTACTATTTTTATCAAATGGTCCAAGCAAAGCATGGCTGAAAAAAGGGAAAATCATATAGCTTTGTTTGCCAAACTCAATAGAAATAGTAACAGGGTGGGCTATTTTTAACAAGATGAATACCCCTGTCCTCTGAGGTCTCCCCTGGCCCCACACCAGCCTCCTTTGTCTCTCTGCCTGGACAGCAGATTTTAAAAAACGCCCACTGTTGCCAAACCACTAAATGCACCCAAGACAGTGTTTGAGGCTGTTGGAGCCAAGGAGGACTGTGGGGGGTATTTCTTTTTCTTTCTTTCCCCTTTCCTTCCCTCCCCTGAAGGAAATCACAATCTTTTGTTTGAAAAACCTTCCAGGTTGGTTTTTGAGGCCTTTCCCTGCTTGTCCCCCACCTACGGGAACAGCAGAGGCTACTCTGAAACATGCGGTGGTTTGGACAGAGTGACCTCACAGGCCTGGAGTGGACTGTGGCGGTCCGTGGTGACCCGTGGTGGCCCTGGAAGTTTCCTGTGCTAAGCTGTGGCAGGACAGGAACACAGATTGAGTCCACAGAAGTCGGAACCCAGTGGACAGAGCCGAGGGGAGAGTTTTGGGGGAGGGCTGTAAGGTAGGAAGCCCTAAGGGGTCTTCACTTGGCTGCTGTTCAGGTAGATATATAGGGACTGGTAAGCTGAGGCATTACTGTCTCTCAACTCAAGCTGCCCCCATTTGGCCACAACAAAGTCACAACTGGGCTCAGGGGTACAGACTGGACAAAGGAATCCCATACCATGGGAAAACCACCCATCACTGTTGAGCAGTGCAGTGTGGGGCATGCCAGTTCAGAAGTCGGGCAAGTCACTGCCCTTTTCAGGCCTCAGTGTCCCCTGTGCACCATGTGGGCCTGGATTAGCCTGGGATCCCTGGGGTGTGTGTGGGCCTGTGTGAGGTTAAATAACTATTTTGGCAGCAGTTTTCTTTGTGGTTGGGAAGGGAAAAAAATAGCATTAATTGAGTATTTAATCTTATAACAATCCATTATGACCCTCACAGTATTGAAATTTACAGATCATCTCTCTTCTCTAGCGGCCCTATCTGAGATGGATTAAAAAAGTTCTTGGAAAATGAAATGAAAAGATAATAGAATATTTCTATAAACTTTCTGAGCTCCCTCGTATAAAGTCTAAGCAGGACTGTGGTTGACAGTCTTGAAACACTTGCTCATTCTGGACCAATCATTTGGGCTGAGGAGATGGGATTCTGTGATTGCCCGTCTCTGGTCCAATGTCAGGAACATGAGGTGTGGCAGTCCTGCCCAAATCACAAGGACTAGGAGACAGAGCTGTTTCCACCAGGACAGTGCTGGGGAGAGGGTGGAGATGCCAGGCTATGAGCCCCTATAGGTGATGGGGCTATGCCTTGCCTCAGAGTCCTCCCATCAACTCCTTGCTGACTGTCACATTATTCTGCTTCCTGCAAAGGGAGGAAGAAGTGGCCTTGTGTGTGTGTGTGTGTGTGTGTGTGTGTGTGAAGAGGGCCCCAGGATAGTTCCTCCCTACTTGCTCTGCTTAACCACATTGGATCCATGACCTGTGCCTGTCTCCATACATGCTCTTTCTTGTCTCTTTCTAGACTTTTGCACATGCTGTTCCCACTAGTTGCAATGCCCTTCCCACCACCCTCACCTTCTCCATTTGAAGGACTCCCATACAGTTTTTAAGACTTTCCTCTGGGAAGACTTTCCTGTCCCTGCGGTCCTGGCAAGATCTTCCACCTAGTGCTTCCTTCAGCAAATGATGAGTGTATGCACCTGCCTGCTTGGGACAGGGACCATATCATCTTCATTCTGCTTCCCCAAAGAAGATGTGTGGTGAATGGATAAAAGAGAGAAGGGACAGGCCAAATAGGAAATGAAGAAAGAAAGAAAGAGAGTGATAGAGAAGGAGGGAGAGAGGGAGGAAGATAGGAAGGGAGGAGGAGGAGAGCAGAATGGGAAGAGAGAAGGGAAGAACAGTTAGATCTGGGGCCTTAGGGTTGAAATGACTCAGCAGCACCATGCTAGGAAGAATGGGAAGGAAAGTCCTGGCTGGGGACAGGAGCATCAGTGGGTTCTCCAGTCCTGGTAGTTCTGGCCTGAGCTGCTCTCCTGGAGATGAGGGCATCATAAGTGGGTAGAGAAATCTGCCCCAATCATTCAGAAGCATCTATGGAAGGTCCACTGTGTGCCGGCTGCTATGTTGGGCCCAGGGCCTTTCTCTCTTCCTAAGGAGGGGCCAGAGTGATGAGGAGCAGGGCCCTCACAGCTGTTTGCATTTCTGGGGAGATGGATTGCCGGCTCTGGGCCGATGACCTCTTTGCCTTGCCTGGGCTGCTTCTTTTACAAAGGACGTTGCCAATCTTGTCCTGCTTGAGTCTCACCCACAAGAAGCTCTGAGAGAAGTGGGGCTCCTCTTGGCCCCTTTTGGGATGCAGCTGCTGGCTCTCACCAGGATAGCTCCCCAGACACCACCCTTGCCCCAGGGAAAGGAAGGAGCCAGTAGTCGGTGGCTGGCAGGCCGAGTAATGAATCGCCCAAAGTTTGCCGCCTGTCTGAATAGCTTTGCTTCTGAAAGAGGCTTGTGACAAAGGGTACATTGACGTCGTCCGCCAGACAAGGAGGGCCGAACACACGCAAGCACAGGGGAAGCCCCTTTGGGAGCCAGGGGAGGAGGCAGCAGGGACTCAGACAGGAGTCTCCTTCTCTCCCTGAATCTGCTTGGGGGGTTGACTGGGCCCTCCTCCTCCTTCTCAATTCTGGGGCCCAAAAGGGTTCAGGCCTGGGCTGTCTGAGGTGACAGTAGATTCCCCTCGGGAGGTCTGTGGCCTAGAGTGACCAGCTGAGCTGGGTGGGGGCTGGGGTGGAGTGGAACTGGCTCACACAGAGCAAGCACTTGGCCGCTTGGTTGAGAATTTAAAATGCATCTGTCCTTTGCTGGACGCTCCCTTCTCCTGGGGTCCTGATGGCCAGGATGCTCCCCAGGCCTCTTCTGGTCCTGGCCCCAGGTACACTGGGCGTTCCTGGATGTCTGGGTCTGTGTCCTGTGTGTCTGGGGGGCCCTAGGGTGTCTGGCAAAGTGAATGGCCCAGGGTGGGGACCCTTGAGCTCATTCACAGTTCTGGATTTGATTATGATTTTGTTTGTTCAGAAATGATTGCGAATAGCATTTTTTTGTTCATTCAATTTGATGTGCATGTGTATGTACATATTTGGTTGTCTCCACATGAAAATCTGGCTCTGTGGGGCCTGATTGTTTGTGGACCCACCTTTAGGTCTGAAGTAATTCATGTATTTATTCAACAGGCTTTTTAGGGGCAGGGGATGAGTGTACAAAGGGCTACTCTAACTCTCCAGGCTGCCCTGGGCCCCTGTCCCTGCAGTTAACAGAGACACTGGACCAGAAATCTCTCTCAGGTTGATCCCCCACGACTCATGAGGACAAACAAAGCAGTTGGTCCCAGGACCTAGGTCTGTAGCCTTGTCATTTCATGGGCCACTTTCCAAAAGGAATGTCTACTGTGGCTTGGCTCAAGAGCTCTGTAGTCCACATCACCCAGATGTGTGTGTGTGTGTGTGTGTGTGTGTGAACTGAGTCAGAATGCTGAGTGCCACTTACTGGCATGAGGACAGCAATAGAGTCTCTATAGTAACTGACTTATCCTCCTTATACCTCAATTTTGTCATCTGTGAAGTGGGACCAATAGGGGTAACAATAATAATAATTCACTGGGTTTATTGTGAAGATTGAACAAGTTAATACTCGTAAAATACTTAAAGGATGTAGGCATTAAATAAATGTTAGGTTTATTATTATTATTAAGTAAGACCTAATTATTATTCGAAGGAGCTCTGGTAGCGTAGTTGTTACAAATCGGGCTGCGAACCTCAAGGTCAGCAGTTCGAAACTACCAGCTGTTCTGTGGGAGAAAGATGAAGCATTCTGCTCCCGTAAATATTTACAGCCTCGGAAACCCTGTACAGGGTCACTATGAGTCAGAACTGACTCCACGGCACATAACAACAACAACAACAACAATTATTATTGGAGTCTTGGTGTGGTGCTGCAGGATAATGTGCTGGACAACAAGGTCAGGTTGAGCCACAAGGTCAGAGGTTCAAACTCACCAGCTGCTCTCCGGAAGCTCTAGACAGGGTTGCCATGCGTCGGAACTGACTAGACAGCTAACAGCAATAAATATTATTATTGGGGGGCAATAGTGGCTCAGTGGTGGAATTCTTCCTTTCCATGCAGGAGAACTGGGTTTGATTCCTGGTCAGTGCATTTCAAAAGCAGCTACCTCCTGTCTGTCAGGGGAGGCTGGCATATTGTTATGAAGCTGAGCAGGTTTCAGCAGAGCTAACGGACTAAGACGGAATAGGAAGAAAGACCTGGTGATTTATTTTTGAAAATCAGTCAATGGAAACCTATGGATCACAACAGAATATTGCCCAATCCCCCAAAGATCATGTGGGTGGCACAGAACTGAACAGTGTAACATTGTTGTGCATGGATGAAGCAGGCAAGTTCAACAACAACAACAACACTGTTATGATTACCATTGCTATTGTTATCACCCCAGAGGCTGTCAGCTGTTTGATTGGATTCCCCAGTAGCAAATCCTGAGATGAGGATTTGTGATTTAGGCATCTCTAGGGCAGTGCTTGGAGAAAACTGAAGAGGGATTGGGAGCATGGAGTGGAGAAGCAGGGTGGGAAGGAAGAGGCCAAGCAAGGATGAGGTTTCATGTGAAGTGTTGCAGAGAGTGACTTCAGTTTGGTCCTCTAGGGAGCTTGGGAATGTAGGTGGAATGTCAGGTCGTCCTCACCTGAAGAGCTGGGCTTTACTCTCCAGCACCGTAGTCTGTGTACCAAGGCTAAGGGCTGCCTTGGGGCATGTACACTCTTTGACACTTTTGTTCTGTAGGAAAGAAACTCCACACCTGAGAGCAGTCATCCAGGGAAGAGCTCACAGAAAAGGAAGTACACAGATGGTGCCCGGGGCAGGAAAGGAGATGTGGGATCTCTGAGGTGAAACCAGCAGACTCCTCTAGAGAAAACTATTGTAGGAAACAAATGAGCAGAGCCTGGCAAGGGCTTGGTACAAGCAGATGTCCCATTCTCTCTCCTCACCAACTACAGGTTGTTTGTAGTCCGAAGCAAGTATCACTTGGGGTCTGGGAGGCCTTGGACAGGCACCCAGCCCCATATATTTGTGTAGGACAATGATTGTATCCATGGTATCAAGGAGCAGGGAGCAGGGCAAAGAGGAGGAGGAAGGAGAAGGAGAAAAAGAAGAAAGGAAGACACAGAGTCACTGTACCAAAAAGAATTGGTCAATGTTCAACCATTTCAAGAGGTTGCATATGATCAAGAATTGATAGTATTGAAGGAAACAATTCCAGCTGCACTTAAGGCGCTGGTGAAAAACAAGGCTCCAGGGATCAGCAGAATACCAGTTGAGATGTTTTCTATGCCAAGAAATTTGACCAACTGGAAGAGACCCATATTTATGCACATTCCAAAGAAAGGTGACCCAACAGGATGCAGAGTTATTGAACAACATCATCAATAGCATATGAAAGTAAAATTTTGCTGAAGATAATTCCAAAGTGGTTGCAGCCATATATAGACAGGAAACTGCCAGAAGTTCCAGCAAGATTCAAAAGAGGATGTTGCTGATGTCAGATGGATCTTTGTTGAAAACAACGAATATCAGAAAGCTGTTTACTTGTGTTATAGTAAGTATGCAAAGGCTTTCAACTGTGTGAATCATAACAGATTATGGAGAATAGGAATTCCAGATCACTTAATTGTGCTCATGCGGAAGTGTACATAGACTTGGAGGTAATTGTTGATGTAGAACAAAGGGATACTGCATTGTTTAAAATTAAGAGAGGTGTGTGTCATGGTTATATCCTTTAATCATGCCTACTGTTGATGCCCTAAGCACATATTTATTTATAGGATAGTCTGCCTCCGAGTATATCTCCGTGGGAATGCAAACCAGTCAGTGCCTCTCACAGCCCAGGACCAGCCTGTGGTCACGGTCTGGAGTAGTGGCAGACCCTAGGCACCATCCTTGAATGTTTCCCTGGAGACTACCCTTCCCGGGAACTGGGAAGAACATTGGAGGAAATTACAGGCCCTGAAGTGACACACTTATGAGCTAGGTAAACCCAAGACCCTTCTGGAGAGTCCCTGGTGGCTGGTGGAGTTGAAGCAGAGGCAGAAAGGCCATCTGTTGGGGGTGAAGGGTCTCTGGATAGTGCAAATGGTTGTGCTCAGATATTAACTGACCAATTGTAGGTTCGAGTCCACTCAGAGTGACCTCAAAAGAAAGGCCTGGCCAGTTACTTCCAAAAAATCAGCCATTGAAAACGATATGGAATACAGCTCTACTCTGACACACACACGGGGTCGCCATGAGTCAGAGCCAACTTGACCACAACTGGCTTTTGCAATAAGGAAGATAAAAATAACAATGCTATTGCCTTGGGTGCACTGAGTCACCCCCGTGTTTCAGGGTGGTCCCTTTAGGAGAACCATCTTATTTAATGCTCACAGCACCTCTGTGCAGCCACTGCTCCAGGTTCTCTTTCTTACAGATAAGGCTGAAAACTCAGAGAGGTAAAATTTCAGGCCTAGAGTCACACAACTTCTGACCTCCCTGCTTCCTTAACCCAGTAGGCTCAGCCTGGCCATGTTGGTCCTAGCTGTGAAACTTGCAAGGGCTCCTGCTCCCTCAGGATAAAAGCCAACGGCCTCCATGCCTTAGCCTGACCTGGCTTCCCAGTGCCCCCTAACTTTCCTGGGACTGCTCCACTCACTCACTCCACACAGTCACACACAAGGAGGACTTTGCTGTTCTTCAAATTTAGGAGGCCCCGTCCCACCCCAGGGGGTTTGCCTTGCTGTTCCCTCTGCCTGGAAGGCTCTTCCCCAGATTCCCTCATGCCTCTGTCCTTCACTTACTTCTGGTCTCAGCTCCACTGTCACCATCTGAACACTCTCACATCGGGACCTCTAGTCCCTGAAATTTCCAACTCATAGCAACACTATGTACAACGGAATGACTACTCGCTTCTGCTCCTTCTTCACCGTCATTGCAATGTCTAACCCATTGTTGCAGATACTGTATCAATCCATCCAACGGAGGCTCTTCTTACTTCTCGCTGATCCTCTGCTTGCCATCAAGTCTACTCATGGGACCCCATGTGTGTTAGAGTAGAACTGTGCTCCATAGGGTTTTGAGTGGGTGATTTTTCAGTAGTAGATCACCAGACCTTTCTTTTGAGGTGCTCTTGATGGACTCGAACCTCCAACCTTTCAGTTAACAGCTGCCTGTGTTGACCATTGACACCACCCAGTCCACTGCTGCTCATTGGATCTTAACTCATAGTGACCAGGACAGAGCAGAACTGCTCCGTTGAGTTTCCAAGGCTGAAAATCTTTATGGAAGCAGACTGTCACATCGTTCTGTGGAGTGACTGGTGGGTTCGAACCACAGACCTTTTGCTTAGTAGCTAAGTGCTTAACCACGGTGCCACCAGGGCTCTTTCTATACTAACCAGAGTCTGTTTGTTCTCTTTGCCCTCCTTTACTTCTGTAGTATTGATTAGTGTATTGCTGTCTCCCTTTAAGGAATCTTTAAGGTTCGTCTCTTAAAGCAATGGACTGAAAAATGAAAGGTCTGAGGTTCTGACCCACAGACAGAGAAAGACGTGGCAGTCTGATTCTGCAAAGATTGTTGTTGTTGTTGTTAAGTACCATGAAGTCAGTTCCAACTTATAGCGACCCTGTAGAGGGTTTCTGAGGCTGTAAATCTTTATGGGAGCAGAAAGCCTCATCTTTCTCCCATGGAATGGCTGGTAGTTTCGAACTGCCAACCTTGAGGTTAGCAGCCCGATTTGTAACCACTACGCTACCACAGCCTTGGAAAACTGTGGGCAGCGCTATTCTGCTGATAGAGTTGCTATGAGTCAGAATCGGCTCAAAGGCAATCGACTTTGGCACTAGATTACTAACCCCTTAGGTTAGCAGTTCAAATCCACATGTGCTGAGCCTGGTAGTACCCACAGGTTGACTGTGAACTTCCTCCCTGGACTCAAGACTCCTAGTGGGACTGCCAAGTGGACTGGCAAGGGGGTGTCTCCTTTAGCATCTCTTTGCCTGTGATTACTGTACCTTTCTTAGTGGTTCCCCAGAAGAATTGTTACGAGAACAAGCCCCTCCCAACATATACACCTTCCTTCACTCCTCCCTGTACAACTGAGGGGCCCAGGAGCAAGTTTCCAGTCTCCGAGAGGACTACAGGTGCCTTGGGGGAGGGTGACTTGCAAGTTCTGAAGGGCAGACTCCAAGAACTTCAAAAGCCCCAGCCCAGTCTGGTGGCCTTTGAGCTGTTACTGTCTTCTCCAGACCAAGACCATCTCAAGGGTGGGACCCAGTGTGACTGGTTTGTGGCCCCCAAACCCAGGAAAGGAATGCATTCTCAGCAGCCAGTGGCGTGGGTTCAAGCCTTACCTCCACCATTTTCTAGCTGGGAGACCTTAATTAAGTGACTACTCATCCACTCCCCCATGCCTCAGTCAGTTTCTCTGTAGAATGGGTGGTGATGTTAACTGAGCACTTAGGAGAGTGTCAGGCACCTAGTAGGCACTCAGTAAGTGCCAACTGTTATAGTCCCATCACCTCTAGGTGGTCCTCCCTGAGCTGCAAAGGAGTTTGGGATTGGGGCTAGCTCGGCTTTCTCCCTAAGGTGACCAGATCCCCTAGGAGATGCATAAGCAGAAGGGGCCCCTCACAACTGTCCCTAGGCCCCTGGAAGCTGTGGCTGGAATGGAAAGCCCCGAGTCACCACATTGTTTGGATTGGGTTTCTATTCCCAACATGGGTGAAAGGACTGCTATTTATGGGCTATATCCCACCCCCCCGGGCGGCCAGACAGTGCGTGGGTTGGGGACCACAATGGCTGGCAGCTGGCCTACCCACCCCCCCTCGCCCTATGCTCTGTGACCGGGGCACATTACAAACTTTGTTAACCCCGGGAAGGAGCACAGTGTAATGTCACCTACTCCTCATCTGCCCTCTTCCCTCCACCAGGGTCTCTTTTGAGGAGAGGTGAGTTCTCAGGGACTGGGGGTAGCCAGAAGGGTGGGCAATAACACACACCATACCTTTCCATTTCTACCCTGATAATGGACTCCTATCCAGGCTCGCTATGAGTTGGAATCGACTCAACGGCACTTAACAACAACAACAACAATGATACACATGTCACATGATGTCCAGTGACAGAAGTCTCACTTCTGCTGCTCATGAGGTGTGATCTTGGGCAAGTACCCCAATCTCTTTGTGTCTCAGTTCCTACTGTAAGATAGTGTTAATTCTAGTACCTGCTCATAGAGTCGTTGACGATTCAAAGAATGGGTACATGGAAAATGCTTAGTATACAGCTGGGCACATAGAAAGCACTCCATTAAGGTTGGCTGGATTCTTAGGAGTCCCTGGGTGAAGCAAATAGTTATGTGTTTGACTACTAAATCTATTAACTGGACGGCTAGCAGTTTGGACAAATCCAGAGGCACCTTGGAAGAAAGACCTGGTGATCTGCTTCGGAAAGATCACAGTCTCGAAAACGCTGTGGTGCACAGTTGTGCTCTGAAACATACGGAGTCCCTGGTGCTGCAAAAAGCTCTCCATTACTAACTAAAAGGTTGGCGGTTTGAACCCACCTACCTTGGAAGAAAGTCCCAGCTGTCTGTTTCTGAAAGGTCATAGCTTTGAAAGCCCTGTGGAGTGTCATTCTGCTCGGCATACATGGACTCACCATGAGCTGAAATCAACACGACAGCCACTAGTTGTTTTTTTTGTTTTGTTTTGTTCTGGGGGATTCTTCTCTCTACAGGGTCTGATACAGGATGGCAGCCCAAGCACTCTTTACCAGGTCCTGTTCTCTGTACTTGGTAGGGAGTGCTGCCCCCACTATGCAGATGGACAAAGTGTGCCCTAAAGGGAGGAAATGACCTTCTCATGGTTGCACAGGGGGGATTGCAGAGCCCATGCCCTCTGATTACCAGCTCAGGGTTTTCCCCTTTGCCCACCAGACTGCCTCTTGATCTTGGACCACTCACTCCAGTCCTTCCCTCAGCCCCTCACCAAATAGGAACTTGGCTGGCCAATCCTAGCAGGTGAAGGTGAAGATCTTGACAGGTGTCAGTGCAGCCAGGAGCCAGGCTGCCTGTCTGGGTGGAGCCTCTAGCCAGCCCACTCAGGACAGGGGCTAGTTTTAGCATTCGGTGTTTGCCTGGCGACAGAGGGAGGGGAGATATTTGTAAAGGGTCAGACTGGTGGTGTCCCTTGGCTTCCAACTGGAAACGGCTCTCAGATGTGTGGCTAGTTGGCTGGGAACACGAGGCTTTGGTAAGTCTTTTGCCTTCTTTACAGAATTGGCCGTTGCTCCTTTTAGTCGGCCCTCTTGCCAAGCCCACAGCTTCTGTCCCTGGCTCCCTGCCACCAAGATGGTGACAGCCTTCTCAGGTCTGGTGACATGAGCAAATTGGGCAAAGTGTGGTTTCCTGGCCCTGGCCCGGCATCTCCCCTACGCTAATAAACCTGTGGCTAACCATCCATGGCCTCATGATCTGTGGTTAGAGCACAATGCCAAGGAGGTCAAGGTCAGACTCTACGCTGCTAGCTCACATGGAGGAGCCCTCTGCTCCCCTCAGCCTGCAGTACTCTCTGGGTGTCCGGGACTAGGGGCTAGGGCTAGGGAGGGCTGTGAGCCAATGAGGGGGCCTGAGCTGATGCCACACAAGGCGTGGGGCTGGGTGCTCTCCTTCACAGAGGCTGGCATGTATGTTGGTGGGAAACCACTGAAAGATCAAGAAAGTGCCAGGTTGGCAAGCACACGGCCACTGAGTCTGCCCTCTAAATTGCTTGGAGAATCCCATGGAGCAGCCACAGCGACATAGTGTGGAGGTGAAGAGCCTAGGTTGCCTGCACCCAAATCCTTAATGGGACACTTAGGAACAGTGTAGCCCTAGCAAGACATGTGGCCACTCTGTGCCTCAGTGGCCTCATCTATAAAATGGGGCTAATCACAGGCCTGTTGTGAAGATGATGTGAATTAAGACACAGAAGCCCTTCTGGCTGCTTTATGAGTGGCAGCTCTTGTTAACATCCTCGACTCCAGCTCCTGATCCATGGGTCCCCTCACCTGTACCCCCTGTACTGATCTCTGCTATATGTCACCCACTCCCTGCAGACCCTTCCCTGGTGCTCCAATGACCTGGGGAACACTGGCTACAGGCTGTCAGGTTGGGGGGGCTTTCAGGCTTTCGGCCTTATGGAGCCTAGGCTACGTGGACGGCCCTCTCTGCACCTTCTGGAAAGTTCCTCTCCCCACCCCTTCCAGAAAGCAGCTCAGTGTCCTCAGAGAAGAGGGACACAGGTCAGGTGCCCTGCTCTGCTCTTGTGGCTCCTGTCTGGGAGGGTGGGGCCGCTGAGCTCAGGTCTATAAATAAGGTATCTGGGAGGACTGACTTTAATTTGCACTTTACCTATTGGTGTTTACTTTGCTATTTCCAATATGGTCATTTAATTTTGCAGGGCGCCTGGCTTGGGGTGGGCACCTAGGGTGTGCGGTTACCTGACCGCATGAGGAGTGACTCCTGTGTCCCTGGGCAGCTCTGGACAGAGATGCCTCAGGGATAGCCCTGTAGAGGCCGCAGGGAAGGACACAGCATGGAGGGGCTCACCTACACACCGAAAGCCTCTCTTCCCAGAGCCACTCGCCAACTGCCTTCTTCTTTCTGGCTTCCTCCTGATAGCAGTACCAGGACCCTCTTCTCTATGGCCGTCCAACACGCCTCTTGCTGCCCCTGGCTCTTCCTGCCATCCAGGCTACTCTCCCCAGGCTTTTGTGTTGGTCAGCTCGGCCTTTGAAGCTGCTTTCTCTCCAGTTGCTTGATCTGTTTTAATTCTTTGTGTTTTGTTGCTTCTATGAGAGATGAGCTCCCTGAGGGTAGATCTATGTCTCCCCCTCAGACTGGGGCTTCCTGAGGGCAGTACTGTGTCTCCCGTCAGTCTAGGGATCCCTGAAGACAGGGCTGGGTCTCCCGCTCAGACAGGTGCTTCCTGAGGGCAAGGGTGTTTCTCCAGCTCAGACTGGGGTTTTCTGGGGACAGGACTGTGCACCTTCCTCAGCTTGTTGTTGTTGAGTGCTATTGAGTTGGTTCCAACTTATAGTAACCTTGTATAGGGTTTCCAAAGAGCAGCTGGTGAATTTGAACCACCAACCTTGGAGTTAGCAGTCCAGAGTCACACAAGGAGTCCTTTGTCAACTTTTGTTGTTGTCAAGTGCTGTCGAGTTGGTTCCAACCCATAGTAACCTATAAAGGATTTCCAAGGCGGGAATTCTTTGCCAGAGCAAAAAGCCTCATCTTTCTCCCTTGGAATTACTGGTAGAATCGAACCACCAACTTTGTGGTTCGCAGTGTGGTGTTTATCCTACAGAACAGAACCTCTGTTCTTCCTTTCCTCAGAAGTTGTTATTGTTAAGTGCTATCAAGTCAGTTCCCACTCATAGTGACCCTGTTTCTTAAAGTATGAGAGGACTCCTGGTGTGGCACTGTAGGATAGATACTGAACTGCTAACCACAAAGCTGGCAGTTCAAACCCACCAGCCACTCCTTGGAAACCCTATACAAGGTGGCTATGAGTTGGAACCAACTCAATGGCACTTAACAACAACAACAATGATACCCCTCTGGTCAGGCTGTGTCCACTACAGCCACCAGGAGAGCACTTGTCCTGTCCTCACTGACCAGCAGAGCTGGCTAGCAGGACCACATTTTGACTTTTAGGTGCCACAGCCACTTTTACTTTCATGAGCCAGTTCCTCAATAAAGTAATGTTCAAAATGATATTTTTAAAATTGTGTCGGTATAAAGACAGATATATTAATCTTATATGTTAAAACATTTCCTTTAACCTGAAAAGATCACTTTTTCCTTCTAATTTTGAATTAAATTATTTGTCTGTGGGTCCTAAAAGTCTCCTGAGCCTAGTTAGTCATCATGCCTACCATGCCTGGTGATTAAGTCGTCATGCCGGCTGAGGCCCATCGTATCCCGGCTGAGGCCCATCGTATCCCTTGGTTTATTTAAGCCTCCTGAACCCTGTGAATCAATCTGGGCCAGAACTCTTACCCCACACCATCAGCACCACTGCCACCATCGCTGTTGGCCCTGGGACCACATACCTGATGAGAAATGTTAGTTGCTGTTGAGTTGGCTCTGGTTCATGGCGACACCATGTACAACAGAGACAAATGTTGTCTAGCCCTGCGTCCCCTTCATGGTTTTGGTTCAATTCATTGTTGCGACCACTGTATCTTTCGAATGTCTTCCAAGCTTGGGGCTTTCTCTTCCAGCAGCATACTGGCTGCTGTGTTCTGCTGTGATACGTAGTGTTTACATTGGCTGCTTTTCAGAAGTAGATCGTTAGGTCTTACTTTGTAGTCTACCTTAGTCTGGAAGTTCCTCTGAAATCTGTCCACAATGGGAGACCCTGCTGGTATTTGAAATCCTAGTGACTGACATAGCTTCTAGTAACATGAAAGCCACCACAGTGGATAGACTGGCAGGTGGATGGATGGTAGATGAAGAAATAGGGGTGGTGTTGTTCTGTGAGGCCCTTGTTCCTTGCCAGGCACTGTGCTGAGCATAAAGCCACCTTTCTTTAATGCACACAGCCCTCTTATGAGGCAGGCATTGTGATTAGTCCCCATTTTACAGGAAAGGAAAATGAGGTTCAGATGAAAGAAGTGATGGGCTCAAGGCCACCCAGCCTCTCAGTGACAGGCTGAGCTGGAGGACCCAGGGGTCCTGGCTTCAGAAAGTCTAGGCCCTTCCACACCAGAGTGAGTTAAGGGCAGGACAAGGCCAGTGGCAGAGATTGGTTTGAGGAGTTAGGTTGAGGGGCCAGACTTCTCAGAACACACCAGAGAGAAGGTGAGAAGACTTAGCCAGTGATGGGGAGGCTGGGGCACTCAGGGTCATGACAGAAAGTTCCTTTGACCCAAGGACCCTAGCATCCCTGTGTGTGACAAGAGTTCTGACACCAGGTGGGCAAAAGTCCCTCTGTTATTCCTCTGGCCACCTCTAAGTTTCTTCAGTTGTTTCTTGCCTCATTTCTGACCTGTTTACTGTACTTTCAGTTCCCTATCTCTGAACAGGGGCAGTGATGGTTCAGGGCTAGAATTCTCACCTTCTGTGAAAGAGACCAGAGTTTGATTCACAGCCAACACAATTCATGCACAGACACCACCTGGCCTGTCTGCGGAGGCTTGTGTGCTACGATGATGTTTAGCATACTTCAGTGGAGTTTCCAGAGTAAGATGAACTAGGAAGAAAGACCTGGAGATCTACTTCAAAAAATCAGATAATAGCATTTCTATGGCTCACAACAGTCCAATGGATGGAGCAGAGCTGGGTAGTGTTTTGTTTCATTGCTCATGGGGTGGTCATGAGTTGGGGGCAAATTGATGGTATCTAACAGCAATATTCTCTCATTACTTCTTCACCTACTGTCTTTGGTCCTTTCTTCTTCTTCTCAGCTTCTCTCTCTGGGTGAGTGTGTGTGTGTGTGTGTGTGCGCACGCGTGTGCGTGTTTCCCTCTGCTGGTTTGTTAGATTCTCACTGTTTTTCCTCTCTCCTCCTAGCCACCTGTTTCTCCTCCTCTGAGGGTTTTTCTATCTCTACTGTCTGGCTCTGACAATTTGTGTCTTTCTTTGTCTTTCACTCTCATTTATTCTGAGACATGACAGTGACCGACCCAGCAGGGGCAACACATGCCGCAGACAAATTACCCAACAAAAGAGAAGAAGAAAACTGTGCTTCAAACGCACGCTAGGTACCTGGCCCTGATGTGTGTCAGTGTCAGGGGGAATGGAGGAGGCCCAGGAGCTAGTCAGGTGTGGATGCCCACTGCCAAGTCAGGGAGGGGCTCCTTCCCCACGCTATAGAGAAGAAGCAGAAAAGGCCTCTGTGCAGACCCAGCTCTGGTTGGCTTTCAAGCAGCAGGAGTTTCTCCGAAAGCCCACCCTTTGATCTTGGGCGACATAAAAGGAGCCATCTGCATTTATGCTTCAGACAGGTAGTGGGGGGTGGGGGGGAGCAGACAACTAGGGGAGGCTGCTTGGGTTCACATCTGGCCTCTTCAGTTAGAACCCAAGGGGAAAGCCCAGTGTTTGAGATCTATCTCCGCGTTCTGCCATCTTGGCTCTGGGGCCCCTCTGTCAATGTACGAAGGCAACAACTACCTTCCTGGGTTGTTTAATGAGGAAATAAGGTGGCAGGCTATAACTAAAAAGCCCTGGGAAGGGTGTCTGGGGGTTTGGTGTGGGGCAGGAATCGAGCCATACCCTGTCCAGGTGACTCTGGAGCTTGCTTTAAGCACCTTCTCGTGTGGAGACTCATTTCTTCCAGAAAGCCTCCCAAATCCTTGGGTCCTTCCCAGCCACTGACGCTCATCAGCTCTTGGCTAACTTGCTCATCGTCCATGTCAGAATTGTGCTGGCCAAGTCCATTTCCCCAGTAGGTCTGAGGATGGTCAAGAGGAAAGACCCCATCTTCCCTTTCCCTCATGGATCTGGGGCCTGGCCCAGGCGGGGTGCACAGAATGTCCCTGATCATAATAACACTTGCCTGTGGTCATGAGCAGCCTCTGAATCTCAAAACATGTTAGTCATCACCATAACATTTGATCCATGTCCAACCCGGTGAGGAAGGCAAGGCCTGGATTCATGTCCCCATTTTACAGGTGAAGACACTGAGTTCAAAGAGTTCAAATAACTTGCCCATGGTCAGTCAGTAAGTGACACTAATAAGAAACCCAGGCTCTCATCTGCCATTCCCATTTTACAGATGGGGAAACTGAAGTGGGGAGAAATGGAAGATGAACTTGTAAGAGACTATAACCTAAGCTTCCAGGCTCTTAACAACTGGACCACCCTCCCAACCTCCATAGGAGTAGACCTATTGGTGGTGGTGGTGGTGGTGGGGGGGTACCTGACTTTCAGAAAGGAGTCAGAGGATCTAAGATTATGTCAAGTCCATGAAGAAAGGGCTACCAGGGGTTCCCAGATGGTCCTGTGTGGCCCTGCCCAAAGGAGATGCCTCTGGTCTTGTATACAGGGGCAAGAGGAAGAGAGATGGACTGCTAAGAGCCTTCTTCTTTCTCTCCCTCTTTTTCATGCCAAGGAGAATACATGGCTTTGCCTTCACTTTCCAACAGGAGGAGCAGCAAGAGATAAGGACAGCCGGCTAGTCACACAGGAGCATCCCACAGCCCCCCACCCCCTTCTCTCCAGGCTGATTCCACCCTCATTTCAGACACAGGCTGTCTCTCACATGGTCTGGGGTCTCACCACAATGGGCAGACCTCCCTCCAGTCACCTCTGTACCTCTAAGGTCTGACTGAAAACTATTGAGTCCTTGATTTCAACCTGGGCCCTTCCAGGATTAGTGGCCCTGAGTGGGTTCCATGTTTTGTCTACCAAATACACTGAGTTTATTAATCACGGATCCATTTCCCCATTTTATTAATGAGGTACACATGCTCCTGAGCTTTTCAGTGTTTCCAGTGTTACTTCAATGACACTGTGCCAGCTAAGGACAGAGACTTGACGTATGAGTCTCATTAAGGGAATGGGTAGGATCTCCAGGTAAATGTATTTAATATTGGAAAAAGCTCAGGAGCCATCCTTACTTTTGTCCCGGGCTCCAGAAGGTTTGAGTTCTCATGTTTGGACACTTAAAGTAGTCATGGGCCTCTTCTGCACATGCATGGAGTCCAGACACACGCACAACCAAGGAACCAGCAGCTGGGTCTGGGAGGAATGACTTGCTTGCCACCAAGTCCCTCAGGCTCAGCTTCTCCTCTCCTGACTCTGGGATGTGCAATTTCTCTCCCGAAGCTGTTCAGTTTCAGCTCTTCCCACCTGAGTTGTGAGCTGGGTAGGATTCAGAGACCTACATCTAGTGGAGCCATAAGACCCGTGCAATGTTCCAGGAGGGGAGCAAAGCTGGCATCACATGAAAGGCTCATGGAATTGGGCGTGTACTCACTCTAGTTGGGTGAGTACATAGTGGTCATTTCCTGCCAGGATAATGCTTTAAGTTCTACAGGAATGGCAGAGAGCACCAGGCTTCTAGTAGCCCATGATCATAAAGTCCCATGTATGTTGCTTGAGACTGCACTCTGTGATTTATTTTTGCTGGCAGATTTACCTCCTTAATTAGATTTGGCTTCAGCTTATGTTAAAATTAGTATGCATTCCTTAAGAAGGTACCCCAGCAGATGGAGTGGGGATCAACTGCCTGATAGGGGCTGGAAAGTGCCTACCTGACAGATGGTGTCAGCCACAGATAATCCTGGAGTTGGAATAGCCACCTGGAAAACTGGAAATCCATAGTATCTGGAAGGTTCTGGGGGTGATGCAGGTCCCTGCGTGATGCAAGTGGTTTGTGATCAGCTGCTAACCTAAAGGTTGGCTGTTCAAACCCATCCCAGAGGGCCACAGAAGAAAGGCATGGTGAACTGCTCCTGAAAAGATTGTTGTTGTTGTTGTGTGCCATTGACTTGTTTCTGACTCATAGTGACCCTGTGTAGGGTTTCTGAGGAGCGGCTGGTGAGTTTGAACCACTAACTTTGCAATTCAAACCAACCTTGAGATTAAGTGTTTATCCCACTGTGCCACAAAGATTACACTCAAGAAAACCCTACGGATTGATTCTACTCTGTAACACATGGGGTAGCCAAGAGTTGGAATTGCCTTGATGGCAATGAGTTTGGTTTGGTTTGTTTGTGTTTGGCAGGGCAGGCAGATGCCAGGACTGATGTGGTAGATGATGGTGAAAAGAACTGGCAGGTTTGGCCTCCAGATGGGATGGAAGATGAACTCATCATTCAAAAAGTCCCTGGGGCTGTTGTCCAACTCCTCTATTTGCAGACATGGAAGTTGGAGTCCAGGGTGAAAGTGACCCTGAATCCCACAGCTAACAAACCTAGAGCCAGGATTTGAACTCACATCTCAGGGTTACCAGTCTAATGCTACACACTCCACCGTGCAGAAGTCCGACGAACACTTGGCCCTTCTTCCCTCCTGTGAGTGAGAGGAGTGAGGGGGTCAGGGTCAGGGTCAGGGGGTTGGGACTGGGAAGGAGGTGTACAAGTAGCTGTGAGACTGCCTTGGTCACCTACTCTCTGGTATGTTCCTTCTTCTATCTGGGTCTCAGTCTCCTTATCCATAAAATGGGACACTTGGCCCCTATGAGCTCCAAGGCTCTAAGCACATTTCTTACTGACTGCTGAGGCCTCAAGAAATGAGATCAAGCCAGAGACAAGCAGCAGAAGGCTGAGACTCCAAGATCCAGTGACACCTGGGTCTGGGGTGGGGGTGGGGATGGGAGGGCAGAAAACAGCAAAGTTAGTGCTATGTGGGGACTCCTAGTCTGATGAGCATTCATCCTCTCCTTCCCAGAACTCAGGTGCCTTCACAGTGACTAAGAGAGGATCTACCCCCCCCCCACCCCCCCCCAGAAAGTCTGCAAGGGACGATAGCCCAAGAATAAACTTGTTTTTGCCATTTTCTGCAATCTCAGCCAGCCCTGCCCACAGGCATACACACACATACTGTCCCAATACAATCAGAGTGTGCTACAATTCTGTGTTCTGCTCTCTTATTTCATAAATATTCAATGTTTTTATGTGACCTTCAAGTTTATCCTTCTTAATGGCTGTATAATATTCCATCCAAGGGAGGTATCCGAATTCTCTTTTCTATTCCTTGAGCACTGGGCTTTTGATGACTTCTTTATTATAAATAAGGCTGTCATGGACCTCTCTGTGCATGCAGCTTTTTCCTTTTTATTAATTTTTTCTGTAAGATAAGTACCAAGTTGGTGGGTAATGCTGTTTTTGTATTGTTTGTTGCAGCTTGCCTAAATGCTTTCCAAAAGTAAATTAAGGAGAGTTTGATATGGGGATCTAGTCCACACTGAAAGTCAAGTATGGTCAGCTTCATGGAAACTGGAGCCTGGAGCCACCAGGAGCCTGGGCAGCTGCCTCTAGCTCCCAAAGTCCTGATTTATCCCAGCCTTTCTGCTTTCCCAGCTCCATCATTCTCTGTCTTTCCTTAGCAGAACCAGCAGCTCTGAGTGTACCACATAATGATGATGGTTCACATTTTCTAAAGGCTTACTTTGTTGGAGGCACTATGCCAAATGTCAGTATTGATTATTGCAATTTTCACAACCACCCCTGAGGTCCTAGTTATAATGGCCCCCCAATTTACAAATGAGGCACAGAAAGACAAAAGAACTTGTTCAAAGATGCACAGGCAGTAAGTGGTGAGACCCAGATTTACTGTGACTTCAAACATGTGCTGGTGACCACAACTATATCAGTTTCCCTGGGAACACACAGATCCCAAATTACCACCGATGGTTCATCAGGTCAGTGTCTCTGAGTGTAAATTCTCAAGAAAGAGAATCTGATTGGCTCAGCCCCACCTATAACTTGAAACTTATAACTATCAATCAAGGTCCATTTGGCAGTAAGGGGGTCCACCGCTGGTCCAATGAGCTGTGTGTGATGGAATAGAGCATTGTTCTTGTTGTTAAGTGCCATTGTGTCGGGTCCGACCCATAGCGACCCTGTACAGGGTTTCCGAGGGTGTAAATCTTTACGGGAGTAGAAAGCCTCCTCTTTCTTCCGCGGAGCGGCTGGTAGTTTCGAACTGCTGACCTTAAGGTTCGCAGCCCGATTCATAACCACTACACTACCAGAGCATTAGACTTTGCTAAAATGTATTAGGAAGTAATGTGACATGCTAACTTGTTGTTTGTGTTTGCTTCTTTCTGATTATTTTTAAGATTGAACATGTGCCCAATTGATTTCTTTTGGTGTATATTGTCCACACCTTCTGCTTATCTATTGGCATCTTGGGCATGTTTTATATCTTACAGATATTAATGCTACACAGTACAAAGGGTTGTGAGTGGAGAGAAGAGGATGTCTCCTAAGTACTGAATGGCAGGGTGGGAGTGAGGTGGGTTTTGACTGGCTTTCTTGTGAGTGTTTCTGGGAAACCACCTTCTTACTCACAATCTGGATGCTGTTTGGACTAGACAATATTTAGTCGGGACCCCTCAAGCCTGAAGAAATGTTGAGTTTGCCTTCTCCTACCCAGCCCTTTGTTCTGAATGCGAAGACCTATAGAGGTTTTCAGGAGCCCCAATTCACTGCTGATATCATGAGTCTTGCCCTTGAACTGCACCTCATGTCTGAGTCTGGTGACCTAAGTCATTCATTGTGTCTCAGTTCTGGGCTTACCATGTCCACACCTTTGCTTCTAATCCTATGGACAGAATGTGATGTTTGCACTTCTCTTAGTGGAAAAGTAACAATTTTCTTATATGAAGTGAGTCAAAAAGCACTGCTACTTGGGTTCCAGTTCACACACACATGGGTTTATTCCAACAAAATGTATTTAAACATGTTTTTGCAGTCAGTGGTTGGCTGCAGAAAAGTTCTCTCTATAATATACTTGTCTTCATTTTGTTAGGGTGCCTTAAAATAAAATAAAATAAAAGGTCCAATCAAAACAGTGGTTACTGAGGGGACTTGTTGGGCCAGATAAATTCAAGGCAGAGAGGTCAACTCAACTATGTTTGGGGACTCCAAAGGGGTAATCTTGATAGATTGTCTGGAAGGACACAAAACAACCATGGGGCTTATTATGAAAAAGTTTAGGAAAATGGTAAACTACAGTGGTGAAAAGAAGGCCAGGAAAGTTGGGTTGAGGAATTTTTTCCATCATGACAATGCACCCGTTCATTCTTCTAGGGTAGTGAGGGCTGTCGTAAGAGAAATGTGTTAGGAAACCTTACCTTATGCACTCTCCACCCCTGATCTTGTCCCTGCAGATTTCTTTTTGTTCTCAAAACTCAAAAAGAATATTGAAAAGAAACACAATTTGAGTCCCTCTAAAATGCCAAAGAAGCCGTAGTGTGGCACTGTAGAATAAGCACCGGACTTCTGCAAAAACCTTGTGGGACCCACATCTGACTTCTCCTGCCTTCAAAAGGGGGAAGGAGAATTAAGCTCAAAGTCAGCCCAAGGTAGATTCCTATAAACTGGAGGTTAGATGTGCTTTCACCTTACAACCTTCTTTACCCTGTTCTGATACCAACCATTCCTCCCACAGCACTCTGGACTTCACATCTGGGTTTGATCATCCATTGCAATGGCCACACAGAACTCATAACAATACTCATGGTTATGGGGTTTATTAGGGAAGTAAATAGGATACAATTCAGGATCAAAACCAACTCAGGACGGAGCAGTTCTGTAGTCAGGAATGACTCTTGTCTACCATACTGTAGGATGCCTCACTCTTATCTTTGACATCTCAGCCATGTGGCCCCTTGGCCTCTTCCCTAGTCCATGGGCCTAGAGCCTGAAGTTGCTCTGTCTCTAATGTCACCACCTTTGCTATCACCACTTTTCTAGGTAGAGATCTCACGCTCCATTCATGTTCTTCCTTCTTTGATGGGACTGAGATCATTTGTTCCTGCTTCTGAGATGGATCGTTTTAAACCTAGTTGTAAGGCAAAAAGAATCAATCCCAGCCTTAGAGTCCTATATACCTTATTTGCCTGGTCCCAGCCAATCACTTGGTGGGAATTAAGGAGATGTTGGATAGAAAAGCCATATTAAGTAAATCCAAGGTATCACTACTGCTACCCACAAAGACAACAGCCTTGGAAACACTATGGGGCAGTCCTGCTCTGCCATACAGGGTCGGATTATGAATCAGAATTGATTATCCAGCAACACGTTTGGGCCATTTGGATTCATTCATGTAGCTATGATTGCATTTGGGAACAGAATTTTTTTTTTTTTTTTTTTTTTTTATGCTACCCAGGCCATATCAGTGTAGGCTTTCTGAGATATAAAAGGAGCAGATGAGGCACACATCAGGGAAGGAAGATGGCCATTACATTTGAAGGAACTTAGAAACAGAAGCTGAAAAGAGAGACAAGGACTCAGAACAAACAGAGAATGTGTTGCCTAGAGCAGCAGGTGGCCTGAATTAGGACTTCTAGCCTCTTGTTGTTAAGTGACGTGGAGTCGGTTCTGACTCATAGCAATCCCATATAGGGTTTCTGAGGAGAGGCTGGTAAGTTTGAATTGCTGACGTTTCGGTTCAAACCAACCTTGCAACCCAGTGCTTATCCTACAGTGCTGTACCAGGTCCTTAGACTGTAAGAAAATAAATTTGTTTGCTAAAGTGATCCATTTGTGGGGTTTCTGTTATTGTAGCACTAGATAACTAAGACAGTCCTCTTGAGGGCTGTGGGTGGCCCCTTTCTGTGGGTTCTTTTCCCTTCATGCTCCTGGACAATGAGGCTGGTAGAACCAGTAAAAAATGGTGCTTCTTTTTATTCCCTAGGAAGCTGGCTAGATCCTAGGCCCAGACTGACGGTCACACATTAGGGTCCCTTCTTATATCATGAGTCACTGTTCAGGGTTATTTAAAAAAAAAAAAAAATCTCTACTCCTGACATTAGGAATACGGTCCCTTCCCATGATCCTGGTGTGGCAATGTAGAATAAACACTAGACTGCAAGGTCAGTTTGAACTGCAAAGTCAGCGGTTCAAACTCACCAGTTGCTCCTTGAAAGCTCTATGCAGGATTACTATGAGTGGGAACCAACTCAACAGCACTCAACAATAACAACTTGTTAGATTGGTAGATAGAATGTTCTGGGCCTGGTCATTTGCTTCCTATGATTGAGACCACTAACTGTTCCTTTATATCTGCTCTCTTCCTTCTGTAGTAATGGAGTCCTGGTGTGGTGCTGAATTGCTTAACCATGAGGTCAGTGGTTCAACCCACTAGCCAGTCCTTGGAAACCTTATACAGGTTTGCTATGGGTAGAACTGACTCTGCGGTGCTTAACAACAACATGGTACTTTAACTGGGTACAAAGTTCTCCAAAGACTATATTTTCCTTGCAGTTAGATATAGCTTGTGGCTAGGTCCTAGTCAATGGAATAGGAAGGAAGGAACACTTCCATTCTTCTTTACCCTTCACACTGGCTGGAATGTAAATGTGATGGCAGGAGCTGGAGCAGTCATTTTGGACCACATGATGAAACCTGAACATTGAAGAAGGTACAGAATCAAGATTGGAACAAGTTGGGCCCCTGACACCATTAAGCTACCATATCATGTCTAGAATGCCTACTTAGGTATTTATGTGACTGAGATAAACACTGTACCATTTTTTTTAGCCTCTGAATGTTGATGTTTCTTTGTCCCAGCAGCTGAGTCTATACCATCACTATTGCCTATCTCTCAGTGGAATAACTCTCTCTGGGCCTATACAGATATGTCTGGTCACTGGATCCCATGTTTTGGTAGGCTGCTACTTTGGTGTTACCCAATGAACCATCCTCCCAGTATTCTTGCTCTTCTGTAGTCTCTTCTTTGACCATATGGATTCTGGACTTGGCTATGTGACTTATTTTGGCCAATGAGACATCAGCAAGCATGATGCAGACAAAGCCATGATAACTACTTGCATAGTGACGTATCTCCTCTTTGAATACTTGTTCTTGGGATATTCCTACTCAGAACCTAGCTGCCAAGCTTGAGGAGCTCAACATGGCCAGATGGAGAGGTCACAGGGAGGAGAATCCTCAGCCCCGGCTCTATCAACTTGCCAGTCCCATGAGTAAAGCCATCTTGGAAATGGATCCCCAGTCTGAGGCCTTGTGAAGTAGAGGCACCCTGTCCAAATTGCAGAGTCATGATCAAAATAAGTAATTGTTGTTTGAATCCACTGTGGTGGCTTGTTATGCAGAACTAGATTATTGGCACATGTGGATGGTCCAGTGGCCTTTTCCCTGCCCAACAAACTTTGAATCCTCTGTGCTCCCTTCTACATCCAAATGACAAACATGCCTTCCTCATACTTGTTAATTTGCTGGTGCTCTGAAAATCGTTATGGAGTGGCTATCTATATTCATTTCCTAGGGCTGCCACAGCAAACTGCCACAAATTGGGTGACTTTTAGAGTGGAAATGTGTTGCCTAAGAGTTCTGGAGACTAGAATTTCCCAGTCAGGTGTCGGCCATGTTGGTTCCTTTCAGGAAGAATCCATTGCTTGCTTTATCCTAGCTCATGAAGACGGCTGGTGATCCCCGGCATTCCTTGGCTTGTAGATCACTTCTGGCTGTCTCCTCCTGTGTCTCTTCTGCTTTTTTTTAATAAGACACTTCTGGTTTTTTTAAATACTGGATTAAGATTCACCCTACTCCATCTAGTATGACCTCATGTTAACTGATAATATCTTTAAAGAACCTATTTCCAAACATGGTCATGCTCATAGATACTAGGGATTCTGACTTTATTAGATCAATTCATAACACTATCCTTCCTTCCAGAACATGGTCCTCCTCCCTCAACCCTTGTCAAGTGGTAGAGGCAATTTGCTTTGACTTTTAGCTCCAGAAATGGGTACTGACCCCACGGACCACTCCTGCTGTCTCACAAAGCTGCTCAGGTGCCAGTTCTCTTTGGTGAGGGTTTAGGGATAATATTTGACAGGCAAAGTCTGACCGTATCACTGATGAATGCCCAGTGATCACATGAGTAGGTGTGTGGCACAGGCTGGGGGTAAAAATGAATGAATGGAAGACTGGTGAAGGAGAAATATCTCACCTGAATCAGAGCAGGAGGCCAATGTGAAACAGGAAGTGCAGGGTGAGTAAAGTGTTCTAGATCTCCCGAAGGATTGCTTGGGAAATATTTCTGACCCTTTTACAATATAATTATAGTAGCTAAAATTTACTGAGTTCTTACTGTGTGTCAGCCCCTGTGCAAAATGCTTTATATAACTTACTGCATGAATCATCTCAATGACCCTGAGAGGAAGGTATTATAACTTACATCGCATTTCATAAATGAGGAAATTGAGGCCCAGAGAGGTTAGGTAACTTGCCTGAACAGGGACGGTAGGATTTGAACTCAGATATCTGGCTCTAGCACCCAAAGGCAGAACCACCATACTCTGTGGCTCTGGTAGACGACAGGACCCCAATTCTACTCTTAGAGGAAAACGCAGGACCTGGCATTCTTTGGGGTACAAATGTCAACCCCGAGGCTACCAAGTACTCCTGGAGACCTGGCAAGCCCAGGCCAGAAGAGAAGAGGAAGGAGAGGTAGGTAAGTCTGGAGTCTGTATGGGGATAGCAGAGGCATTGGCATCAGGGCTCAGAGATGGCATGACCCTCCCGGCCCTCACACCCTCACTGGCCACTCCCACTCACTCCTCAGAAATGAGGCTGGCCCATTCACACACGTGTCCCTAATGCCAGGTTCCAAGAAAGCCACCTAAATACCTGGTATTTGAGATGTAAAGAGACCGACTCCCTGTACTTAAGGCTGCGCTAACTTTTCCAATTATAGCGCCCTATTTTCCAAAGTCTAAAATGGACATATGTTATAACTGTCTTGGGCCCCAAGGTTTCAGAAACACCCTTAAGGCTCCTGAAATACAATCGTATATTTTAGACTAATTCCTAAAAGGCCCAGTGGGGTTGTCTAACATCTGCCAGCACTGACACAGATCTGGTCTTTGTTTGCAAACAAGCCTGGAGTCGGGCACATGGCAGCCTCTGGTGGAACCAGCTCTGGGACATGAGGAAGGGACAACCCAGGCTGTGATAGGGATGCAGGGGAGGAGGGGGGGAAGTGGGACACAACCCTGCCCTTAGGGAGCCTCAGTCTGAGGCTAGACATAACCCTGCCCTCAGGGAGCCCTAGTCTGAGAGAGGAGACACAGTCCTGCCCTCTGGGCACCCCAATCTAAGAGGGAGACAGAGACCTGACTTCAGGGAGCTGCCAGATTGATGGAGGAGGCAGGACCCACATAAACAAAACACAGCAGGGAACCTTATAGCAGTCAAGGAAGATTTCATTCCTTCAGCTCTGATGCGTGACAGAAGGAAGCAGGTAGGAAGGGTTGGGCGTTTGAGTCCCTGCAGGCAGGCAGCATAGGTAGGTGGAGCTGAACTTGAAATGCTCTCGTGAGCAAGTGTGGCTTCAGAGCTGCCAGCAGGGGCATTTTCTGGTCAACCTTAAATGTTGTTATTAAACATTTATTATGCAAGGGAGATGTGCTTTTCTGGTTGCTGCGTTTGGTCAGCAGACTTGGTGAGTAAATGGGCTAGAACTAATCCTGTAGCTAAACAGTATTTGCCTAATAGCTCTCAGGGAGGGCTGAGAGGTAACATATCAGTCCTTATAGTGCCCCTTTTCCTGAGATGGAGAAGCAGCTGGCCTTCTGACAGTTTTATGAACAGAAGGCATAGCTCGCTGTGAAGATCAGTTCAAGATGAAAGGCAGTCATTGGGAGTTCTAGGATGTTTTGTGTATGGAGCTGGGCTAAGTCAGCTCAGTCTTTAGTTTGCTAGGCATCACCTTAGTGCTAGGGAAGGGTGTCCCTTCTCCCCAGAAGCTAGAATTTAGAAGAGGAGGAAAGAAGGAGCCCCCAGTCTGAAGGGAAACACAGCCTTACCCTCAGGGAGCCCTAGTCTGAGGGGAGACACAGCCCTGCCCTCAGGGAGCCCCAGTCTCAGGGGGGCACACAGAGAAGATGAAGCACAGCCCAAGGAATCAAGAGGTAATGTGTCAAATTGACAGGACCTCGTACGGCGCTACAGGATAATGCGCTGGACAATAAGGTCAGTTTGAAACGCAAGGTCAGCAGTTCATACCCTCCAGCTGCTCCTCGAAAACCCTATATATATTGTTGTTAAATACTGTCATTTCAGTTCTGACTCATAGCGACTCTGTATAGGGTTTCTGGGGAGACCTTGAGGTTTAAATCAATCTTATAGTCCAGAGCATTTACCCACAGTGCCACACTAGGACTCCTATATATATATTTAAACATACTAATGGGAAATATGCACTTTTTAAATGTATATCTGTATTTCTGAGAAACGGTTTAATGTATTTTCTCTGCAGTTTTGCTTTTCTTCACTCTTTTATTTTAACTGCTGTATCATTCCATCTTGTGGAATAAGTAAGTAAACCACTGTGTATCTATTCATTTTGTTTTTAATGAATATTTACATTGGCTTCAATTTTGTGCTGTGATCACAAGTTCGGTGGTGCAGTAGGTTATAAGCATTGGGCTGTTAACCATAAAGTTGGTGGTTCAAATCCACCCCTCCTAGGAAGACAGATGAGGCTTTCTGCTCCTGGAAAGATTACAGCCTCAGAAACCCTATGGGCAGTTCGGCTATTGACTTCATGGCAGCGGGTGGGTAACCACAAATTCTACTATGAGTAACCTTGTTTGCACATGCCTCCTGAACAGAATGAATGTTTCTCTGTTGGTAGATGTGTGGAAGTAGAATTGCCAGATTTGAGGATGTTTGGTGTTTTTTTCTTTCTTTCTTTTTTTACTTATGGTAAACACATAGCAACAAAACATTTGCCCTCTCAACCGTCTTCACATGTATGTTTCAGTGACATCATTATGTTGTTCAGTCATTACCAAGGAAGGGCCTGTTTTGCAAACAAGGGCACAGAAGTTTATGGAAATTACCTAATGTGCCTAAAATTAATCTCTAGGAACTTGCAGCACTGGGTTTTGAACCCACTTTGGTTCACAATGCCCCCTTCCCTTGACTTTTTTTTCCCCTAAATTTCCTGAAATTTGTTTTTATCTGACTGGTCTTGTGACCCAAAAAGTAATTCCACTAAGATTGGTTGAGCTGCTCTGTGTGTCCATGAAGCCCCAGGCCCTTTCAGTAAGAAGCCAGCAGGCTAAGGGACAGCAGAGCTATGGGTCCAATCGCAGCTCATTTGGTAGCTGCCTGAATCTTCCATTCCCAGTAAATGTCAGCCCTGCCAAGTCTCAATTTAGTGACACTGCCATCCAGATCAACTATGGATTATTCTCTAAAGCTGACTGCAAATAGGCTTGTCCAAGGTTTGTCATTCAAAGCCCTGTATCAGTTCCACAGCTGAGAAGTGCCTACAAGCCATCTCATCTTATCCATTATCCTTCTTGTTGCAGAATCCCTGACAAAGGGGCCTCTAGTACACTTACTGACTGCTGGGGATGGGGAACTCACTACCTACAGAAGCCGCTCGTTTTACCTCATTTTCTCTAAATTCTTGAAAGGATTCCCCCTGAAGTGCTGCTCATTGGTTATATCTTGTATTCCTTTGTGTTTGCTCAAAAGTTCTTTGTGAAAGTTCTCGTGTTAAGTGCTGTGGAGTCAGTTTTGACTCATAGCAACTCTGTAGAGGGTTTCTGAGGCTTTAAATCTTTTTGTGGGAACAGAAATCATCGCCTGTCTTAAATCTTTCTTGGAAACCCTATACAGGGTCACTATGAGTTGAAAAACAGACTCGATGGCATTTAACAGCAACAACAGGAGTCTTGGTGTAGCACTGTAGGATAAGCACTGGACTATTCAGTCAATGCAAACCACAAAGTTGGCGGTTCAAACCCAGAAGCTGCTTCTCAGAAACCTATACAGATATATTATGGGTTGGAACCAACTTGACAGCACTTAACAACAGCGACAATGGAATCCTGGTGTGATGTTGTAGGATAAGTACTAGACTGCTAGCCACAAAGTTGGTGATTCTAACTGACCACTCCTTGGAAAGCCAAAACAAGGTTGCTATGAATCAGAACTAACTCAACGGCCCTTAATAACAAGGTGCACCTGATATATATATATATAACAATATATAGCAATATATAGCAATATATATATATGTTGTTGTTAGGTGCCATCAAGTCGGTACCAACTCATAGCAATCCTATACACAACAGAATAAAACACTGCCCAATCCTGGCCTAACCTCACAATTGTTTCCATGTTTGAACCCATTGATGCTGCCACTTTGCCAATCCATCTCACTGGGGGTCTTCTTTTTTTCTGACCCTCCACCTTACCAAACATGTCCTTCTCCAGTGACTGACAATATGTCTAAAGTATGACAGATGAAGTATGAGAGGCTCCTTGCCTCCAAGGAGCACTCTGGCTGCACTTCTTCCAACACAGATCTATTGGTTCTTTTGGCAGCCCATGGCACTTTCAATATTCTCCTTCAACACCATAACTTAAAAGCATCAATTCTTCTACGGTCTTCCTTATTCACTGTCTAGCTTTCGCATGCATATGAGGTTATTGAAAATACCATGTCTTGGGTCAGACACACCTTAGTCCTGAAGCTGACATCTTTGCTTTTCAACACTTTAAAAAGGTCTTGTGCAGCAGATTTGCCTAATGCAATGTCATTTGATGTCTTGACTGCTGCTTCCATGAGTGTTGATAGTTGATCCAAGAAGAATGAAGTGCTTGACAACTTCAATCTTTTCTCTGTTGATAAGAATGCTGTATACTTGTTGAATAAAGTATGGTGAAAGAATACAGCCCTGTATTCTCATAAATCTCATAAATCAGTACCTCCAGAGCCGAGGAGCTGTATAAAAGGACTTCAAAAAGTTCATGGAAAAAGTCCATTATCTTTCTTTTATCAAATAAGAGGTCCGCTGTCCTGTATTAAACATGCTATAACAACACAGAAGATGCTGCCACAGTAACCTGGCCTTCGTGTTTTAAACAAAAATAATATGTAAACTCTTTGCTCTTTCAAAAAAAAATTTTTAAATGATAAGTTATACATTGTTTCCCTTCCAGTACATGACAGAAGCAAAGAAGAAAGCATTTGCCTGTTATTCCCCCTACCTGCTTTGCTTTTTTTCCTTTTCTTTTTAATTGCCTTCCCTGTCACCCAGGTTAGCATGTGTCTATACTCTACCCAGTGAATAATTCTCCCTTCATCCCACCCCTGATAGCCATCTCAGAATGTTTATTATAGAATGAAAACCTTTTCTGGACATTTTACAGTAGTGGTCTCACACAATACTAATGTCCTCCAGGCTCTTCCTTATTATGAGGTGTTTTGCAGATTCATCATTACTCCTAATATTCCATTGTGCATATGTACCCAAGTTTGTTCAACCCTTGCTCTACTGATGGGCATTTCGGCCTTCTCCATCTTTTTGCTATTATGAATAATGTGACAATCAACATGGGCATGCACGTATTTATTCATGCTACAGCAGCTCTTATTTCTTGAGGACATATATTGAGTAGAGAGATTGCTGGATCATATGGTATTTCTATTTCTAACATTCAGTGGTTGCACATTTTTCAGTTCCACCAGCAATGTAGGAGGGTCCCAGTCTCTGCACACCCTCGTCAGCATTTGTTGTTTTATGTTATTTTGAACTTTGCTATTAATGCTTTTTTTTGCTATTAATTGTTGTTTTGATTTGCATCTATTAAATAACTTGAAGCAGCTGGTGGGTTTGAATTGCCAACCTTGCAGTTAGCAGTCCACTTCGTATCCTATAGTACCACCAGCACTCCAGCGGCAGCAGATAGTACCACCAAATTTAGGAGCTGCTTATCTGTCAAAGCTCCCCTTAATAGACTAAAAACCCTCAAAGGGCAGAAAGGTAAGATCGTATTCATCTTAATTAGTTAGGTGAAGCTCAAGTGCAATGTTGTTTGTTATTAATAGCCCCAGAGAGTGAGGGATGTAGTAATAACTGGATGAATTAGGGACCAGTCACTGGAGAGGAATATCATGTGTGGTAAGGTCAGAGAAAAAGAGGAAGACCCCCAGCAAAATGGACTGGCAAAGTGGCAGCATCAGTGGGCTCAAGTGTGGCAACAGTTGTGAGGTTAGCCCAGGAACAGGCAGTGTGTTGTTCTGTTGTGCATAGGGTCGCTATGAGTTGTTACCGACTTGATGGCACATAACAACATGAGCCAGATACTGTACTAAATGTTCTATAGGCACTGGCAGCAATAGGAAACTGCCTGCCCTTTATTCATAGAGGAGAAACTGAGGCACAAAGCAGTTGAGTAACTCATGAAAGGTCATCATACAAGTGGGAGATGACAGGACTCAAACCCCAATGCCTCTGGTTCTAGAACCCAGTTTTACCATACTAGGAGCACTCAGTGAGTGTTTGTGGAGAGACTGAGGGAGAGACTTGAAGGGGAGATACACAGATATACATGAAGGTGGACTCTGGGTGATGAGGAACTGGCTGGCTCAATGAGCCTGGGTTTCTGGGACTGATCTGGGGGCTGAAGTCAGCAGCTCGGCATCCGATGGCCTCTCAGCTTTGGTCGCGCCTCACCCTACCAACCACCTGGCTCCACACTGACAGCCCAAACAGGACTCTGTTGCTAGGGCCCTGGCAGGGATGCCTTCCTTGGTAATCCTTGCCTCCTGTGAGAACTCTGCCTCTCCAGGCCTGTGTCTATCAAGGTCACCCAGCTGCCTGCTGCTTCCAAGACACTTCCCTTCCACCCTTAACTGGTCTCAGATTCCTCTGAGGGGGCCCATTGCAGGACTCTCTGCCCTGGGGTTTCTTTGGTTCTTCTTGAACAGTTAGTGATTATGAACACAGTCTCTACAGTCAGACTGCCTGAGTTCCAATCCTGGTTCTGCTATTTGGCCTTGGGCATGTTACTTAACCTCTCTGTGCCTCCAGTTCAGCAGCTTTAAAATGGAAAGCAAAACAGACTGTGGTTAGGACTGATGGGAAGATTAAATGAATTAAAGCATATAAAATGCTGAGAACATATAAAACATGGAAAACTGGGTTGCCTTGAAACATAATATAAGGTCTTGCTAATACTATTATGTTTCTTATCATCCACTCATTTGTTGTTACAAATTGACAACAAAGTAGCTGGTACAGGGACTGGTGAACAAAGTATTAATGCCCTAGAATTCTGTCACCTTCATAAACCACAGCTGAGCTGTTGGGACACTCCCTGGCTCTCCCTTAAAGTCATCCCTGGACACCCCTCATTACTGAGACCCTACTCCCATGTTGTGTCCCTGTTCAAAATGTAAAGTTCAAGTACACTTAGACAACAAGGCCGACTTTCTGCTTGCTTTTTTAACCTTTATTAAAGTTGTTTCTGTAGATAAAGAATCACACAGTTCTGTAAAGTTCCTTATAAACATCTCAGTCTTGTCTGACAGGGTGGCAAACTCTTCTCATATCAGCCATGTGTCTCTGAAGAACATTCCTTCTTGTTTTTTCCATTCCAGATATTATCTGTCGACATCATCACACTATGGAAAATGAGGATTTGACTGTCTCCTCAGGCTACCCCCACCCACAACTTCTGTGCATGCCTCCCTGCCCCCACTCCTGCCCCATGTCATACAGGTTAGATTGAAAAGGAACGTCACCATGGAGAAGCATTGACATTCTGGGTTCAGTCATTTAATAAAGCATAATCCCCCCCCGCCCCTTACCACTTTTTACTCTCTGGAATTGGTGATGGTCCTTTTTGTTCTTGTCATTGTTCCCTTTACTTTTTATAAACTTACAATGAATTCAGTGACTTTTCATTTTATAATAACAACTAACAACTATTGAGCACTAGCTGTATGTCAGACTTTACCTTACTTTCCAAGGGCAGTCCTGGTGTGGCACTGTGGGTTGATGCACTGGTCTGCAAAGTCAGTATGAAACACAAGGTCTGCGGCTCAAACTCACCAGTCACTCCTTGTACAGGATTTCTATGGGTCAGAATCGACTTGAGGGCACTTAACAACAATAATCTCTGAGGTGTGCACTATTTTGATGACTCCATTTTACAGATGAAGAAACTGAGACCTAGAGAGGCTAAGGGAATTGCTCATGGCTCCAGAGAAAGCAAGCACTGGAGCTGGAATTTGAAGCCACCAGGCTTTTCCTGGCCCGTGGGAGCACATCTGTGTGCCAATATCCTCCAGTCTCTTGCTTCATGCTCGCACTGTTTTCTGGACTCACTCTTTTCTCTAGAGCTGGACTGCAAGCTCAGTGAGGACAGGCCCTTATCCTGTTCCTCTGCTATCCTCAAAGCCATCTAGACCTAGAAGGCTCTCCTGTGTTTGAAAGGAAAACTCTACCCTGGGGCTGCCTACTCCTCCTCACATGCTCCTCCATCCTGGCTTTTGTAGGTGGGAGGCAGAGTGAGGTAGGGAGCATCATTGGGCAATTATAGTTGGACTTACAGAGGCTCAGAAAGGCCAAACAAGTGCCTCAAGTTCCCACAGTCTGGGGTCTGGGGCCTGAACACCCTCCTTTAGCTGCAAGTTCAAAGTTGTTCTATATGAATTACTGGTTAAGACAAATACATACCACACATGCTACATACATATCACACACACACATAAACATATACATATATTATCCACACATGCATTTCCACATGGGAACAGTATGTGCACTTACAGACACTATCTATCTATCTATCTATCTATCTATCTATCTATCTATCTATCTATCTATCCACAGAAGCACAGAAACACATGCATACATAGTACACATGCATGCCAATTATACATCTATCCAAAAACATATTAACAAGGCAACACATTATATAAACACATGCATGCCTTATTTACACACTGCATATTACCCCCTGCATATTATATATTCACAGACACACACACAGCACAGGCATACATTGTACAGACAGAAGCACACATATAAACATGTATATACATACATAAGGGAGCATGGTGGCTCTGTGGTTCTGTACAGTCAACACTGGAATGCAATCTACAAGGTCAGCAGTTCAAGTTCACCAGCCACTCTGCAGAAGAAAGATAAGGCTTTCTGCTCCCAAAAAGATTTACAACCTAGAAACCCTATACAGGTTTGCTAGGAGTCAGAACTGACTCAAAGGCACTTAACAACAACAACATACATAAATATATTCACTGATATTTGCATGATGCGTACAAACACACACATGTATTTTCACATATGAATGCACACAAACATATTTACAAACCACATAAACACACAAATGCATGGCATATACATGTGAGCACATGTATGTGCCAACAGACAAGCATTGTGCATAAACACCAGGGGAACATGTGTACACATATGTGCACACAGTGTGCCTGCCTGGTCTGGGAGCAGGTTGATGGGTCTGGTTGTGCTGTGTTGTCTGTTGACTTGGGGTGAGCATGATTTCTGACCTCTCCCTTGGGAGTTACAGGGTGGGGCAGTGCTGGGTCAGTACCTGCATTCTTGAATCAAGAAGGTGGGTCAAGGGAAACAGTTCTGAAAACTCAAGTATGCAGGCCTATAAAGGGTCTTGACGCTGTTGTTGTTAAGTGCCATTGAGTCGGTTTTGACTCACAGTGACCCCGTAAAGGGTTTCCAAGGAACAACTGGTGAGTTCAAACTGCTGACCTTGAGGTGCAAATCGACTTTGTGGTCTAGTGCTACACCAGAATGACATAAAGGGTCTAGGGTTCCCCAAGTCCTCTGCTTTGCTCCAGGACAAACAGTGACCACATTTCCAGGGAGAGAATGGGCACAAGATATCACGGTATCCCGTACAGATGAGAAAATGGAGCCTTAGCCAAACAAGTTAACGTTGTGAAAGCAAATTTTAGGAATGAGGGTATTTGAAGCCTCTACACCAAGCTAGCCCATACCAAAGGGAATCTAGGATTCCTGCCCCTGGGGCTGTACACCCAGTAGGTATTGTATTAATAATGCTTGTGGTGAGGACCAGTCTGAATGAAGTTCAGCAGCACCCTGGGGCTGGGAGCTAACACCAGGTGAGGTGTGGGCAGAAGAGGGATCCAGACCCAGAATTCTGAAGCAATGTGACCCCCTCCTTATGTTTGAGGACCCTGTGTTCATCACCCAGTCCAGGGGTTCCCAATCTTATTGTCTGCTGGGGGTCCCCCACCCAGAGAGGCCCCCAGGCTTGGTCCCTTCCTTCTCCCCTTGCCCCCCACCCCCATGGCCTCTCTGTTCTTCCCAGGGCTCCCCAGACACATTCCTCTCCCTCAGACATTCACTTCAAGGGCCCAAACATCTCTCTGCAGGATTTGGTTTGCGGCTCAGGCATTTCCTCAAGTGGCCCCTCGGTGTTGGCCCCTGTCCAGATGGCATCCAGATGCAAACACTGCTTCCCTCAGCTCCTGGCTTATTGCATCCTCAGCTTTGTTTCAGGGCCCAGGTCAGGATGCAGGCTGACATCTCTCCCCAAAACTGCACTTCTCGATAGATGTCCTATCATTTGCCTCCCTCCTCTGCCTTTGTTCAATTCAACAAGGAATTGCTGAGTGAGTCAAAGCAAATACCAGAGTGATATGAGGGCAACAAGATGTAGTTCTCTGTGGCACTAGTGGGGGGAGGAGACCTGGGTGTATGACTGGGGAGCAGGCAGGAACTGAACCTCCAGTGAGGTCTCAGAGATGACCAGATCCAGAAGAAGAAACCGAGGTGCAGAGAGGCTGAGTAACTCAGGCAAGATCACATGGCTACTTAGGTGACAGGACTTGGCTTTAAACCACAGGCTCCAGAGGATTATCAAACCCATGGGGCTCCCTCGGTGGCCTGGCTTGGGTAAGTGGTGGGGCCAGGCCACAGGAGATGCCTCTAGGGACCAGTCTAGCACAGTGACCACCACACTGGTGGGAAACATCTGCAGAACCTAGGGAATGGTTTGGGGTGGGAAGTCCTGTGCCCAGGGGCCCTCACTGTTTCTCAGAGACCAGGCCCAGGCTGACTCCCAGTACAGTGCTGAACCCTTGACTCATCAGTACCAGTCTCAGCTGCCCCCATAGACGTGGTGAGGCCCATGTTGACCTCCACTCCACACTCTGTATTTCCTCTTAAAAGTTAATATTTATACATTCTCCACTGTGCTGCTGTTTGGACATCAAAGGGGCCAATGGGCCCTTCCTGGCTTCCAAGGCAGCTCACAGGGGCCCCGAAATCCCTCTCTGGCCCCCTGTGGGGCCTACTAGCTCTCCTGGCAGCTGGAATGATGGGGCAGCCGTGCTGTGTCCCGTGGACTTTACTCTCTCTTTACTGTACACAGTCAAGTTTCCTTGACGAAAATGGGGCATTTGGCGCAGGCTCAAAGCTGTAGTGCAGGCATTCCCTAGAACCACCGTGCGCTGGGCTCCGGAGGTGCGTGCCAAGTGAGCACCGGAGCCCTAGGCAGCTGTAGGAATGTCCCCTGAAGGATCTGCCTGGTGATACAGAAGAGATTCAGCGGTATGCAAGAGGGTCATCTGGGCCCATGGGAGAAACAGGACTCCTCTGGGTTCCTAGCCACAGAACAACAGAGTTGGACACGCAGGGTAAGTCAGGGACTGGGACCTCTCACCTGCCTTTCTTCCCAGCACTTCCTGTAAGTGGCCTCCAATGTGGTGAGGGCGGGTACCAGCCTTGACTACCAAGTCCTCTGCCTACTCCTCTCCCTTTGACCATCTTTCTTTTTTTTTCCCCGGAGAAGTGAAGAGAGAGCCTTGAGTAACAGGATCTCAGAGGCTCCTTCTCCTCCAGATCTGGGAATGGCCTGAGACGAGAGCTTCAGTGAGGAGGACCCATTCTAGGCAGGCTGGTTAGACTGTGCCCTTGGTAGCCTCAGATGGGCCTTTTGTTTTCTAGAGCATTCCATTTGGCTAAATGTCTAAGAATGTCAGTGATGATGGTTAGCATTCGAGGACTCCTCTCCCTCAGGTGCCACCTGGCCAGGTAGCCTGGGAAGGGGCCCACAGCCAGCACGTCAATGTTAATGTTTAACCTGGTGCCACGTGTTTTTCCACTGAGCATTTTTATCCTCCGTTCCTAGGCTGCTCTACAACAGGGCTTCTGAGAGGCCAAAGGGGCCTGGCCTGGGGAGAGGGACGGGGGAAGAGAGGAGCGGGCTGGCTCCAGCACCTCAGCCTCAGCCATACTCCAGTCCCACCCAGTCTCCCCACCCAGCCCCTAGCCCCCAGCTCTTCTGTGAGAACTGGCAGAGTGAAGAGAAGAAAACAAGGGAATCTTCTTGGGGGGCGGGGGCATAGTTTTTTCAGAAAAGTTCAAAGTGACCCCAGTGTCTTCGTTCTTAACTCTGGATGTAGGTTAAACATGTAGATAGCTTCCCCCCTAGGAAGGAGAGCTCCAGTAGGGTAGTGGTTACGAGTTGGGCTGCAAATCTCAAGGTCAGTAGTTAGAAACTACCAGCAGTTCTGCAGAGAAAAATGAGGCTTTCTGCTCCTGTAAAGATGTATAGCCTCAGAAACCTTGTACAGGGTTGCTATGAGTCAGAATTGACTCCATGGCACACCACCACCAACCATCACCACCAGGGACATTGTAGGACTAGATCAGTTCTGAAGGAGGCAGCCCTTCTCCAAGGCCAATCTTATGGGAGAGACACAGCCCTGCCCTCAGGAAGCTCGTCAGAGGGGGTAGGTGCTATGTCTTAATTTATAACTAGAGCTTTGTCCCTCTGCATTCAAGAAGACTAAAATCAAATTGAAAACATTCTCTGGATCCACACAGCCCTGGGTTCCCCAAGTCCTTGCTATCTCTCTTCATTTTCCTCCTCAGCAGTGGGGAGTCTGGCCTGAGCTGACTTCATGAGGCTATTTACAGCTCAGTGGCCACAGAATTCTCACCCATGCTACCGGCAGGGAGAAAGGCTGTCAAAGGCCAGTTAGCCTAGGGGCCAGCTGATGCCATTGTGCCAGCTGGCTCCACCAGCTTCCTTCCTGTCCCCGCCATTAGTTCCAGACAAGCTTTGAGTATGCACTGAGCCTGGTGGGAAAGGGGTCCCCGGAGCACACTTGCCTACCAACTGACCCCAACACTCACCAGCACAGGGCCTGTGGCAAACCAGGCTGGCTGCTTCAGCCCACAGTTTTGCAGAGGAGGGAGCAATGCTGCCTGGGGAAGTTGGTTCATTCTGAGAGGCTTCCTGGGGCTGGCAAATGAGGGTTCCTAGATCAGTGTGTGTGTGTGTGTGTGTGTGTGTGTGTGTATGTGTGTGTGTGTGGTGGTGGTGGCAGGTGGGTGGGTAAGGGCCTGCTGGAAGAGCAGAGACCTCTAGGGAAGAGATCCCATTTCTCTCAGTGTCCCCCAGAACTGCCTTGAAGTGAGGTGCAGGACCAGAAGTGGGTAAGTGGGGAATAGGAATAGGGAAGGCAGCTAAAGATTCCTTGGTCTGAAGCCCCATCATCTCCAGCTGTGGTGATTCCCCACTGAGGGAACTTTTGCTTCCTACCCTCCAGCCCCTCTTCCTGCACATCTTCCCCTCCCTTTCTACTCAGACTCAACCACCTCTCTAGTGTAATGTGCCAGAAACTGGGCTAGGGGCCATTTACCGACTTCCTTTCACTTCTTCAAACAAACAACCTGGGTGGTGAATCTCATTATCCCCATTTTACAGATGAGAAAATTGAATAGAAGCACCATTAAGCAATTAACCCAGTGACATGGCTAGAATTTAAACCTAAGCCTGTCTGACTCCAAATCCAGCTAACTGAGATCATATCAGCTGTGTACCCTGAGTATTTTAAACCCTAGATTACTCAGCCACCCACCTCTGTCTACCAGAGTCTTCCTCCTCAGTCTGCTCAGGGGGTTGCTTCATATTCTCCCTGGCAGAAAGTTCTTCCTGGAATCTAACTTTAGTGCCTCCTGCTGTCTCTTACCTTGAAATCAAAGAAGGTGGAGCAAAGACCCTATTCCTTTTCTTTGGAGATTATGTCCCACAGACTGTAGTTTCCTCTGTGTCTCTGAGGGTAGGTTGCTTCTAGCAGCAGAATTAGGAGCCTCAGACCTTGAGGTGAGAAATGGTTGTCTTCTCCTCTCAGGCCATCTCCTTGTGGCTTACCTATGGGTCCTACCATTTCCTACTGAGCCCTGGTCAGGTGAGGAGTGACCCTTAGAGGGTCCTTGGCTTCTGATGCTAATGGATTCTTTGGGGGAATTTGAAGCTGTGCCTCTGGGGGTACCAACAAGTCTTGGGATCCGGAAATCCCCACATGGCCTTCGCACCCCTGCTATACTCAGGCCTTTCTGTGAGGAAGAAGCTAAGGGGAAAAGACAGGGGCTTGCACCCATTCCCTGAAATCAAGGAATTCGGTTCCTCATCCTGGTGTAAAGGAAAGGGAAATTCCACAGACCAGGCTCCAGGGTCGTGGCTTGGAACACAGACCTCCCATTTCTTAGAAGCCTGCTGCTTTCCCGGAGTGCCCTCCTGACTTCTGGCTCTCCTCTGGCTTTGCAGCAGAATTTGGCAGGTAGATCAGTCCAACCTAGTGTTTGCAGAGGGGGTTGGGGGGAGGGGAGGGACAGAACACAGTTTAGCTCCCTGACCCGAGGGCATTCTGTGCCCTGAGCCCATCCCCCATTCAAACCCCTCTCAGGCAAGACCTGTAGCCCACCCCTTCTTGAAAGAGCCCTTCAGACGCTGTGGCTTATGAGAAGCAGAGGGTCAACCTGTCTGTCAGTGAAGGAGTTTCAGCCACTGGTCAGCGACATGGGTTTTCTTCACCCTGGGCTGGGATTTCTGAGAGATACAGAGGAGCAGGCTGAGCCCCTGCCTTCAAGATGCCGCTGACTGATGGGAGATCAGTCATGCCCACATCTGGATCCCAGGCTAATTTCTGTGCTGAACAGACCAAAAAGAATGGATGATCCAGAAGCACTTCTGAAATGGGGCACTTTATATATGTTAACCCACTTATATCACTCAATGATTAAACAGTTGAGGACTCGAGACTCATGGGAAGAGAGGAGCTGAGTGCTGGCATACAGGAGGCAGGCTTGCAGAATGTGCCCTTTGGTTGTTTAAGTGATTATATATTCCTGAGTGTTTTTGTGTACATCTCCCTGCCTCCCCGCAAAAAGCAAAAGAAAAACAGAGGGAATGGAAATGATGGTGTAAAGACAGTGTTCTCTCATGTAAACTATCACTCAGTTCACAATTGAAAAAAAGGAGGGGGGGCTCTATGAGGCGTTCTGGTGTGGTGCCGTTGGTTAATGCGCTAGACTGCAAAGTCTGCTTGAATCAAGAGGCCTGCAGTTCAAGCCCACCAGCTGCTCCTCGGAAACCCTACACAGGGTCGCTATGGTTCAGAACCCGACTTGATAGCACTTAACAACAACAAAAGCTCTCTAAAGCAGACTCCTACTTTAACACATATGGGGTTGCCATGAGTTGGAATCCATGCACAGACAGCTGACTACTGGCTAATCCTCAAGTCACGCTGGATCTACTCACTGACACCAAGCCCACTGACACGGACTCAATTGGCACTTGTCGTGACCCTATAGGACACAGTATATTGATCCTTTGGGTTTCTGAGGTTGTAAGCCTTTAAGGGAGCAGTCTCCTCTTTCTCCCTTGGAGCAGCTGATGGGCTTGAACTGCCCACCTTGTGGTTAGTACCCACTGCGCCACCAGGATTCCTTACTCTGGATATGATATGGTGCTGGTGGGGATTTTTGAGTGGTGGAGTTGCTTCCAACTCATAGCGACCCTGTACAGGGTTTCTGAGTCTGCAAATGTTTATGGGAGCAGAAAAGCCTCATCTTTCTCCCTTGGAGCAACTGGTGGGCTTGAATTGTCCATCTTTTGGCTATCAGTCCAGTGATCACCCCACTGTCCCACCAAGATACAGGTACTATAAAATCCACATTTTACCTATGAGTTTCTTAGTACTTGTTCAAGTTCTCACAGCTAAGAAGTAGCAGGGGGATGATGGGTAGTCAGGTGGTCTGCTCCAGAGCCAAGCATTCTTACTTTCTACACCTGCGCTGTCCCTATGGCAGCCACTAAATACACGTAGGTATTTAAGAAAAAATGAATTAAAATGAAAACAAAACTTGAAAGTCCAGTTCCTCAGCATCACTAACTACCTCTCATCTGCACAGTCGTCACAAGTAGCCAGTGTAGACAGTAAATGTTCCCATCACTAGAGGGAGTTCTGAAGGACAACATTGGTCTGCACTCTACTTGTGAGATCGGAGATGGAGCAGTGGAGACCCTCCCTTCAGCTGATAGAACAGAATGACAGTTCGCAGCAGTAGCACTGTGCTGTTGTTGTTTGATGTAAAGTTGGTCCCAGCTCATAGCAACCCCCTGTAGAGCTTCCAAGGCTGTATGTACATCATACGAGCAGCTACTCCACCAGGGCTGACAATGATGATAGGGACTACGATTGACTTAAAACTTCCTACGTGCTAGGCCCAGTGCCAAGCCCAGAATCCTTGCCCAATCCCGGGCTCAGGGAGGTTACCCAGGGTCACAGAAGCCAGGAATTGAATCCAGATCAGGCTGAACTCTTGCCCCTCCTGCACCACCTCCTGCCTTCCACCCAGGAGGTTATAACCCTTGGGGGGAGAAGGGAAGGCAAGTACACACATTTCACAAGAATCAGGATTAAACCAATCAGTACATAATTACTATCATCACATTCCCCCCAGCCCACTGACCTGAACATTTTGCTAAGGAGGTCAAGGTCTTGATTTTGAACTTGTGAGCATCCCTTCACTTCACACAAAGAGCGACTAGCTCCCCATCCTGAGGGTGGTACGCAGCACCCCAGTACTGTGACTATGACTTTAGAAACAAGGAGAATGGGGTAGGGAGCATGGGGCTGCTTCAGAGGCAGGGCTGGGCCAAAGAGGAGGCCCATTAAGTCCTAGTGGGTGCATGTCAGTGAGATAGTGAGGACAACAATGTTCTCCTGTCAAAAGGAGGGGATTAACAGAAACAACGCCCGAGTCTGAAGAAAAGACACAAAATAAAGTACAACAGAATTTCTGAAATGTGCTTCTTCTTAGGTGGAACTTTTAGGGACATGGGATTTACAGAGATTTTTGAAGGTTTGGCTTGGGTAGGAAAACCAACCTTTAATAGTCTATAAGGATTGTTATGGAGTCCCTGGTGGTACAAACAGTTAACGTGCTTGATTACTAACTGAAAGGTTGGAGGTTTGAGTCCACCTAGATGTGCCTCGGAAGAGAGACCTGGAGATCTACTTCTGAAAAATAACAACTGAAAATCCTGTGGAACATAGTTCTATTCTGACACACGTGAAGTCATCAAGAATCAGAATCGACTTGGCTGCAACCAGTTTTTACACTTGATCGTAGCCAAAGGCTGAGAAGTGATGTAGCAACTTTTTTTTTTTTTTTTTAAGAATTGTGGTATTATTGGGAAAGTTAGCTCCATCTATACATCAACACCCCCCCCCCCCCACCGCCATAGCATCTGGGACAATAAGGCACAGTGAGTAGTGAAAGCAGACAGCCCATCAGTGAGCAAGACCTCCCAGGACTGTTGCTGGTATTGATTCTGACTCACAGCGCCCCATGTGACAGAGTAAAATGGTTCCACAGGGTTTTCTAGGCTGTGGCTTTTACAAGAACAGATCAGATCTTCCATGGAGCTGCTGAGTTAATTCAAATCTCCATTGTAGGTGAACAGTCATGCACTAAACAGTTGCTTGGGGACCCTGGCAATGGACACATCAAATTTCAATATGGGGCTTCTGTCCTTGCTGCTTTGCAGGCATAAAAACGTTGGAGGGCTACACACTTGTTCTTAAATGCCTCAGCCCAGAAAAAGAAGAGCATGTCTATTCACAGCCCACTTATTGCCCAGAGCCCATCTTATGGTCCATCCTAATGGAGATGGGAGAACATGGTGGCTATAGAGGATAAGCACTGGACTGTGAACCACAAGGTCAATGGTTCGAGCCCACCAGTTGATCTGTGAGAGAAAGATGAAGCTGTCTACTTCTGCAAAAATTGACAGCCTTAGAAACTCTATACAAGGTCGCTTTGAGTTGGAACCAACTCAATTGCACTTAACAACAACAACAGAGAGGGGGCTGAGAACTGGTGGGGCACATGCTGGTATGCTGTAAGCAGCAAATGTCCCCACTCCTCCACCACTTCTCATCTCCAAACTCCATTTCTTCTCCTATAAAAGGACTCTGAGGTTTTTCAGCTCTGAGAATCCAGGTCTCCATGGAATGTTGGTCCACAAACATTTCGTAGGTATCTAATCCATATGCTAAATGGTGGCAGTCTTTGAATATCACTGACCCTCTCCTCTTAGAGGTGAGCTTGATTCAAAACAACAACAATCAAAAGTTATCTGACAACCCAATTAAAAAGTAGAGAAAGATCTGAATAGGCATCTCACCAAAGAAGATTTGTGATTGTTGTTGTTAAGTGCCGTAGAGTCTGTTCTGACTCATAGCAACCCTGTATAGCTTTTCTGAGGAGTGGCTGGTGGGCTTGAACTGCCGGTCTTATGATTAGCAGTCTAGTGCTTACCATACAGCACCACACCCAGAATCCAAAAGAAGATATACAGATGGCAAATAATCATATGAAAAGATGCTAAACATCATTCAGAATTAGAGAAATGCAAGTGAAATGAAAAGCCACTAACACCTATTGTTGTTGTTATTGTTATTAAATACCGTGGAGTCGGTTCCGACCCATAGAGACCCTGTATAGGGTTTCCGAGGCTTTAAATCTTTACGGGAGCAGAAAGCCTCATCTTTCTCCCACGGAACAGCTGGTAGTTCCGAACTGCTGACCTTGCAGTTCGCAGCCTGATTCATAACCACTATGCTACCAGAGCTCCTTAACACCTATTGGAATGGCTAAAATCCAAAAATGTGACTACATTAATTGTTAGTGAGAAGGTGGGCCAGCAGGGACTCTCATTCATTGCTGGTAGGGATACAGTGGTACAACCATTTTAGAAGGTAGTTTAACAGTTTTCTTATAACAGCTGAGAAGGCCTGGTTGCAATGATATTCTAGTAGCAATGAGCACACCTGCCACCCAGGTCTTGATTTCTAATATTATTCTCCAAAAAAGCAGCCAGCGCTTCTTGGAAAAATGGCTGATTCTAGGGCAGAAAATATATAAGAGGCACCTAGAGCATCTAGGTGTTGTTGTTAGGTGCCATCGAGTCGGTACTGACACATAGCAACTCTATGCACAACAGAACGAAACACTGCCTGGTCCTGGGCCAACCTAACAATTGTTGCCACCTTTGAGCCCATTGATGCTGCCACTTTGCCAATCCATCTCGCTGAGGGTCTTCTTTTTTTCTGACGCTACCAAACATGATATCCTTCTCCAGTGACTGTCATTCCTGACAATATGTCCAAAGTATGAAAGATGAAGTTTGGCCATCCTGGCCTCCAAGGAGCACTCTGGCTGCGCTTCTTCTTATACTGCGAGAAAAAAAGAAAGTTATCAAAGCACCCTATTGGAGCCACCTGAAAGAGTTTCCAATGGCCAGAGCTAAGCAATTTGAGCAACAGAATATATTGTTAGGTGCCATTGAGTCGGTACCGACCCATAGTGACCCTATGCACAGCAGAACGAAACACTGCCTGATCCTGGGTCAACCTCACTATTGTTGCCATGCTTGAGTCCATCGATGCTGCCA
>NW_006408556.1:15419671-15423660 GCF_000296735.1 Chrysochloris asiatica
CGACCGTGAGCTTAGCAGCCTGACTCGTAACCACTACGCTACCAGAGCCCCTAAAAACCCTGTACAGGGGTCGCTGTAAATCGGAATCGACTGGGTGACAGTGGGTTATGGGATTTTAATCCAAAGCATAAAATAAATGTCTGTGCGTCCATAGTGATATAAATAATTGACCAAGTAAATAAATGAGTGAGAACAGAGGAATCCTGCAGATGAATTCCAAATAAGTTATGTAGCTACTCCTCCTTCAAGGAGGTGGAGCATAAGCGTGAGCCGCACACGGAGACGTCCTTCCTAAGCATACAGTGTGGAAGGGTGGTGGTGGAGGAGAAGTAACCTTACAGAGTAGAAGCCTGCAAAACACTATCCCAGTCTACTGATCGAGGCCAATGTCAGCAGTGTGGAGTACAGGGAAACACTCTCTAATATTCTCACAATTTTCTTGAGTTCTAAGTCTAAAAATTTTCCATATACAGAGGTTCTCTGGAACTAGGGATTTTCTTTAGTAGATTGCTCCCAAAGACTATGCAACATTTCTTCCTCTCCATATTCACATACCCCTCTACAACATGATTTTATATTTTATTTCCCCTCTCCATTGAATCTGGGTTAGTCCTACAGTATGTTTTGATCAACAGAATGAACTTTGTGACTTCTCATCCCAGGCCTGAGAAGGCATTACAGTTTCCACTGTTAGTTTCTTGCAACACTGCTTTGGGGATGAAAAACTATATGGACAGAGTTCCAATCATCCATCCTAAATTGAACCAGTCAACCCATCAGCTTCATGAGAGAGCCCAGGGGAGACAAATGAAGACCTAGCTGGCCAATACACACTCTGAAGCTACTATGTTTTTAAGTCATTAAGTTTTAGAGTGATCTTGGTGTAGCTGTGGATAACAGATACACATGCAACAAATAACCCAGCCCTGACTATAAAATGCATAGATATAAACAGTCTTCATTTATATAAAGCTATTGTAAAGAAAAGAAAAAAAACCAAAACATTTCACCTGATGAGCTGCTCCACTCCAATAAACCTGTAACCTTGGGGATCAACATGGTCCATTGACATACTTAGTCTACAAAGACAATGTTCTATACCCTATATTGATGAGTAGTGACTGGGATCTTAAAAGCTCATTAGCGGCCATCAAAGGTGCAGTTATTGGTCTCTCGCTGTCTGGAGGAAAGAAGAGTGATGAAAACTGAAGCTACTTGGAATTAATTAGTCCAACGGAACACAGTCTCTACTACCCTGAGACCAGAAGAACTACATGGTACCTGGGCCAGAAGAACTACATGGTACCTGGGCCAGAAGAACTAAATGGTACCTGGGCCAGAAGAACTACATGGTACCTGGCTAACCTACCAACTGCTCTTAAAGGGATCACTCTCAAAGGGAAAAACATGTGGAGCAAAACTCAAAATCATTAAACAAACAAACCAAGCTTACTGTTCAGATAGATATTGATGGAACCCCAAGTCTATAGCCCTTGTTCTTCTTTGAGGTCTGGAACTGAACTTACTCCTATGGCTCAATTTTCAGCTAAGTAACAGATAGGTGTCTAGGTGGGACAACAATATTAGTGAGATCTACACACTAGTTACTGGTCAACCATTTGAGATCAAAAGGGCAGCATTTACTTAAGGACAACAGTCAGAAGGGTTGGGAAAGAAGAAGGGATGGAAATGGGAAACACAGGGAAGAAGTGGAATAGGTGGTATTACTCTGAGGGGATAATCATCGAGATGGAATGAAGTATATAATCTGTGGAATATAAAACTGATGATCTGCTCTGTAAACCTTTACTCAATTCATGACAAAAAGGAAAAAGAAACTAAAACAATACTTCAACAGAAGTCAGTGTTCTCAAAAAAGCATATGAAAAAATACCTTTAATAAGTTATTGTTTGCTTTTTGTAATGACAGAAATAGACCCCAAACAGGAAGAAATAAAATGAAAGTTGACTGAACTGAGGAAAGAATCTATTGCAAAAGACAAAAATCATGTCAGAAATGAAGATTTTAAACTACAAGGACCAAAGAGAGAATGGTGTCCTGGTATGGCACTGTAGGATAAGCACTCGACCACAAGGTTCAAATCTACCAGTTTTTCCTCAAAAACCCTATACAGAGAGATTTGATGGCACTTAACAACAACAACAAAGGAGAATAGACGCATGAAAATTTGCTAAGGGATTTCAAAAGCATGTAGGAAAAATAACAAACAATGGCAATAAGATTAAAAGAAGAAAATGGTTGCAGTGGAAAGATAAGCAAACACAGATCCAACATGTATATATTCTCCCAGCAGGAGGAAAAGTAGTGGAGAAATAGAAGGAAGAAGAGGGTGAGGAAAAGAAGGAAGAATCGTAGAAAAAGAAAGAGGAGGAGATACCCAAAGAGAAAAAGGAAAAGAAGACAGAAGGAGGAAGTGGAAAAGCAGAAGAAAACTTGAATAGAAGTAATATATGAACTACAGTCTAAGAAAACATTCTAGATGTGAAAGACCTGACTCTATTGAAAGGGTTAATCTCATACCTGGGGGGGAAAAAACCACTCAGGACCCCCTTAGTCAATTGCTACACAGGTTTCAGAGTCAGTTTGAAAATGGAGCAGCCCATCATTTCATTTTGTGAATAAATCAGTGCTGAGTAAATTTTTCAAAATACTTATGAAAAATAAATCTAAAACTTAAAAAAAGTGTTTATTTTTAAGGACATTATTTGAAATCAAGTCAAATGAATAATGATGAGTTAAAATTGCTAATCACTTTTTGGGAAAAATAAGCATAGCTGTGATGTGATGAATTTAATTGCCTTCCAAAGTGCATGTGATGACCTACCTTAACTAATACGGACTGAAGGGGAAAACTTCAACAGACTGATAAAGAAGAAATTGATCAAGTCATTAAAAAACTCACCCCTCCACACAAAGTCCAGGTCCAGATGGCTTTACTGCTGAATTCTACCAAACATTTAGAGAAAAGCTGACACTAATTTTACTCATATTATTCCAAAATATAGAAAAGGAAGAACAGTTCCTGAATTCATTTTATGTAGCACCAAGCATAACCCTGATGCCCAAACCAGGCAAAGACTTCACTAAAAAGGAAAATTAGAGACCAATATTCCTAATGAACATCTAGCCAATAGAATCCAACAGCATATATACAAAGAAATAGTACATCCTAATCAAGTGGGATTCATACCAGGTATAGAGATATGGTTCAATATTAGGAAAGCATTCAAAGTAATCCACCACATTAAAAAAAAAAAGAGAGGAGGAGTGACACGATCATATCAATCAATGCAGAAAAGGCATCTGACAAAATCCAACACTTAATCCTGGTAAGAACATTCAACAAAACAGGAACAGAAGGGAAATTTCTCAACATAATTAGGGGCACTGGATTGTGAACCACAAGGTCAGCAGCTCAAACCCAACAGCTCCTCCTTGGAAACCCTATACAGAGTTGCTATGAGTTGGAACAGACTCAATGGCACTTAACAACAGCAACAACAATATAAAAAATCAACGGCCAACATCACTCTCAATGGAGAGAAACTGAAACCATTCCCCTTGTGAACATGAACCAAACAAGGATACCCTTTATCACCACTCATATTCAATATTGTGCTGGAAGTCTTAACCACAACTGTAAGACTCCTGGTGTGGCTCTGTGGGATAAGCTCTAGACTATGAACCACAGATTGGTGGTTCAAAACCATCAGCTACTCCTTGGAAACTCTGTACAGGGTTGCTATGAGTCGGAACCTACTTGACGGCACTCAACAACAACAAATAAGAAAGGAAAATTAAAGCCATCCAAACTGGCAAAGAAGTGAAAATCTTTATATGTGTATGCTATAAAACTATACTTACAAACTCCCAAAAATTCAGAAAGAAAATTATTGGAATCATTGAAAAACTGAGCAAAGTGGTAGGGTATAAGATCAACATACAAAAATCAGTTGGATTCCTTTAT
>NW_006408556.1:15424170-15468775 GCF_000296735.1 Chrysochloris asiatica
TTGATAAAGACTAAAATACAGAAATAAGGAGCTCTGGTAGCATAGTGGTTATGAATTGGGCTGCGAACCTTAACGTCAGCAGTTCAAAACTACCAGCCGCTCCGTGGGAGAAAGGTAAGGCTTTCTGCTCCCGTAAAGATTTACAGCCTCAGAAACCCTGTACAGGGTCGCTATGGGTCGGATCTGACTAGACAGCACTTAACAACAACAAAATACAGAAATGGGCAAAAGATAGTCTCTTCAGCAAATGGTGCTGGCAAACTGGAAATCCATTTGCAGAAGAATGAAACAAGAAGCATATCTCACACCATATACAAAAATGAATGTAAGACTTAGAATTATAAAGATGACCAATGAAAAAATAGGGATAAATTTAGGGTCTCTGAGATTGTTGTTATTGTTATGTGTCCTCAGTTGGTTCCAACTCATAAAGACCCTGTATAGAATTTCCGAGGCTGTAAATCTTTGCGGACGCAGGAAGCCTTGCCATTCTCCTGTTAGGACATAAATACCCTATCAAACATAACTGAAAACACATAAACAGCAGAAGACAAACTAGATGACTGAAACCTCCTAAAAATTAGACAGTTATGTGCATCAAATGACTTCACCAAAAGAGGAAAAAAGAGAACTCACATACTGGGGGCAAAATTTTGGTAATGACATATCACACAAGGGCCTACTGTCTAAAATTTATAATGTTTCAACACTTCAATAATAAGAAGAAGACAAATGATCCAATTTAAAAAATGGGCAGAGGACATGAACAGACTCTCCACCAAAGAAGATATTCAGACGGCCAACAAACAGATGGAGAACTCCTGGTGTGGCTCTGCGGGTTAATGCTCTGGACTACAAGGTTGGTTTGAACCACAAGGTCGGCGGTTCAAACTCACTAGCCACTCCTTGGAAACCCTATACAGGGTCTCCTTGAATTGCAACTAACTTGACAGCACTTAACAACAAAAACTACAAAAGTCATTAGAGAGATGCAAATCAAAACAATGATAAGATATCTTACCCCAGCATAAGATATTTTATTTTTGCTTACCTAATAGCAAAAATAAAAACAAAACAAAACAGAAAGTAACAAATGCTGGGGAGGGTGTGGAAAGTCTGGAACCCTGCTACACTGCTGGTGGAACTGTAAAATGGCGCAACTACTGTGGAAAATGGTGTGGCACTTTCTCAGAAGAGTGGAAATAGAAATACCAAATGACCCACCAATCTCTCTATTTGGCATAAATCCTCAAGAAATAAGAGCCATGACACAAATAGCTATTTGCACACCCATGTTCATTGTCACATCATTCACAAAAGCAAAAAATTGGAGACAGCCTAGATGCCCATCAGCAGAAGAATAGTTGAACAAAAATTTGGTACTGCACACAATGAACATAGGCAATATTGAAGAGTAATGATGAATCTGCAAAACACCGCAAAACACGGAGGAACCTGGAGGCCATTTTGCTGAGTGAAATTAGTTGGTCACAAAGTATTGCATGAGACCACTACTGTAAAAAGTCAAGAAAAATATTTTCTTTTTATAATAAGCATTATATGATGGCTACCAGGGATGAGAGGGAAGGTAGAATTATTCACTAGGTAGATTGGGTGATGAGAAATGCAATTAAAAAGAAAAGGGAGGGGAGGAAATTGCCTTTTTTTTCCCTCATGTACTGAAAAGGAAACAATGTGCATTTATTTTGTCATTAGGACAAACCATTGGGAACCTTCCTGCAAATGAAAAAAAAAAAAGGAGAGGAAAGAAGGGGACACGTAAAGAAAGGAAATTTTGTTGTTGTTGTCAAGTGCCATCGAGTCGGCTTTAAACACATAGCGACCCTGTATAGAGTTTCCAAGGAGCGGCTGTTGAGTTAGAACCACCGACCCTGTGGTTCAAACCGAACTTGTGGTCCAGTGCTTATTATACAGCACCATACCCGAACTCCAAAGAAAGGAGAGAGGGGGGAAAAGAGATTTGGAAATGGCTAGTGGTGATGGTTGTGCAACATGAAGGGTATAGTGGGCATGGCTGGTTTGCACAGGTAAAAATGGTTGAAATGGCAAATTTTGCTGTATTGCTACAGTTATTTTAAAATAAAGATAAATAAATAAATAAATAAAAGTACATGTGAACACAACTGTAGAAGAGATCTGGCAAATGAGCACCGGGGGAGTAGGGTGGGGGTTAGGAATAGCTCGGGATGGATTCACAACAGTGGAAGCATCTGGCAGAGGGGAACGCTGGGGCTGGTACCAGGCAGGGACATTCTTGCTTTTGACCTTTTAAATGCTATGTTTGTTGTTATAAATAAATCAAATGCAAAGCAGAATTAAGAACAAAAATGCACTCACCGAAGCAGCATGATAGGAACAAGGTGTCTTGGAATGAGAACCTTGTGATGCTTGTGTGTTTAAATGTGATACTTGTGTGTTTAAATTCTGGTGACTTTTTCTTTTTTAAAATCACCGGACTGCTCTCTGGTCTCACCTAATAGAGGATATGTTGGGATGTGTGACCAAGGAGGGCAAGGTGCTGCAGTGGATAGAATGTGGATGGTCGAATCTCTGTCCACGGTCACCCACCATGTGACCCTGGGAAATTACCCCATCTCTCTCAGCCTCAGTTTCCTCAATGATTTAATGGAACCAGAAATTCCCACTTACATGTAGTAGTGGGAAATTGAAGAAAATCTACATGAGCTAACAAGCTGAAGCTAGCGTGGTGACAGCCTTCAATTGATGCTGGTGACAAACAGATCCATTAGGATGGCCTGAAGTGGGTTGTGTAGACATCTGCAGGGAATACGAAATTGAAGCTGTCATTGATTTCATTCTACTTGGAACAATAATCCATGTCAATGGAAGCCACAGTTAAGAAATCAAATGACTTATTTCACTGGGCAAATCTGCTGCAAGGGACTTCTTTAAGGCTTTTGCTTTGATGACTAAAGTGTGTCTGACCCAAGTCATGGTCTTTTCAATTGCTTCTTATGCATGTGAAAGCTTGACAATGGAAAAGGAAGACTGAAGATGAACTGATGCCTTTGAACTGTGGTGTTGGTGAAAAAATATTGAATATACTACAGACTGCAGAAGGATAAACAAATCAGTCTTAGAAGAAAGACAACCAGAATGCTCCTTAGGAGTCAGTATGGCAAAAGTTGCATTCACCTAGTTTGGACACATCATTAGGGAAGGACAATCACCAGAAAAGGACATTATGGTTGGTAAGGTGGAGGTTAGCAAAGGCAAGGGAGGTCCTTATTGAGATGGGGGTGACATAATAGCCGAAGCAAGGGACTCATACCTCCCAACGATTACGAAGATGGCACACGACCAGGCAATGTTTTGTCCATTAACTGTGAGGTCACTGTGAGTCAGAGTCAACTCAACAGTGGCTAACAACAGACAACTGTAGACAGAAGGTCTTGCTGGCTTGGGCTGCTCAGAAGTCCTGTCCTGCAGATGCTCAGGGTGTGGAAGGGACAAAAGGAGCAATCCAAGCAGACAAACTGCAGGATGAAACATGAAACGACTCTGTGGCTGGAGAAGAGGCCAACTTGGTGCAGGATGGGGTGGCCATGGTGAAGGGCAGACAAAAGGCTCAGAAGTGGGCAGAGTCTCCATATCCTGATAACAAATCCCTCTCACATTTATCAGCCTCAGTGACATCTTTGGTGACCTTAGTACCTTTCAAGAAAGAAATGCTGGGTTTGTTGTTTCCCCTATAGACCCATCTATTGCATGATTTGATGAATGTAAAACATTTGCTGATGATCTGCTCTATAAATGTTCACCCAATTCACAATAAAAAGTTAAGAGAAAGAAAGAAGTGCTGGATGAGAGCACTTTCAGAGAAAGAAACTTGACCAAGGCTAGGACCTGCATCAGGAGGTATGATGAATGGAAGTGTGGTCTCAGCAAGATTCCTTTGGAAGACCACCTCGGGGTTTCAACCATCCGGACATCCTGCTGTGCCAGCCTGTACCAGATGCCTCTGGTCAAAGACTGGGCAGGGTGGGGTCGCTGAGTCCAGAACTGAGTCTCCACCTTTAGATTTGAGGCTTCTGAGAGTAGGATGGGTTCTCCTCATAGACTGGGGGGTCCCTGGAGGCAGTGCTCAGTTATTCCCCTCAGTTTCTTCGTCAGGATTACACAAGGAGCTCTGCCTCAGTGAGTTCTCTGGATGCAGGGGTGAATGCTCCTGCTTACTTAAGTTTCACAAACTGTGCCCAAGGACATAGGCCAAAATAAAACAACGAGGGGATTCTGTAGTTCTTCTACTTTCCTTAATTTAAAAAAACCACATTTTTTTGGCCTGTGATAAGATGCCTCCCTTGGGTTCCACCAGGCACTTGGGTTGGGTGGCAGCAGGAAGGTGCCAAGGATCCCATTCTCTCCAAAATAAATCTCATTCCCAACCCTTACGACTGACCGACCAGTAGAGTTGAGGCCGGCCCACCCAGCCCCACATGGCAAGGCCTTCCTGGGGCACCAGGCCGTGGCCATTGTAAATAGTTTCACTGTGTTTATGCAGCGGTAACATGCGTGCTACCTTTCACAGCAACCGCATTCCAGAGGGCAATCGCGGGTGATTTACCTCACTCCACGAGCCAGCCAGTCCTCACAGTGGGTGGGTGGCCTCTGATCCCAGCCGCACACTCCCAGGGGGGGACTGTTTTTAAAGAGCTGCCTGATGTTGGAGATAGTATGCCCCCATCTTGTCACGCCCACCGCTTGTGTGTTCCAAACCTAGGGATTCCATCGCGGGTTCCCCACCCTCTGGAGGAACTGGGAGGTGATAGGTGGAGAATCTGCTGGGGACCAGAGCTCTGCTGACCTCTGCCATAATGCCCCCCCCCCCACCACCACCACCTTCTTCTCCAGTCGGGGCAGTGGATATGTGGAACTCGTGCATCACGTTTATGATGATGGATGGACGCAGACGCCTGCGTTGTTCTCAGGACTAACCCGTGTCGGCAGCAGCAGCAGCCCTCAGTCAAGATAAGATGAAAACCTAACATTTTTGAGCTCTTGCTGGATACTAGGAACCATTTTTCATGCCTTACATCCTATGAAGGAAATGCTTCATGAGTCCCTTTTACAGATGACAATACTGAAGCATGGATACTCAGTGAGTTAGAAGTAGAGTCCATTTAGCTAAGCAGTCTGCATTCTCCAGCTTCCTGATGCCCTGAACACCACCCTCACAGGTCTGACTCCTGGATGGGGCAGGTGACGAGATGGAAAGTGCAAAACAGGGAGTAGAGGATCACTGGGCATCTATGGCACACCTCACATACATGTGCCCTGTGCATACAGGCACACAAACATGCACTCTGATGCACCTCACCTACATGTTCCCACCCACGTGTGTGCACACCCTGTATATGTGAGTACTGCACACTCATGTGTGTGTTTGCATGCAAAGTGAGGCTTTTAAAAGTTCATGGAAATTTTTCATGATCTTTTAATTCTATTTTTGCATTTACTCCTCACTATTGACTATCTCCTCATCTAATATTTCACATTTATACAAATAGTAAAAAAAAAAAAAAATAGACAATTTGAAAATTTTGTATATTAACAGCACACATCTGACACTAACGAATGCCGAAGTCTGAAGCAAGAGCAATGCTGGCTGTGATGATTAAGGTTATAGGTCAGCTTGACTGGACCATGATTCTCAGTGGCTTAGTAGTTATGTAATGATGTAATTTGTATGCAATGATGTAGTCTCCTATTTTGTGATTTGATATGGTCATCCTCCATTTTTGCATAACACCGATTTTCACATAAGAGCTGGTTTTTGGACCTAGCAATGGTGTTGATCAATGAGGAGTGAGTGTGTTTGTGTATGGAGCCCTGGTGGCACAATGGTTTAGCAGTCAGTTGCTAGCCAAAAGGTTCGTTGTTCGAATCTATCAGCTGCTTCTCAAGAGAAAGTCCTCATGGTGTGCTCCAGTAAAGATTGTTGTTGTTGTGTGCCATCAAGCCTGTAAAGATTAGAGCCTAGAAAACCCTCGGAGGCAGCTCTATTCTGAGTTGAAATCAACATTTTAGATATGCATATATTTGACAGTGATCGTTCAGTGGTAGAATTCTTGCCTTCAGGAGGCCCAGGTTCAATTCCTGGCCAGTACACCTGGTGTGTAAGGAGCTCTGGTAGCATAATGGTTACAAATCGGGCTGCAAACCACGAGGTCAGCAGTTCACAACTACCAGCCGCTCCACAGGAGAAAGATGAGGCTTTCTGCTCCCGTAAAGATTTACAGCCTCGGAAACCCTGTACAGGGTCGCTATGAGTGGGAACCGACTCGAAGGCACTTAAAAACAACAACAACAACAACACCTCGTGTGTTGCCACCACCTGTATGTAACCGGAGGCTTGTGTGTTGCTAGGATGCTCAGCAGGTTTCAGCAGAACATTCAGACTAAGACAGACTATGAAGAAAGGCCCAGTGATTTAGTTCCAAACATCAGCTCATGAAAACCCTAGGGATCACAGTGGTCCTCAGCTACCTGTGGAGATGGTGCATGACCAGGTAGCATTTTGTTCCATTGTGCATGAGGTCATCATGACTTGAGGGCTGATTCAGTGGCAGCTTGAGTCCACACTGTCTCTGTGTATTGTTCACATGTGTGCCTCCATATGGACACATGCATGCAGAAAATACACACCAGAACTCATGGATAGACAGAATGTGTTCCAACATTTTGTTAACCAGGAATATACTTCCTTTTTTTGGCCTCTAAGCTGGGTGTCAGCCCCAGGAAAAACAAAGCAAAATGAATGAATGAATGCTCTCTCATTGTGTCCTGTGTATACTCAGCCAGTATTTCCTGTGTGTCCACTGTGTGTTTTATGCTGGGACTTGGCCCATCTCGTCAGGGGTACCATGTGCAGGGCATTAGGAGTCACATCCATCTCTGATGCCAAGGGTCAGCCTGGGGGCTGCAGGCTACAGAGGCTCTGAGCCCCTCTCTGGCAAAGGCATACTGCCTGCTCAGAGTTCAGGGCGGTGGTCAAGCCAGGGCCTCTGGATGCCTTGGCCAGGCCCTAGACTCCCTCCCCCACATATGCACAATTGACAGAGCAGGACAGCATTCTTAGGAACCCAGGTAGGCATGAATCACCAGGTAGGCTCAATCTGAGCACCTGCCTACCTGTCATTCCAGCTATGTGCTGGCCTATCTTCTCCACGCATTCATTCTCCTGATGCCTGTCCTCCCACCAGTCCCCGTGCTAGAGGACCCTGCACCCCACCCCAGCAGTTAGGGACCAGGCCTTTTACATGACATCTACTGCCATGCTAAAAGTAAGCCCTGAGCTGGTAACTAGGCAAACCCAGGGCTGGCTTCATGGACACGCGGCCTATACAGGTACACAGAGGTCACCCTTAAAAGAGCCCTGTGCTCTGCTGTCACTGACTTAAAATTCTTTTTGAACTAAAATCTCAATGTTATCTAGTCAGTTCTGACTCATAGCAACCCTATACAGTGGTGGTAGTAATGGTGGTGTGTCATGGAGTCACTTCCGACTCATAGTGACTCTGTATAGGATTTCCAAGGCTGTAGATCTTTACAGGAGCAGAAAGCCTCATCTTTCTCCAAAGGGACCACTGGTAGTTTCGAACTAGCTGACCTTGAGATTAGCAGCTCGACTAGTAACCACTACGCTACCAGAGCTCCTTAGCAACCATATACTGTTGTTGTTGTTATGTGCCGTGGAGTCAGTTCTGACCCATAGTGACCCTGTACAGGGTTTCTGAGGCTGTAAATCTTTACAGAAACACAAAGCCTCATCTTTCTCCTGCAGAACCGCTGGTAGTTTCAAACTGCTGATCTTGAGATTAGTAGCCCAATTTATAACAATTATGTTACCAGAGCTCCTTAGCGACCATATATGTTGTTGTTATTAAGTGCTGTCCAGTCGATTCCAACCCATAGCGACCCTGTATATGGTTTTCGAGGAGCAACTGGTGAGCTTGAACTGCTGACTTTGCAAGTCAAATGGCTTTGCAGTCTGACGCATTAACCCACAGTGCCACACCAGGACTCCAGAATGTCTTAAATATACTAAGGGAGCAGACAGCCTCAGCTTTCTCCTGAGGGGTGGTGGGTGGGTTTGAACTATAGATCTTGCAGTTATCTACCCAATGCTTATCCCACAGCTCCACCAGGGCAACAACTAATCAATTATGTTGTTCTGAGTCATAGCAACCTTGTATAGGGCTTCCAAGGACTGGCTGGGTGATTTTGAACCGCCGACCTTGTGGTCCAGTGTATTATCTTGCAACACCACACCAATTATAGAGTTCATTTTTGATCTAGGGTCTTACAAATTCTATAGTTGGTTCTGCCATCTACTCAGGCCTGAGACTGGTGCCGGCTTCCCCTCCTCCTGCCCCTCAACGCCTTCTCCTTCCCTCATGCCCAGCCACTGCCAGCTCAGTCTCCTGCCCTGGGCTGACCCCGACTGCTGAGATGTGGGTAGCCTTCCTGGCATCCAGAGCAAGGCCACAGCATTTGAATACACACTTCAGCAGTGTCCTCAGACTTGTTTCTTCTACTGCCCAGCCTGGGCACAGTGGGTCCTCAGTCAACTCAAAGGTTTTGGTTCAAGCCCACATGCTAGGACCCTACCCTAAAGGACAGTCAGGTCTAAGCTGTCTGAATGCCAGTCGCTTCTGCTGTCAAACGTGAATTAACAAACTCTCCCAGCAGGACTGGTGGGAAGGTTTGTGGTAACATGTAGGAAGCACCTGGTAACAAGCCTGGCACAGAGTGGGCTTCAGCCTTTCATCAATCCAGCAAGTACTGAGAGCCTACTAAAAGGCAGACCAGTGAAGAACGGATTCTGCTGAAAGAATGCACAATCTAAGTAAAATTGGGCAGAGGGGAGCAGGCAGAATAGAAGATGAGGAGAGCAGCTGTAGGCACAGGTATAAGGAAGCAGCTTAAAATTTAACTAGAATTCAGGCAGAATGGAATACATTGGAGAAAATGGTGGGGAAATTGAGGCCCCAACAAAGGAGGTAGCTTGCTTACTCTAGACATAGGAATCTTGTCCCCCACTACATTCCCAACACACACTTCTACCTGACAACCTGTCCTGTGTCCCATGTACTGAGGGGACACTTGTTCTGTACTCAGCAGCTCGTTGGTAGCTCCAAGTTTGCTCTTTGGGGCAGGAGTTGAGTTTTTCTTCATGGGTGTGAAGCCCACTGTTTGGCCATCATCCATATCCCTTCCCAACCTTTCAGAGAACCGAGTCTTTATTAAGCATCTCTTGTGTATCCAGCACCTATAAAGGCTTAGTGACTAACCTTGGGACACACCATGGCAGCCCCCATGGGACCATGCCTGCCCTTTGCCTCTGAGCTTAGCGATGGAGAGTGGTCGTGAGCCTTGAGGTTTCTCTGCTAAAAAGTCATCCCTGCGTGTCCCTGTCTACTTTTCAGACCCTCCCTCTGGCTGACTCTCCGGGTTTGGTGTCTTTCCAGGGACCCAGCCCATTCAGAACAGGGTTTGGCAAAGACAGACGCGGCGTGGGAGGAGAAAGCTGAAATGATGGTCCAGAGCTAAGGGAAGTCTCATTGTTGTTGGGTGCCATGGAGCCAATTTCTGATTTGTAGTGACCCCATGTGACAGAGTAGAACTGTTCTCCCTTTGTTTTATTGGCTATAGTCTTTAGAGAAGTAGATTTTCAGGTCTTCTTCCCGTGGAGCCGCTGGGTGGGTTCAAGCCACCAATGCTTTGGTTTGCAGTCGAGCACTTAACCACATGCCATCAGGGCTCGGAGCAGCCACAAAAGGGAGTTTGAGCTGGCCCTAGGCCTGAGCACATTGTCTTTCAAAGCTCACTCTGGTAGCCTTGTGGGGAAGGGGCTGTGCCAGGGGCAATGGTGGACTCAGAAGAGCTGATGATAAGCTTCTGCGGTGGTCCAGACACCTGCCTGCGGAGCCTGACCCCTGGGAATGGTGGGGGCCTCCAGAGAGGCTTGGAGGTAGAGCTATGGCCTCCCCACCAGCTACTCTCCTCGCAGCCCGGAGCATCCATCCCTCCCTTGTCCAGCCTGAGGTCCCCAGAGCTGAATTATTCAGCTCAGAAACAGACAGGGAGTCTTGTGTCTGCCCCAGGCCGCATGATAGATTATTTTTTTTATTAGCTGTCCCTCATTAACTCATAATTGCAATCATGTAACATTTAATAGAGGCACAAAGTGATCCCCTTCGCTGCCCCACAATCATTCATTAGCTAACAAGACGGAACGGCTCGTAAAAAAGGGCCATTAAAAAAATTCTGGCGAAAAGTAGGAGGTGATGCAAGCCCTGGCTAACAAAGGCTGAGGCTGGGGGAGGCGTGAGCGGGTGTGAGCGGAATAACCCAGCCCTGATAAGCCACAAAGCAGTGCCCGCTGCTCCCGCCTCCTGCTGCTGCCTGAGTCAGAGAAGCCGGGATGTGTTCAAAATCGAGCAATGTAATTAGCAGGTTGCATCATGCTCCTCGATTAGAAATGACAATGAGCACAAAGAGGGTAGAAGGAGGAGCAGGGATTAGGTGGGTAACCCAATACCAGGGAGGGGGGCTGCGGGCCACTTGAGGACCCCAGTAGCCTCTGCTTACTATGTCACGGGACAGAGACCAGGCCTGCTCAATGCTGGCTTTGTGTGGTCTGGGATAATGATTTACAAACTCGAGGAATCGGGAGGTGCGAAAAGAAGATGACCCTCTTAACCCTGCCATTGTCTGCTCCGGGCTGGAATGTGCAGCGGCTCCGCACGCCTGGCGCACCTGTGCACACGGATGCTGTTTGAGGATGGTCCAGGTGAGGAGCCCTAGTGGGGGCCACCCTGATAAGATCTAAAGGGCTGAGCTGAGGGATCTGGAAACACCACCAGGAATGATTGAGACTCAACAGACAGAGGTGGGCCAGTGACCACCATAGTTCCTCTGTGTGGCAGAGTTGTTAGGGGCGGAGGCTCAAAGGAGATGGCAGAGAGCATCTCCAGGGCAGCAGGGACCTACATCAATCCCAGGCTTCGCCACCAATGGCTTCTCTCTGGTTTTCAATTTCCCCATTACATGCTGCCACCACCTGAGTATGTAACCAAAAAAAAAACCAAATTTAATGCTATCAAGTTGGTACTTAACTCATAATGACCCTATGTGTTCCAGAATAGAATTGAGCTCCATAGGGTTGCTTTGGTTGTAATCTTTATGGAAGCACCTCACCAGACCTTTCTTCTGAGGTGCCTTTGGATGGGTTCAAACTACTAATCTTTAGATTAGTTGAGCATCAGTGGTTTTCACCACCAGGGACCTTCCTGCCTGACCAAAGTCATTCTGGGTTTCAGTTTCCCTGATAGACTTTGCCACAATTGGCTGTGCAACTGGGACAAGCTACCTCCCCTCTCTGGACTCTGTTTCTCCCTTGATAATGAGAGAGGTGATCCAGATGACCTTATGTCCCCTCCAACTCAAATCTTTCCCATCCTACTTGGTCTAGAATGAATTCTGTTTTTACCAAAAATCAACCAGCTAGCCTGGTACTTTGGAGAGCAGGGAGACAGGAGTCAGGGCAGTCTTGCAATTTGTCCATCTGCATGCGTCAGGGCACAGTGCAGGTACATGAAGGCTTGGGCACAGTGGCACCGCTCCCCTGGGGCCCGTGCAGGCACACCCTCTACTTCCGCCTGCTGGCAAAAATTTGGCCTTTCGGTCTGGCCTTTTGCAAACAGCCTTTCCTCTACAATGTTTTCTTAGCAGCCCTATTCTTACACACAGGAAATAATCCCATTAACTTTATTATCTCTTCAGGGGAAGGACAAGGATATAGATTTGCCCTTAAGTTCACTGAACTCGGCTCTCTCGTGAAAGGAAAACCACAGAAAGCAATTGTCCTGGAGGAAACTCTTTGAATAAGGCCTGGCTCTAGCTGAGTTTTATTCTGAGCCTCAGTTTACTCAACTCTAAATTGCTAGAGAAATGAACCCTAATGGTGCAATGATTAAGCTCTTGGCTACTAACTGAAAGGGTGTCAGTTCAAACCCACCCAGAGATTCTGCAGACTAGACATGACCATCTTCTGTAAAGATTTGTTGTTGCTATGAAGAGCCATCGAGTTGATTCCGACTCATAGCAACCCTGTATAGGGCTTCTGAGCGACTGATGAGTTTGAACCTCTGACCTTGTAGTGTAAACCAACTTTTCAGTCTAGTGCTTATATTAGCACAGCACACTAAGAGCCTCGTAAACCTGATGGGGTGGTTTGACTCTGTCTCACAGGGTCACTAAGAGCCAACACTGACTAGATGGCATCAACAACGAACTGCTGGAGTACTCCCTGAGGGTAAGTATAGCAGATCTGGATGGAACCTTTGCCCATACCCCCAGCGTGATGCCTCTGCAAGTTGCAGAGGCTTCCAGTTCAGGGTTCCTTTAGCCCATTTCCCACTCCATAGCCACCAGACCATCAAAGCACCCCAGCCCCAGCACACTAGAAGGTCTTACAGGCTGCCCAGCCTTTACCCTACCTTCCCCAATAGCCAACTTCCTGCCACTTCCTTCTCTACCAGACACCCACTACCCTGAATTGTGTTCTTTCCCAAACACCCCAGGCTATTCACATCTCCCTGGCTTTGCTCAGGCGGCTCCCACTGCCTCACTGCCCTTCCCTGGTGCAACTGCCAATTTAGACTCAGCCGTTAGGACTCATGCTGATATCACCCCTCCCACCAGAGCAAACCTCTGACTTAACAATTACTGAGTCAGATTGAAAAGTACTCTCCCTGTGGCTGTCCCCACAAGTCCATGAGCTCCTTGGGGGTGGGACAGTGTCCCACCCCCAGGATAGTACCTGCATAGAGTTGGCACTCAGAAACTTCCTCATTGAACTGATGTCTTTTCATACAATGAGGAAGAGGCAGAGGGAGCTTGAGCCCCTGGGCTTAGGGGGTGTGTGGCGTGGTGAAGTCTGGGAAACACATCCATTCATTCGATCATCCATTCATTCTCTTATCCATCTGTGTAATATGCACATACACATTGAGCACCTCCTGTGCCCAGTCCTGGCAGGGGTAGGGAATACCAGACCTGTCAGCTTTGGACACTCCCCTGAAGGTACTTACAGGCTTCCGAAAAGCTTCTGGTCATGGAGTGGGAAGGTAGTGTCCCCATGAGGGAAGTTGACCCTAGGTTAGAATGACTCCAGGGTAGGCTAGCCTCCAGGGTGTACTGACCTCAGGGTGGGCACTGGCCAGTGAGTGGACCACCCTGTCTGTTTAGTCCCTCAGGGCCTGCACCTTATTAGCAGCCATCTCCTGGTTTCCTCAGTCAACAGAAGCTGGATTTGAGAGATGGGAAGGGGAGATGTGACCTGAGGTGGGCATGCTGTGAGCTCTGCCCACCAGGAGCTCACAGCACGCCCCCCTGTTGCTGAGTCTCCTATCCTTGTGACTGCATCTCTGAAGCAGGTGTTCCCTCTACTCCCATGTCAGGACGACACTAGATCCCTGTGTCATGACCTCATTCAGGCGGCTGTCCTTGGCTCCTGTCTGTTTCTGAACTGAGAGCCAACGTAACAGCAGGGAGACAGTTGCCTGGGCACCCTTCCTGGCAACAGCTAAGCACAGGACAGGTAGAGGTGTTCTCATTTGATCAGACAGGAGACTGTGACTCAGAGACAAGAATATACCTACTTGAGGTCACACAGCTCATGTGGGCTTATTTCAACTTGGAAGATGCCTCCTTTCCTCTTTCCCCCTTATTTGGTCTTTACTACATTCAGTATATGTGGAGATGTAACAAACAACTACAGCTACTTGTACTGTGAACCTACTAAGAGATTGAAACTGCTTTGAGCACTTTATTGTTATTCATCCAATCAATAATCTTTATGGAATGCCTGGCCCTGTTGTTGTTGTTATTGTTGTTAAGTGTCATCAAGTCAGTTCTGACTCACACAGTATAGGGTTTCCAAGGAGCAGCTGGTAGTTTTGAACTGCCAACCTTGTGGTTCAAAGTCCAGTGCTGATCCTACAGTGCCACACCAGGAGTCCTATTGTAGGTGCTGGACTATGGCAGTGAGCAAGAAAAAGTCCCTCAGGGAGCTCACATTCTAGTAAGCATGATGGACAGTGTACCAAGAAGTGAGCACATAAACCAGGTTGCTGATGTTGCAGTTGATTCAGTTCTAACTCATAGGGACCCTGTACAGGGTTTCCAAGGAGCAGCTGGTGGGTTTGAACTGCCAACCTTACAGTTAGCAAGCCAGTGCTTATCCTGATAAATCAGGAGTTGGATGATCAATGAAGGCCTTTGATGTGTTGACATTTGAGCTGACCCCTGAAAAAGTGTGGGGAGGGGCATGGGACTGTCTGGAAAATGAGTCCAGGCAGAGGAAACAGCAAGTGCAAAGGCCCTGAGGCAGATATGTTAAAAGAACTGTCAGAAGGCTGCTCAGCTAGAGAAGAGAGAAGGAAGAGCAGCGGGTGTAGCAATGAGGTATTACTACAGGACCTGATTTAATGCCACAACACTGCTAAGCGTAGATACTATTATTATCCTCGTTAGCTGATGAGAAAATTAAGATACAGAGAAGGAACGCAATCTGCCAGAAGTCATCCAACGGGCACATAGCTCTGTGCTGGTGATTCGTGAACATCCTTCATGACCCAGAGCACTGGTTCCTAGTCCCAGCTGCGGATCAGAATCACTCAAGGACCTGTAAGACAACCAGACTAGCTTTCTAATTTCAACGAACTGCCTGGGTGAATCTGACAGAATCTCTGTGACCCCAGCCTGAGTGAGCCATTCGGAAGGGGCTGTGGGAGGGAAGCAGGCAATGGTCAGTAGCCTAATCTCATTTCTTCTTTAAGTGGCCACTGTTACCGACTCTCTTCACAGGTTTCATCAGTGAGTTTCCCACTTGTTTTTAGTAGTAGAATTCACCATTCAGTCAAGTCTTAGATGGATCCCAAGATATGAAAGGAACTTTACTTGGGGAAATGGGGTAGAACTCAGGCCATTATCCCCTTGGCAGCTTTTGGAAGGTAACTTACCAGTTCCCTGGAGCTCCAGCCTCTTGGGGACATGGGGACCTGGCTGGGTGCTCTGACTTCTTGCTTTCTACTCTGGATCCGCTCTTACTGGATCCTCTCTTACTAAAATGTCCCTGGCGTGGTCCTGTAAATCCTGCTTAGGGAACACTCTAAGAAGCCCACCCTAAACATCGGCCCTGAGTTCTAGGAAGGTCTGAATGCTGCACTGGGAGCTAATAAGAGGGCCTGGGGCTGGGCACACAGTGAACCTCGCAGCTTGCCAGATTCTTGCACCTGCTTCCTGGTCTTACTAAGAGGAGGAAGTGGTGTATCCAAGACATTTGGGACCCATGGCAGAAAAAAAACCAAACCAACTCAGGCTCATGGCAAACCCGTGTGTGTCAGAGAACTGTGCTCCACACAGTTTTCAGTGACCAATTTTCAGGCCTTTCTTTCCAGGTGAACTCAAATCCAATCATTTGGTTAGCAGCCGAATGCACTAACCAGTTGTAGCACCCAGAGGCTCCAGGCACCCAGCTGGTGGGGCAGGAGTCTGCTTTCACACAAACAGGGCTCTGACATCTTGGCTTTGCTCTCCTTTGCCGTGGAATAATCCGTGTACCTCTGGAACTCATCCTTCCTGGAACCACACCTTGTGGAGGCCATTTCACAGACAAGGAAAATGAGACTTGGAGAGATCAAGGAACCTGCTTTGGGTCACATGGCAAAAAGAGTGGAGCGACCAGTCCACAAACTCCAAATTTAGGACTTTCTGTGCTAGTTCTGGGGTTCTTGTGGGCAAGAAGAGACACAGCCTGAAGGTACAGACGGTAGACTTCCCTGCCTGGACAGAGTGAATTCAAGCTCCTTCTCTGCGTTCCTTCAACTCCCAGCACAGTCCCCTGTATATGTTGTTGGGTGTGTTAGGTTGGTCCCTACTCATAACGACCCCATGAGACTGTATAGAACTGCCCCAAAGGGTATTCTTGTCTGCGTTGTTTAGGGAAGCAGCCAGCCAGATCTTTTCTTCCACTGGGTGGGTGTGAACTGTCAACTTTTTAGTTAGCAACAGAGGTTTAACTATTGTACCATCAGGGGTCTTTCCCATGTATAACAAAAAACAAACAACTCACAACAAAGAAAACATGCTATCAAGTCAATTTCAACTCTTGGTGACTTGCTCTATGGGTTTCTGAGACTAAATCTTTACAGGAGCAAGCAGCTTCATCTTTCTGTCTTGGAGAGGCTGGTGGGTTTGAACTGCTGATCTTGTGGCTAGTAACCCAAGTCCAACCCACGGTGTCACCAGCACATCTTTCTTCTGTATTTACCCACTGCTATTGAGTCAATTCTGGCTCGTAGTGACCCTAGACAGGATTTCTGAGACTGCAAATCTTTACGAGAGCAGCAGCCTCATCTTTCTCCCTTCAAGTGGTTGGTGGTTTTGAACTGCTGACCTTGCAGGTAGCAGCCCAACATATAACTCACTATGCCGCCAGAGGATCCTCCTTCTCTCTCTCTCTCTATATATATATATATGTTGTTGTTATTAGTGTTGTTGAGTTGGTTCTGATTCATAACGACCCTATATAGGGTTTCCGAGGAGTAGATGGTGGGTTTGAATCACTGACCTTGTATTTATCCTACAACACCACAACAGAGCCCCTCCTTTGTATATGTTGTTGTTATTAAGTGCTGTTGAGTCGGTTCCTACCCATAGTGACCCTGTATAGGGTTTCTGAGGAACCACCGACCTTGCGATTCAAAGCAACTTTGCAGCCCAGAGCATTAACCCACAGCACCACACCAGGAATCTAGGAGCTAAATAATTATTGGTACTATAGGAGCTCTGGTAGCGTAGTGGTTACAAGTCAGGCTGCCAACCTCAGGGTCAGTAGTTCGAAACTACCAGTGGTTCCGCTGGAGAAAGATGAGGCCTTCTGCTCCCATAAAGATTTACAGCTTTGGAAACCCTGTGCAGGGTCACTATGAGTCGGAACCGACTCCACGGTACTTAACAACAACAATAGGATAAGCACTGGACTGCAAGGTCGGTTTGAACTTGAACAATAGGATAAGTACTGGACTGCAAGATCAGTGGTTCAAACTCACCAGCTACTCCTCAAAAACCTTATACAGGGTTGCTATAAGTTGGAACTGACTCGATGGCACTTAACAACAATAAATAATTGACTATAATAATCATAGTCCTTTGGAGCTAGAAGTAAAATGAGTTTCCTATTTCAAATTCCTTGGACTCTTTTTGGAATTTTGGTTTCTCTGTCTATAAAATGGTAATGACATTCCTCTCCTGGTTCTGACATTGCCAATGGTAAAATCAGACACAGGTACCTACTCTATATCATGCCTTGCTTCTAAACTGTATGCCAATATCTCACGATAGAAATTATTCTCCCAATTTTGAGGAAACAGAGGGTTGAATCAAATTCGGGTTGTCTGCCACCAAAGTTCATGTTTTCTCCACTGTGTGTTGCCACCTCCCTATTATAGTCCCTGTACCCAGCATAGATTTGTCTAAACTTCTAAGTCCCTATGTGAGACAGGGCAAGACTGAAATGAAGCCCTTAGGACCTCTCCCTTCCAGTTGCAACTACCCTGGGGTGCTGGGAGTAGAGGACAGGAATTTGTACTCTGGACACTCATAGAGATGTGTATGGCTAGATCGTTCAGCATTTCCTCTATGTATGTAGGGGGAAGAGAGGAAGGGCTCAAGGAACCCCATTTCCCCCATGACAGATACCGATTGCTTCTGAAGGCTTCATCCGGTCGGCTTTCTCTGAGGGAGGGCTCATTTGTTCGTCCTTGAGTCCGAAAGCCTGTCTCCACCCCACATAGCCATTGGGATACTCAGGCCACCCATGGCAGGACTATGGTCTTGGAGAGACAGAAGTCCGGAAGTCAAGAGGCTGGGCTTGACCCAGGGGACAGCTGGCTTCTGTAGGGGACCTTCCTGGCCTTCTTGGCTGGTCTGAGTCAGCTCAGACCCAGCCAAGGAGGTGGCCCAAGAGCAGACCCAATCCTTGGGTCCCTGATGTCTGCAGCTGCTCCTGGGACCACCCCATGAGACAGAGGCTACTGAGTGCCCCAGAGACCTGGGGAGTCCAAGGAGGGGTGGTGTTTTCTCAGCAAGATTTATGTGTGTGTGCGTGTGTGCGTGCGTGCATGTGAGAGAGTGTTTAACAAGGAGTGGGGCCTGCCCGGCTTCTGAGCCTGGAATTTATACAGCCCCTCGTTGGCGGCTGCAGTTTATCTTGAGTGAAAGAATAATAAACTCAATTGACAGGATGATGTATTCAAAGCATCTTCCTGTCACAGGGCAGAGCACTGCCCGCTGTTAGGATGTCTGGCATGATGGGGACCATGTTATCGAGTGTTTGGCCCCCGTGGATTGTCAACAACACATTGTTTGCAGGTTTGGGGCAAGGCGGAGATGGACCGAACTGGGGTGGGGATGGGGGTGGATAGGGATGGACTGGCCACACGGGCGAAAGGACAGCAGTCCAGATGGGGTCAAGCAGGCTTCTGCCTTTGATGGAAGCTTCAGTCCCTCCTCCCCGCCTTGATGCTCCCTTCTCCTGCTTGCAAAGAGTCTTCCCTGTTGGTCTCTAAGCGGGTCTCAGTCCAGTACCAGAGGCAAAGGCACAAACTCAGCCCTCACTTCTGGACCCCACCTGCTAGGCAAAACTCCCCCACTCCACACTCTCCACTGTTTCCTTAAGCAGCAAAGAATTCAGCGTCAAACTTTGGTTTTAAAGAAAAAAGCAGGGCTTGCTAAACCCTAGGAAGGGTGAGGGAACTCTAGTAAGGTGGCTCCCTCATTAGACAGCTCCAACCCCAGTTGCCTGACACCACCGCTGCAGGACCATGGACCAGTTCCACCATGACCTCTAAGAATCTTCCTTTCCTCCTGATATGGTAAGAGAAGAGCTATGCTTGTCCTGCCTATTGTGACAAGCTTAATGCCTCATTAGGGCTTGTTATGGAAGGGCCAATACACTGGACTGCAAGGTCAGTTTGAACCACAAGGTTGGCGGTTCAAGCTCATCAGCCTTTCCTCGGAAACCCTATACAGGGTCGCTATAGGTTGGAACGACTTGATGGCACTTAACAACAATGGGATGAAATAGGACAAGATTGGACAAATATCAGTTGGGGTAGGAGACCTATAGAAAGTTTGTGGAAAAATTAAATTAAAAGATTATGGAAAATTTTAAGCCTCCTCGTATGAGGGTAAGTCAAAGTTTATTGCTATGAGGTCATAGATATCTTTATTAATCAACCATGTTATTATTTCTTGACATGCCCTCCATCTAGGTCTATACACTTGTGTGTGTATGTGAGTGTGAGAATTGAGTGAAAGTTTACAGGGCAGATCATCAGTTTTACATTGAACAAATCATACATCTTGTTTCATTACAATGATTATAATCCCCTCCATGTACCATCAGTTAACAGTATTTCTCTCTATTCATTTTAGCTCTTTTTTAAAAAAAGACACTCAGGCACATATAATAATTTTCACCACCAAAGGGCACATTCTGCAAGTCTGTCTCCTGGCTGCCAGCTTTCAGTCCCTCTCCTCCCATGAATCTAGAGTCCTCAGGTGCTCCGTCTCTCCATGTCCCCATCTCAGCCTCCATCTCTGGTGTGGCTGCTTCTCTGGATAAGGTCCCACATTCCACTTGTGCTCTTCTCCCCTGATGGTCCTAGGTTCCTCTGTTTCTGCACTGTAAGCTTAACTACTCCCCCATTTTTGTTAGAAAATGTCTACCTTTACAATTGTGACAATCGCAATTAGTCATGATAACAATTACTCATTACTGAATCATAAGACTCTTATTCCCATCCCTTTTCACCAGACTCATCTAGGTCTATACACTTTTGAAGGAGGTCTTTCCATCTCTCTGACCCTCGCCTGAAGAATTCACTTAATCTTCTTAATAGCCAGTGTTATCTCATTTTACAGATGAGGAAACTGAAGCTGAGGAAGACTCAGTCACTTCTCTCTGGTAGGTGGCAGAAAGATAATTCAAGCCCAGGATGCCTGACTGGTTTTGGAGTTGCACTTGGCCCCTCATCCTCAAAGGAATGCAGAAGAAAAGCTATCCAGGGGCCGTGGGACTCTGAGTCTAACAGCTGGACAGGCTGCTGAATTAGGGCAGGGAAGTCAGGGTTTGGGGGATGGTGATGTGGGGGCAAGTGCCAGGAGGCTGGAACAGGCCACAAGGAGAATTTAGGAGAGGAACTCAAATCTGAATATGTACAGAGCCACTTGGAGGGGACAGTGATGCTTTATAGCAGACAACAGTCTTCTTAGACCCCAATAGGACTCAGTCCTTCATTTATCCATTCATTCATTCACTTCAACCCATCTGTTATCTGCCCAGACAAGTCCCTCAGAGTGTAATGGAAAAGACAGTGATATCTGAAGGTCAGGATCCCCCAGAGGTCCCTACCCATCTACCCATCCATTCATCCATCAACCCAACCATCCATACACCCATTCATCTATTAGTGCATTCATCCAGCTATCCATCCTTCCACCACTCCACATATATTGAGTATCTACTAGGTGCCAAGTCCTGAGTTCTAGAGATGAGTGAGATTTGTTCTCATCCTCTAGGTTCTCATGGTCCAGAAAGGGGAGAGAGTAGTCAGACACTTTGGAAACCACATGTTTTTATGTTCATTGAGTCAACCAACATTTGAGAGCCCTCCACACAGAGCTTCAGAACAACAGACATGCTCCCACCCATGGAGAGCTCAGGTTGGTTAAGTACCTGAGGAAAGAGCACAAACACTTCATCTCTAATGAAGGGGGAAATGCTAAGCAAGAGGCCCAACAACATGCTGATAGTCCTCAGAAATGACCATGTATTTGAATTTGCTTTTGTTTGCTCATGTATTTGATTGTTCATCTGTTATTGAGATTTTTTTGTTGTTGTTGTTAGTATGATGGGCATTGCTGGGGAACAACAGATGGGCCCATGGAGAGGTGGTCTTTCTGGTGGACAGACCAGACTTTCTTGGCCCTTTTTGGAGGACCATGGCCAATTTTGGAGTAGAGGCCGAAATTGTGAGGAGAGTTGGCTGCAGGCCCTTTCCTGCCATTTAGAGAGGGTAGTGGCTAGGAGCTGGAGGACATTTAGGGGTGCAACCTGAAGCAGGTAAGAGAATCTGGGTCCTATGAGAGATAGCACCTGGACGTTTTTGTGCTCCTGCCCCAGCTTCTGAGTGATCTGGAGCCAGACCACATGATGCAAGCTGGAAAGGCCTCCAAGGGTGAGGGAGGAGGTAGAAGGAAGGGTCCAGGGCATTGGCATAGCAGGATGACTCAAGCTCTTTCCAAGAACCTATTTGGAGGATCCGAGGGTCCCTTTCATTGGAACAGAAAGCCTCATTGCCAGAACTTTCTGGAGTCCTGATGTGTATGTCCCTTCTATCCTGGGATAGATTTGCATGCCAATTTGCTTATTTTTCATAAAGTATGCTCCTATCCATATTAATTTTAGGCCTTTTGATTTCTGTCATTACTTCACTTTCCCCCGGCTGTCTGTCCCAGTGGCTTTTGCTCCCCCTTCTGGAAGGGAAGACAAAGCAAAACCCAGCTTCAGAAACCCTGAGTGTTTCTTAGTGCCATGCCTGGTCAAGGCAAAGTGAAATTGTCCTGGGCGTCAATGTGCCTGCGCAGCCATGTTGTGCTCTGGCTAAAATTGCTGTGAGCTTGGCTGTCCCTGAGGACTTGTAAGCTGAGCCATGTCCTGGATGCTCTTGCCTGGCCTAGGGAGCGCCAGACCGGAATGAGAACCGCCTGTGTGGACTGTCGGTGGGAGAGCAGCTAATGGAGTGATGAGTGAGCGTCGCCTGGAAGTCTGAGGGCCAACCCATGTGGGTCGCTCAGCTGGCCAGAGGGTTGGGGGCCTGGACAGGGCTGGCTTGGGACCCCTTCCAGGACCAGGCCCCAGCTGCTGGCCTACAGAGCATGTCCCACAAGCAACTCACATGCATGCAAGTGTACACACACACAGAGGACAGTGGACATCTGACGCACATGGTTCTTGTGCAGTGTGGCATTAAGTCCTTTTCCTTCCCTGAGCCTCAGTCTCCTCTTCTGTACCATGAGGTTTTTCTCAGTATTAGTGGTGCTGTAAAATAAGCAGTGGGCTGCTAAGTGTAAGATCAGCAGTTCAAACCCACCAGTTGCTCCTTGGGAGAAAGATGAGGCTTTTTGTGCCCATAAAGATTTACAGTCTCAGAAACTCTATACAGGGTCACTCTGAGTTGTAATGGACTACAGGGAAGTGAATTTGGTTTTGTTTTAAGTTACAGACAACTCCAACTCATCATCTGAGCCACAGAGGAGATCTTCCTGGCCACAGCCAACTCCTCCACCCTGAAACTCACATACAACCCTCCCCAGGAAACCCCCCACTTGCCTATAGGATGGTATGAGTTTCAATGAGCACCCAATGGGTGTGTCTACTACCAGACCCCAGATGAGGTGCAATTAGCCTGACTCTGAACTGGAAGAGGGGCCAAGAAGCTACTGGAAATCCAGACATCCCTCTTACGCCCTATTCCAATTCCATTCACCTTAATGAGATTCCATTGGAGATACTACAATGTCAGGAAAGGAAAATGCTTCTAGGTGACAGAGACAGACATGAAGCACTGGAGGCTGTATGTGAAGGCCCCACCAGCCCTGACCTCAGGCTGGGAACTCCTGAACTCTGCCCACCCCCACCCTCCTATCTCCCCACCATATACACCCTGGGCCGGGCCAGGCTCAGCTTGTCACCGACAGGCTCTCCACTAATTGAGGTGGCGTGAATGCCCCTTATCTTTGGTGGCTTATCTTCTGTGGTCACTTGCTGGCCAGACTCCAGGAAGCCACTCAGAAGGCCTCTCCCAATCTCTTGCTTCTCCAGCCTAGACTCACTCTTGCACTGAAGGGACACTGGACTTCAGTAACTCTCACTGTTGTTCAGTCAGTCTAGGGACAAGGAAAGGGAGAAGGGCTCCTGGAAACTAAGAAGGACCTGTAAATGAGAGCCTGGGATGTCAGATTTTCCTCTCAGTCTGACAGCATACACATGGTATCACTTACCCCCTGCACAACACAGATGCAGGGAGCCCATCTTGCCCTGAACCCCTCCATTTCTGCCCCCAAAGTGAAGAAATGACTGATGTGTTTGCTGCATTTATCTACCAGACTGGGATTCCCTGAGGACAGGGCTGTGTCTCCCCTCAGACTGGGGTTCCCTGAGGACAGGGCTGTGTCTCCCCTCAGACTGGGACTCCCTGAGGACAGGACTGTGTCTTCCCTCATATTGGAGCTCCCTGAGGTCAGGGCTGTGTCTCCCCTCAGATTGGAGCTCCCTGAGGACAGGGCTGTGTCTCCCCCTCAGACTGGGGTTCCCTGAGGGCAGGGCTGTGTCTCCCCCTCAGACTGGAGTTCCCTGAGGGCAGGGCTGTGTGTCCCCCTCAGACTAAGGCTCCCTGAGGACAGGGCTGTGTCTCCCTTCAGACTGGGGTTCCTTGAGGGCAGGGCTGTGTCTCCCCCTCAGACTGGAGTTCCCTGAGGGCAGGGCTGTGCATCCCCCCTCAGACTAGGGCTCCCTGAGGAAAGGGCTGTGCGTCCCCCTCAAACTGAGGCTCCCTGAGGACAGGGCTGTGTCTCCCCTCAGACTGGGGCCCACTGAGGCCCTTCAGTGAAATTTCTCCACTATCCTGACAGACAGCTTCCAGGACAGCCTCTTCTTGCTTCCTAGATTTCCTGGATCAGTAGTCAGGCCCTCAGAGTATAAATTGAGTACCATTCCCTAATGTTCTATCTGACAGAAGAAGGGCCCAAAGCACAGGTAGCAACAGCATACCTCCGAGTAAAATAGGGTGTCTCTTGCCCACCTGGGGATTTACATGCATCGACATCTAGGAGCAGAGGAATGACAGGGTGACCCCTGAGATATTTAAGCTAATAAAACCTCCTATAAGTCCTCAGTGGAGTCTGGTGTGGCACTAGGCTGCTAACTGCAAGGTTGGCTGTTCAAGCCCACCACCCACGCTTCAGGAACCCAGTCAACGGCATTTAATAACAACAATGGCAAATCAGTCCTCAGTGGTCAGTACACGATGACACCTTGATGGAGGATATTGCTTTTGGTTTGGGGGTTTGTTCAATTTTTCTTGGCTTAGAGGATGGGTTATTCATAAAGTCAGAATGAAAAAGGAAGGAAGTAGGGAGGGAGAGAAGAAAAAGAAGGAGAAAGGAAGGAAGGGAGGGAGAGAGGGAGGGAGGAAAGGAGGAAGGAAGGAAAAGGAGAAAAAGCTCATATTCCTTTCCCTTGAAGTCTCCTGTAGGGGAGTTTATTTGTTTAAAATTCTCTTATCGCCAACACTTGTTTCTCCACTGGTGAAGGGGTCTGTGAAGGGAGACTGGTTTTTCTCCCAGTGACAACAGAGGGCAGGCCCCATAAACAACGATGGGTGGAGAAGGAAGAGGAGTTTAAGCTAACGGAGCAAGCTGCCTCTCCTACCCTCTTCCAATCTCTCTTCACTTCAGTTAACTGCCCCACTCAGTCCCTGACCTGACCCCCAGAGTAAGGGCATTGACTGTTTAGCCCATCTGATCGGCTCTGACCAGCTTACTCTCCACTCAGCTGTACCTGTCCTGCCCTGACTCCACCTCAGGCCTGTACTTTTGTCCTCAGAAGCCTCCCCTCACAGCCCTGGCCAGAGCCCTCCTACCCACATCTCAGCTTTCCTCTCTTATCCACCATCTAGTCAAAATCCAGCCCTTCCTCAATACCTCTTCTTCCAACAAGTTTCTCTTGTTGCCCTTCTCACTCTTATTTACTTGTCCATATGTTTATACTTTTAACAAGTATTTGTGAGCCCCTAAGATATGGCAGGAGATGTGGTTTAATGCTCTGGACTACAAAGTCGGTTTGAACCACAAGGTCAGTGGTTCAAGCTTACCAGCTGTTCCTCAGAAACCCTATACAGGGTCATTATGGGTTGGAATCAACTTGATGGCACTTAACAACAACAACAAGATGTGCCAGGAGTCCTGGTGTGGCACTGCAAGATAATGCATTGGGCTGAAATGTCAGTTTGAAATGCAAGGTCAGGGGTTCAAACCCACCAGCCACTCCTTGGAAACCCTATATTCAAGGTTGTATTCTGGCCCTCATGGACTTGTTTTAATTTTCTTTAGCTTCAACTTAAACTTGCATTTGAGCAGCTGATGGTCTGTTCCACAGTTGTCCCTTATTCTGAATGATGATATTGAACTTCTCCATTGTACCATTCCACAGATATAGTAAATTTAATTCCTGTGTATTCCATACAGCGAGGTCCACATGCAGTCATTGTTTATGCTTGTTAAAAATAAATAAACACATAAATAAATAAAAAAGATGTTTGCAATTGGACTTGCAAAATGTTATCATGTAATTATTGATGTCATTTTTATCACCAAGGCCATGTTTTCTAACTAACATGGCATCAGGATTGGAGGAAGACTCATTAACAACCTGCGATATGCAGATGATACAACCTTGCTTGCTGAAAGCGAAGAGGACTTAAAACATTTACTGATGAAGATCAAAGAGCACAGCCTTTGGTATGGATGACATCTCAATGTAAAGAAAACAAAAATCCTCACCACTGGACCAATAAACAACATTCTTATCAATGGAGAAAAGATTGAAGTTGTCAAGGACTTCATTCTTCTTGGATCAACTATCAACACTCATGGAAACAGCAGTCAAGAAATCAAACGACGTATTACATTAGGCAAATCTGCTGCATAAGACCTTTTGAAAGTGTTGAAGAGTAAAGATGTCAGCTTGAGCACTAAGGTGCGCCTGACCCAAGCCATGGTATTTTCAATAACCTCATATGCAGGTGAAAGCTGGACAGTGAATAAGGAAGACCATAGAAGAATTGATGCTTTTGAGTTATGGTGTTGGAGGAGAATATTGAAAGTGCCATGGACTGCCAAAAGAACCAATAGATCTGTTTTGGAAGAAGTGCAGCCAGAATGCTTCTTGGAGGCCAAGATGGCCAAACTTCATCTCTCATACTTCGGACATATTGTCAGGAGGGAGCAGTTGCTGAAGGAGGATATCATGTTTGGTAAGGTGGAGGGACAGAGAAAGAGAGGAAGACCCCCAACGAGATGGATTGGCCAAGAGGCAGCATCAATGGACTCAAGTGTGGCAACAGTAATGAGGTTGGCCCAGGATCGGGCAGTGTTTTGTTCTGCTGTGCACAGGTCGCTATGAGTCGGCACTGACTTGATGGCACCTAACAACACCAGCTGATCCTTCTTGTTTCCAACTTTCATTGCCAATCACTAGTAATTATCAATGCATCTTGTTTGCATGTTTGATCAATTTCAAGTTGGTAAAAATCTTCAGTTTCTTCATCTTTGGTATAGTGGTTGGTGCATAAATTTGAATAGTGCTCATATTAATTTATCTTCCTTGTAGGTGCATGGATATTATACTATCACTGACATCATTGTACACCAGGATGTTGTTGTTAGGTGCTGTTGAGTCAGTTCCAACTCAGAGCTACCATGTATAAGGTTTCCTAGGCTGTAATCTTAACAGAAGTAGAAAGTCTCATTTTTCTCCCAAGGAGTGGCTGGTGTGTCAGAACTACCAACCTTATGTTTAGCAGTCCAGTAATTATACTTCAGCACAATCAGTGCGCCTGTATTTCAGGATAGATCTTTAAAATGTAATTTTTGACAATGAATACAACTCTGTTCCTCCTCAATTTGTCATTCATGGCATAGTAGACCATATGATTATCCAATTCAAAATGACTAATACTAGTGCATTTCAGCTCACTAGTGTCTACTGAGGTATTCAGAAGAAGATGGAAGGAATACACAGATTCACTGCACCAGAAATAATTGGTCAATGTCCAACCATTTCAAGAGGTAGCATATGATCAAGAACTGATGGTACTCAAGATACAAATAACATGGATTATAAATGATATGGGTGATGTCCCAACAGAACCAGTAGAAATAAAAAGGATAACAGAATACTATGAATAATTGTATTCCAACAAATTTGAAATCCTAGGAGAAATGGGAAAATTTCTAGAAATACATGACCTATATAAACTAATAAAGACTGAAGTACAAAACTTGAACAGGCCTATAACAAGAGAAGAAATTGGTCAAGTAATTAAAAAACTCCCAACTGAAAACAACTCCAACTCCAAATGGCTTTATTGGTGGATTCTACCAAACATTCAGAGAAGAACTGACATCAATTCTACTCAAACTATTATATAATATAGAAAAGGATGGAAAACTCCTGAATTCATTTTATGAAGCAAACATAACTCTGGTACCAAAATCAGGCAAATACATCACTAAGAAATAAAATTATAGACTAATATCCCTCATGAACATAGATACAAAAATTCTTAACAAAATCCTAACCAATAGAATCCAACAATAAATTTTAAAAAGTTAACAATACATCATGACAAAGTAGGATTCATATGAGGTACTTAGGGATGGTTCAATACTTTAAAAACAATCAATGGAATCCACCACAAATATTTTTAAAAGGGGCAAATCACATGTTCATGTCAATTGATGCAGAAAAGGCATTTGAAAGTTTTCAAAAGTTATTCCTGATAAAAATAGGAATTGAAGGGAAAATCCTCAACATAATTAATGACAATATGAAAAACCAATAACCAACATCACTCTCAATGGTGAGAAACTGAAGTCATTCCCCTTGCAAACAAGAACCAGACAAGAATGCAATTGATCACCACTCCTCTTCAACAGAGTGCTAGAAGTCTTAGCCAAAGCTATAAGGCAAGAAAGAGAAATTAAAGGTATCAAAATTGACAAAGAAGTAAAACTAGATGATTTGATTCTGTACTTAGAAAATTCCAAAAACTCAGCAAGAAAATTATTGGAACTCATCAATTGATTAGGGAAAGTGGCAGGGTAAAAGATCAATATACAGAAATCAGTTGGATTTCTTTACACTAATAAAGAGAGCTTTGAAAAGGAAATCAGGACAATGATGTCATTTACTATAGCTACCCAAAAAGATGAAATACTTGGGAATAAATCTAATCAGAGAAACAAACGACATATACAAAGAAAACTACAAAACACTACTACAAGAAGCCTGCAGAAATGCTCATGAATTGGAAGAACTTAACATTGCGAAAATGTCAACATTACCCAAAGCAATCTACAGATATACTGCAATCCCAATCCAGATTCCAACATCATTTTTAAAGAAATGGAAAAATAAGCCTAACTTTATATGGAAAGGAAAGAGATCCTGGATAAGCTAAACATTACTGTAAAAGAACAAAGTAGGAGACCTCTCACTTCCAGACCTTAAAACCTACTACACAGCCACAGTAGCCAAAACAGCCTAGTACTGGTACAACAAAAGACACAAAGATCAAAAATTTAGAACAAAATTTAGAACCCAGAAGTAAACTATGACCATCTATGGTCAGTCTATCTTCCACAAAGGGCCACAACACTTTAAAATGAGAAGAGATAGTCTTTTCAACGATGATGCAGACAAAATTGGAAATCCTTTTGCAGAAAAATGAAACGACTCGTATCTCACACCATATACAAAATGAACTCAATGTGGATTAAAGACCTAAATGTAAAGCCTAGAACTATAAAAATCATCAACAAAAAAATAGGGACAAACTTAGGGGGCTCTGACACATGGCACAAATATACTATCAAATATAACTGAAAATACACAAACAAGACAAAAAAGACGGCTGGGACCTCTCCTAAAAATTAAACACTCATGTGCATCAAAGAATTTCACCAAAAAAGTTAAAATAGAACCCACAGACTGGGGAAAAGTGTTTGGCACTAACATATCATACAAAGGACTACTCTCCAAAACTTATAGAACACTTCAACACTCCAACAAGGAGGCAAATAATCCAATTTAATAAATGGGCAGAGAACATGAACAGACACTTCACCAGAAAAGACATCCAAGTTGCCAACAAACATATGATGAAATGTTCATGATCATTAGCCATTGTTATTGTTGTTGTTAAGTGCCGCCAAATCGGTTCCGACCCATAGTGACCCTATGTGCAGCAAAACAAATATCGCTGGTACTGCGTCATTCTCACAGTTGCTGCTATGCTTGAGCCCATTGCTGCTGCCACTGTGCCAATCCATCTTATTGGGGATATCCCTCCTTTCTGCTGATCCTCCACTTTGCCAAGCATGATGTCCTTCTCCAGGGATTAGTTCTTCCTGACAATAAGTTTGAAGTATGAGAGACAAAGTCTGGCCATCTTGGCTTCTAAGGAATATTCTGGTTGTACTTGTTCCAACACAGCTTGGTTTGTTCTGTTAGCAGTCCATGGAATTTTTAACATTCCTTTCTAACACGATAACTCAAATGCATCAATTCTCCTACAGTCTTCTGTATTCACTGTCCAACTTTCACATGCATATGAGGCTACTGGAAATACCATGGCCTGGGTCAGGTGCACTTTAGTCTTTAAAGTGATATCTTTGCTCTTGAACAATTTAAAGAGGTCTTGTGCCTAATGTAAATCATTTGCTTTCTTGACTGCTGCTTTCATGAGTGTTGAAGGTGGATACAAGAAAAATGAAGTCTTTGACAACTTCAACCGTTTCTCCATTATCATGATTTGTTGTTCCAGTGGTGAGGATTTTTGTTTAGAGTACTGGTATGTCATTGTAGGATAAACACTAGATCACAAGGTCTTTTGAATTGCAAGGTCAGCGGCTCACCAGACACTCGTCAAAAACTATAGGGTCACTATGAGTGGGAACTGATTCGTTGTTAAGTGCCATTGAGTTGGTTCAAACCCACAGTAACTCTGTGTAGGGTTTCTAAGGAGCGGCTGGTGAGCTTAAACCATTGACCTTGTGGTTCAAATTGACTTTGCAGTACAGCAAATTAGCCTACAGCACTATACCAAGACTCCACAACGATATTGGAAAGATGCAAATCAAAACAACAATGAGATATCATATTACTCCAGCATTAATAGCAAAGTTCCAAAAAAAAAAAAAAAGGAAAACAATAAATGCTGGCAAGGGTATGGTGAGACTGGAACCCTTCTAAACTGCTGGTGGTACTGTAAAATGGTGCAACCACTGTGAAAACGGACTGGCACTTTCTCAAAAAGTTGTAAATAAAAATACCGTATGACTCAGTAATCCCCCTACTTGGTACAGAACCTCAAGAAATAGGATTTGTGACATGATTGGATTTATTCACATCTGTGTTCTTTGCAACATTATTCACAAGAGCAAAAAGACAGTGACAGACTAAATGCCCATTAACAGAATGGTTCAAGAAACTTTAGAAAAAAAAGAACAAACCCAAAAACAACGAATCTGCAAGACATCTCACAACATGTATGAACCTGGAGGACATTATGCTAAAAGAAATTAGCCAATCACAAAAGGACAAATATCGTGTGAGATCACTGCTGTATTAGGCAATTTTGCTGCACAAGACTTCTTCCATCTTTTTTTGTTTTGTTTTAATGTTTTATTGTGAATTATGTGATAGTTTACATGGGATTCCATCTCCTTTTGATGCTTTCTGCATCATTCAGTATTTTCCCCATAGAGTCCTTCAACATTGAGAGTTGAGGCTTAAATTTTTTCTTCAGTTCCCTCAGCTTGAGAAGTGATGAGCATGTTCTTCCCTTTCAGTTTTCTAACTCTAGTACTTTGCACATTTCAATATATTTAACTTTGCTTTCTTGAGCTTACCTCTGAAATTTTCCTTTCAACTCTTTTACCGCCTCATTTCTTCCATTTGCTTTAGCATTTCTACACTGGAGAGCAAGTTTCAGAGTCTCTTGATTTTGGTCTTTTCCTTCTTACCTGTCTTCTTAATGAACTTTTTCTTTCTTCCTGTATGATGTTCTTGTCATCCCACAACTCTTCTGGTCTTAGGTCTTTAATGTCTAATTCATCATATCTGTTCTTGATATGATCTCTAAATTCAGGTGGGATATATTCAAGGTCATATTGTGGCTCTTATAGACTTGTTTTAATTTTCTTCAGCTTGAGCAATTGATGGTGTGTTCCACAGTCTGCCTCTGGCCTTGTTTTGTCTGATGATATGGAACTTTTCCACCATCTCTTTCTGCAGATGTAGTTAATTTGATTTCTGCATATCCCATCTAGTGAGGCCCATGTGTATAGTAGTCTTTTATGTTGTTTAAAACAGTTATTTGCAACGAAGAAGTCATTAGTCTTGCAAAATTCTATCATGTTACCTCTAACATTTCAATCACAAGGACATGTTTTCAACTCCTGATCCTTCCTCTTTGTTTCCAACGTTTGCATTGCAATCACCAGTAGTTATCAATACATCTTGATTGCATGTTTGATCCATTTCAGACTGGAGAAGTTGGTAGAATTCTTCAATTTCATCATCATTGGCTTTAGTGTTTGGTGTGTAAATTTGAATAATAGTGGTATTAATTGATCTTCATTTTAGTCATATGGACATTATCCTATCACAGACAGCATTGAACTTCAAGACAGATCTTCATATGTTCTTTTCGATGATGAATGTAATGCCATTTCTCTTCCATTTGTCATTCCTGGCATAGTAAATCATGTGATTGTCACATTCAAAATGACCAATACCAGTCCGTTTCAGCTCACTAATGCCTAGGGTATCAAGGTCTATGCTTTCCATTTCATTGTTGACAATTTCCAATTTTCTTAGACTCATGTTTCATACATTCCATGTTCTGATTATTAATGGATGTTTACAGCTGTTATTCTTCATTTTGAGTTGTTCTCCATCAGCAAATGAAGGTCCCAAGGGCTTTACTCCATTCATGTTATCACAATCAACTATACCTTGAGGAGGCATCTCTCCCCAAGTTGTATTTTGAGTGCCTTTCAACCTGAGGGGCTCATCTTCTGGCACTATATCTGACAATATTCTGGTGCTCTTCATCATGTTTCAGTATTCAATACTCTGGTTCTGACATTGTTCCTCTGCTATCCATAAGGTTTTCAGTGACTAAATATTCATAACTAATACATCTCTCCTTCTTCCTAGTCTGTCCACCATGAGTGACCCTGCTGGTATTTTAAATATCCATGGCATAGCTTTCAGAATCACAGCAACATGCAAGCCACCACAGTTTGACAGACAGACAAGTGGTGGCACATGCATATGAGGCTATTGGAAATGCCATGACTTGGGTCAGGCATACCTTAGACCTCAAAATGACATCTTTGCTATTTAACATTTGAAAGATGTCTTTTGCAACAGATTTGTCCAATACAATGTGTCTTTTGATTTCATGTGTTTTGACTGTGGATCCATGCAAAATGAAGTCTTTTTAATCCCATGTAAACTATCACATAATTCACAATAAAACATTAAAACATAATTCACAATAAAACATTACAACTTCAGTTCTCTTCTCCATTTATCATGATGTTATTAATTGGTCCATTGGTGAGGATTTTTGTTTTCTTTACATTAAGATGTAATCCATACTGAAGGCTAAGTCTTCGATCTTCATCTGTAAGATTTTAAGTCTTCTTCACTTCCAACCAGCAGGGTTATGTCATCTGCATGGTTGTCAATGAATCTTCCTCCAATCCTGATGTCATGCTGTTCTTCATATAATCCAGCTTCTTTGATTCTTTGCTCAATACACAAATTGAATAAGTATGGTAAAAATATGCAATTCTAGTGCACAATTTTCCTGATATTAAACCATTCAGGATTCCCATGTTCTGTTCAAAAAGCTGCCTCTTGGTCTACATACAGTTCTTCATAAGCAATTTAAGTGTTCTGGAATGTCCATTCTTCACAATGTCATTCATAGTTTGTTATGAGCCACATAGTTGAATGCCTTTGCATAGTCAATAAAGAACAAGTAATTATCTTTTTGGTATACTCTGCTTTCAGCCAAGATTCATCTGATGTCAGCAATGATGTCCATGGTTACACATCCTCTTCTGAATCTGGATTGAATTTATGGTAGCTCCCTGTCGATGTATTGTTGCAGCTGGTTTTGAATTATCTTTGTAGAATTTACTAGCATGTGATATTAATGATATTGTTCGATATTTCCACATTCTGTTGGGTCACCTTTCTTTGGAATGGACACAAATATGGGTCTTTGACAAATGGTTGGCCGTATTTCTTGGCATATATGAGTGAGTAATTTCCGAGTTGTATCCAGCTGTTAAAATATCTCAATTAGTATTCCATCTATTTTTGAAGCGTTGTCTTTCTCCAATACCTTCAGTGCAGTTTGGACTTCTTCTTTTAGTACCATCGATTCTTGATCATATATTATTACCTCCTGAAATGGTTGAACATCCAGCAATTCTTTTTGGTACAGAGATTCTGTGTACTCCTTCCATCTTATTTGGATGTAGCCTGCATCATTCAATATTGTCCATTGTTGTTGTTAGGTGCCATTGATTCAGTACCGACTCATAACGACCCTATGCACAACAGAACAAAACACTGCCTGGTCCTGGGCCAGATTCACAATTGTTGCCACGCTTGAGCCCACTGTTGTTGCCACTTTACCAATCCATCTTGCTGGGGGTCTTCCTCTTTTTCTCTGACCTCTTGCTCATAGAATTTTGCCTATAGAATCCTTCAATATTGAAACCCAAGGTTTGAATATTTCATCAGTTCTTTCAGCTTGAGAAATGCTGAGCATGTTTCTCCTTTTTAGTTTTCTAACTCCAGGTCTTTAAACATTTCATTATAATACTTGTCTTTGTTTTCTCAAGCTGCCCTTTGAAATGATCTGTTCAGCTGTTTTGCTTCATCATTTCTTCAAGTCATTTTAGTCTTTCTATGCTCAAGAGTCCTGGTGTGATGCTGCAAGATAATATTCTGGACTGCAAGGTCAGTTTGAACTGTAAGGTCAGTTGTTCAAACCCACCAGCTTCTCCTCAGAAATCCTACAGAGGGTCACTATGGGTCACAACTGACTCAGTGGCACTTAACAACAATAATGCTCAAGAGCAAGTTTCTGTGTCTCTTATGACATCTTTTTTTTTTTTTTTTTCCTACCATGAAATAGGGTTTGTTAAGAAAGTAATATTCAGGATCATCTGGGAAATGATACAGTTTGTCTATCAGGACAGATTTCAACAGAAGACAATACTCAGCAAATTCTTGGCATGCCCTCAGGCCAGTCCCCTTCTCGGCCTCTGCTGTTGAACCCTAGTTGGGCTGAGCTGTGCCACCAGACCCTGCTTGGGCAAGTATGGTGGTTATGTGCCATGGAGTTGGTTCTGACTCATAGTGACTCTGTATAGGGTGTCCGAGGCTATAACTCTCTCTGTCTCTTTTTTTAATGTTTTATTGTGATTTGTGTGATAGTTTACATGGGAGAACATTAGCTTTACATTCATCCTATCGTATATCGTTTCTTTGCCATGGTTACAATCCCCTCTATGCATCATCAACCAACCAAAGGGTATACCCTGAAAGCCTACCCCCCCACCCCCACCCCTGGTCATCAGCACATAGTCCCTCTCCCTCTATGGGTCTAGAACCCCCAGCCATTCCATCTCTCCATATCATCATCTCTGCCTCTATCTCTGGCATCACTGCTTCTCTGGGTAGGGTCTCGCACTCCGCTCTTCTCCCTTGATGGTTCCAGGGACCTCTGCTCCTAGACTGCAAAGTCAGTCACTCCCCTCCTTGCTACAAAATGTCTACCTTTACATTTCCAACCCTCGCAGTCAGTCCTGATAACAATTATTCACTGTTGTATCACAAGAGACCTATCCCCATCTCTTTTCATTAGCTCCGCCCAGACAGATTGGATTTGATTCAGTGGAGATTCTATCTTCCTCCACACCCTCTGGATCTAGGCTCCCTCTTGAAAGCTTGTAAGCTTGAAAGCTTCTTGCTTTTGTAGCCACCCCATTTTGGGTAGCCAATGTCCAAGTTGCCCATCCCTGTCTACTCTGTGTATGGAGGGGGTGGGAATGATCCTTGCTGTAAAGATTTGTTCCCTCTTTTGAGCTACTGCAGCCTTACGTGTAGGTCAAGTTCATAAAATTGTATCAGATTACTCTTTTTTACTTCTTTCTTCTTCTAGTTGAGCTCTGATCATCCAGTCATTGAAGCCAGGTCAAGTGGGTGTTATCTGCAAGTGTGGGTGTTCTTATACATATGCCCTCTCTTCTGATCAGCTGGATGCTTCACTCTCCACTCTAGTCCTCTGTGGCTATATCACTGACTCTGGGCCCAAGAGTCCCCAGGTTTTGCCACACTGTTGGCCAACCAGGTCTCTACCTACCCAGGTTCACAGAAGTCTATTAAATGTTGTAGGGCTTAGCTCGCAGCTTCACTGCTGTTTTTCCCTCACTTCCCCTTATCGGTAATGAACGTGTTCACCAATCAGAGCACATGTCTGCTTGTATATTCTCATTGAGTCTTAGTCTTAGAAGGGGGTTTGCCCTGAGAGGACCCAACCTTGATGTCTCCTGGGCAAGCAACTTGCTTGTTCTTGTAGTAATCAGTCAGACTGCCATTATTGTTTTGTATTATCCCTGTCTGTCTTTCTTTCAAGAAGTATCATCTGTACTTCTAGTCGCTCCAGGCTGGTCTGCTTGTCTTTTCAAGTGGAAATTTCCCACTTCAGAAGATTCTGGATGCAGTTCAGGATTCTACGTATGGTCTTATGTAATGCAGAGGCTCCACAGGAAGCCTCCTTCACCGGGCACATTGTAGCCCCATTTTAGGTATTCTAATCAGTTATAGGCAGAAGACTGACTTCACGCTTTCTATGGGGATATTTCTGGTTATTCTTTTCTCTCCCCCTCAAGTGTATATTTTATGATATGACAGGGAAACCAAGATTCCAAAGACAGCCAAGCATCTTATCATTATTTCCCCCTTTTTTCCCATTCCAACCATGTCTCAATCCCTGTATCCCAGAGCCTTGTTGTTCCAAGGTTGTGCATACATCATTATTTACCTCTGTCCCACTTAGCCCATGCAAACCTGCCTAATTGTTTTTCCACCTGCCTTGTTCTGAGGCTGTAACTCTTTATGGGAATAAAAAGCCTCATCTTTCTCCTGCAGAGCTACTGGCAGATTCAAACTGCTGATCTTATTGTTAACAGCCCAACTCATAACCCACTGTGTTACAAGACATCCATTTTTGTGTTTTCTTTCCTTCCTGTTTTTCTAATGATCTTTTGCTTTCTTCATGGATGATGTTTTTGATGTTGTCCCAAAACTCTTCTGATTTTTGGTCATTAGTGCTTCTAAGGTATGAAATGTGTTCTTGAAATAATCGCTAAATTCAGGTAAGATATACATAAGGTCATAATTTGACTCTTGTAGACTTGTTTTAATTTTCTTCAGCTTCAACCTGAACTTCTATATTGTCAACATGTAATTGGTCAATTCACGTTCTGTTCCACAGTCTGCCCCAGGCATTGTTTTCACTGGTGATACTCAGCTTCTCCATCATCTCTTGCCACAGATGTGGTCGATCTGATTCCTGTGTGTTTCATCTGGCTAGGTCTACATGTATATATCTTTTATGCTGTCAAAAATAGCTATTTGCAATGAAGAAGTTGTTGATCTTGCAAAATTCTATCATGGGCTCTCCAGCTTTGTTTCTATCAGCAAGGCTATATTTTCCAATTACAGACCCTTCCTCTTGGTTTCTAATTTTTGCATTCCAGTCACTATTAATTATCAATACATCCTGATTTCATGTTTGATAAATTCAGACTGAAGAAGTTGGTAGAATTCTTCAATGTCATCATCACTGGTTTTAGTGGTTGGTGCATAAATTTGAATAGTAATGCTATTAACTGGTCTTCATTGTAGGTGTATAATCCTATCACAAGCATCATTGCACTTCTTGAAATGAAACATAGGTCTTGAAATTTTCTTTTTGATTATGAATGCAGTGCTATTCTTCTTCACTTTGTTGTTCCCAGCATAGTAAACCACATGATTGTCTAATTCAAAATGGCCAATACCAGTCCATTTCAGCTCACTAATGCCTACGATATCTATCCTTATGCATTCCATTTCATTTTTGTTGACTTCCAATTATCCTAGATTCATATCTCATACAGTCCATGTCCTGATGAGTAATGATGTTTGCAGCTGCTTCTTCTCATTTTGAATTGTGTCCTATCAGCAATGAAGGTCCAGAAAGCTTGGCTATTATGTTATTATGGTTGGCTCTACTTTGAGGAGTCATCTCTTCCCAATCATATTTTCAGTGCCTTCCAACTGGAGGGGCTTATTTTCAGGCACTCTGTTTGGCAGTGTTCTATTGCTATTCATAAAGTTTTAGTGGCGAATCTTTTAGAAGTGGTCTGCGTCTCCTTCCTATTCCATCTTACTTTGGACACTGCTAAAACATGTCCACAAGTGCTGTTGAGTCGGTTCTGACTCCTAGAGACCTTGAATTGCTGACCTTGTGATTTGAAGTCCAGTGTTGATCCTACAGCACCACACCAGGACTCTGCTGGTATTTAAAATACCAATGGCATAGCCTCCAGCAACACAGAAGCTACCAGTGTGACAAACTGACTGATGAGTAGTGTATCGGTGAGTTGTTGTTAAGTTCCGTTCAATCAGTTCTGACTCATAGTGATCTTGTATAGGATTTCTGAGGAGTGGCTGGTGAGTTTGAACCTCAGACGTTGGAGTCCAAACCAACCTTGTGATTGAGTGCCATGTCAGTGAGTAGAGATGGCCAAAAAAAATGTGTAGTGTAACTGAGTAGGGGAAGAACTGAATTAGACAAAAATTTACTGAGGTATGGCCTACAAGATTAAGGGAAGGTGCAGCACAGTGTATGAAAATAGTATATTCATTACATTCCAAAATGTCTGTTGTGTGCCTTTATGTTGTCTTGACATATTGGCAACATTGTCATAGGACTGGCCTCTGCACTTAAAATCAGTTTTGCAAACTTCACATCAATAGTGAAGTATTTGATTTGCAGCTTCTTCACTGGTATGAGTTTTTAAGCTAGTAAATGTGATAAATTGATCAAAACAGACTTTCTGTATGTTGAAGTATCTTAAAACAACACTTAGCTGATCTGTATGATAAAGATCAGGAGTAGAATCCACAGACATACTCAAATATTGAGCTATTCTTATTTCATTGAAAATAGTCGATAGAACTTACCACTTACTAAGTTTACTAATTCTTCACACCTTGTTTTAGACATATATGATGGGTTGCCCTTTGCTGTGTTACCACATTTTGAAATGTGACCTGCTAAAAATGGACCATACTGAGCAACAAGTTCAAGTAAGGTCAAAAGATTTCCCTTTGGGGGTGTGTGTGTGGGGGGGGGACCCAAACACTTCATTTCTTTCTTGAAAATATAGTCCTTTATTACTATTGTTATGATATTAGACTATTGTGACAGCAACAATGTACTGCAGAACAGCTTTCCAGTACTGATGCTCTTCATTAATATATGATTCCAGTTCATGAGCTAAGATAAAACCATATCTTCAGTTTAAATACAACAGACAATCTCTGTGAAGTGAAATGTTTTCATGTTTACCAACCATATTCAAGTGACACCAATTGCTCAATCCATCCATAGCAAATAGAGAATTAAATGACTTAGGGCTGAATAGTCTGCAAACAAAACAATATAGGGAGCTAACTGATGGAGAATATAGTGAGTCCCCTCTTACAATTCTTACTGTGAGCTTGACACCCCAGAAATATATTCTGGATATATTTGGCTGTTTACCTTGCTTGTTTAATAAATAAACAATTTTCAACATGAATTTTCAAATGGTTACTGTGATGCTAACATTTATTTGGCCCTCTTTCTACCCAGTAATTTACATCATTAGAAGAAAATTTATTCCACAAAGTGAGATCTGTAATTCTGTTATTTATGGGGTCTGCAAATGTGATGATTTCAGATGCTAAAATACCTTTCTTTTCTTCCCCGTTCTTGCTTTTTTTTTAAACTGTTATATTAAAAAATTATGTTATATTTGTATTGGTAATATTAATTTCAGAATCCTGGTGTGGCGCTGTAGAATAAACACTGGACTGCTAACTGTAAGGTTGGAAGTTCAAACTCACCAGCCACTACTTAGAAACCCTATAAAGGGTCTGTATGAGTCAGAACTCAATGGCACTTAACAAATTAGTAATTGCAGCACTAGTGGTACTACTACAACAATTTGTACCCACTTTTGAGTTATGGAGTTGGAGGAGAATATTGAAAGTGTCATGGGCTGCCAAAAGAACCAACAGATCTGTGTTGGAAGAAGTGCAGCCAGAGTGCTCCTTGGAGGCCAGGATGGCCAAACTCGTCTCTCATACTTTGGACATATTGTCAGGAGGGACCAGTTGCTGGAGAAAGATATCATGTTTGGTAAGGTGGAGGATGAGAGAAAAAGAGGAAGACCCCCAACGAGATGGACTGGCAAAATGGCAGCATCAATGGGCTCAAGAGTGGCAATAATTGTGAGGTTGATCCAGGACTGGGCAGTGTTTCGTTCTGCTTTACATAGGGTTGCTATGAGTCGGTACCGACTCTTTGTTGTCAGTACCTAACAACAACAAAAAGGAGTCCTGGTGTGGTGCTGTGGGTTAATGTGCCAGCCTGCAAAGCCATTTGAACTGCAAGGTCAGTGGTTCAAGCTCACCAGCTGCTCCTTGGAAACCCTATACAGGGTCACTATGGGTCGGAGCCACTTGACGGCACTTAACAACAACAACAACAGCAACAAGTGTTCAATGGAAGAAGTGTCTTCTGATTTGTTAGATTTTGAAAAGGAAGTTGATCTTAGAATTGTCTTTGTTGCTAAGTGTCGTTGAATAGCGGCTGTTGAGTTTGAACCACCAACCTTGTATAGTAGTCCAGTGCTTATCCTACAGTGCCACACCAAGACTCTGGAATTGTCTTTAGGGATTCACAAATCCTTTTCTTTTTATCTTCAGTGAGCTTTTGTGCTCTGCTTAGTTGTTTTTGTTTCATTTTACCTGGATATAAAATTAGTCACTTTGAAAATTTGGTTCTACCATAGCAAATAAATATGAATAATTGAAAATAAATAAAATGTATAAAGTGAATGAGATTTACAAATTAAAATTATCATTCAAAGTTGGGTATTAACACAAAAAAAACTTGTATTTGAAAATTGTTAGTACCTCTAAGTTGGCTTAGACTCATAGTGACCTTGTATAAGGTTTCCAAGGATCAACAGGTGAGTTTGAATGGCTGACCTTTCAGTTAGCAGTCTAGTGCTTGTCTTTGATTGCTGGGCAAGCCATCATTGAGTATATCTGGGGTAGAAATGCACATTCTCAGCAGGAGTTGAACTGGAACTAACCAGCTCAAAGCCCTGGTTTAAAATCAGAAAAAGTGTGCATCAGGGCTGTATTTTTTCACTATACTTATTAAATCTGTATGCTGAGCAAATAATCCCAGAAGATGGACTAAGTGAAGAAAAATGCAGTACCAGGATTGAAGGAAGAATGTTGTTGTTAAGTGTCACTGAGTCATTTCCAACTCATAGTGACCCTGTATAAGATTTCTGAGGAGTGGCTTGTGAGTTTGAACCACTGACCTTGAGGTTCAAACAGACCTTATGGTCCAGTGCTTACTTTACAGTGCCACACCAGTCTGAAATATTCAGACAGCACAACTTTGCTTGCTGGAAGCAAAGAGGACTTTAAAAAAACTTACTGATGAAAAGCAAAGTTGTGAGAAAACAAAAATCGTAACAACTCATCCAATAAACAACATCCTACTAAACACAGGAAAGAAATGAAGTTGCCAAGGATTTCATTTCACTTGGATCCACTATTAACACCCATGGAAGCAGCAGTCAAGAAATCAAAAGACATACTGCATTAAGCAAATATGCTTCACAAGACCTCTTTACAGTGTTCAAGAGCAAAGATGCCAGTTTGAGGACTAAGGTGTTCCTGACCCAAGTCATGGTATTTCCAATAGCCTCATGTGCATGTGAAAGTTGGGCAGTGATTAAGAAAGACCACAGAAGAATTGATGCATTTGAGTTATGGCGTTAGAGAAGAATATTACAAGTACCACAGACTATCAGAAGAACAAACAAATCTGCTGGAAAAATGCTCCTTAGAAGTAACTGACAAGATTTCTTCTCACTTACTTTGGATGCGCTATCAGCAGGGACCAGTCCCTGGAGAAGGACATCATACTTGGTAAAGTAAAGGGTCAGCAGACAAGAGAAACCCCTAAGGGCTGTGGATTGATCCAGTGGCTGTAACAACGGACTCAGATATAGCAATGACTGTGAGAATGGAGCAGGACCTAACAGCATTTTGTTCTGTTGAATATGCTATGAGTTACAGCTGACTCAACGGCACTTAACACAACAGAGTGTGTTTGGGCTTACTGTAATCTGTAACAATAGCATCTAACATCAATTGAGGGCTTACTGTTCTCTCATTTAATTCTAATAATGGACCCTGGTGGTGCTGTGAGTTAGACATTGAGCTGCTAACCTCAAGATCAGAAGTTCAAACTCACCAGCTGCTCCAAGGAAGAAAGATGAGATTGTCTGCTCCCATAAAGATTTACAGTCTCAGAAATACTACATAGGGTTGCCATCAGTCAGAATTGACTCCATAGTGGTAGGATTAGGGGTTTTGTTGTTGTTGTTTTAATGACTCTACCAAGCAGAGCTACTATCTTCCCCATTTCACAAAGCATGCAACTGAGGCTCAGTGTTGTTAAATAGCAAACCTGAGGTCTCAGCTAGAGAAGGTCAGACCTGAACACAAACTGAGCTCTTAAACCCCTCCTTGATTATTTCACAGTCTAGTTATTGAAATGTTTTCTACATACGTTCAGGCCCACATGGTCCTCATCCCAGCCTGAGCTATAACCACTGATAAAAGAGTCCACCTGTGTCTCTGAACTTAACCAAGGAGGTCCAGAGGGGTCAGTTCAGGTTAGAAGCCAAGGTTCTCACCTCTCAGTAACTAGGTGAATCATTCTTGGGTACAGGTCTTGTCTTTCCCTGTATGAGGACAACTACAGACTTCATCATGAAGGTTCCTTATACCTAATGAGCATCCCTCATCAGCCTAGAAGCCCCTATGGGACAGAAAGGATAAAAGACCTTTCTGGTTCTAATGTCCTATGAGCTGTGACCTCCTCTGTCTTGGTACCAAGCAGCCTGAGGAAGAAGGAATGGAGCTGAGAGAATCTGAGAGCCAGCCATGATCAGGCCTCCCCAAGCTGTAGGTGTTTGCATGGGGGCCTAGTATTATTTCTGATTCTCGCTTGTGTGTGAACCTCCTCTTCCTTCTAATCCTCAAGGCCAATGGATGGTCTCAAGCTTTGGTTTCCTCAAGAAAGTCTGATGAGAAATGGACCCGGATTAAGTCATCCAGGGGTGCCACAGTGGCCCAAATGTGGGAATCTGGACGCCTGAAGGTCAAACCCTTCTCTGTGTTTCACAGCAGCCCAGGATCCCCCTTTGGGGCCTCCCCAGATGCAGAGCAAGCCCAGGGTGGTTGGGCTGGTGAGCAGGGGGCACCTGGTCTCTTGGTTGGGCATGCTGCCCCTTCGCCCCACCACACACACACAAACACACACACACCATATATATCTGAAGGGAGGACAGGGGTTGGACTCCCTGAGCAGGACTGTTTTGAGAAGGTGGCAGAGAGGGTGTCATCTTTTCATAGCTGCTGCCTTAGTTCTCACAAGGAGCTCTGGTAGCGTAGTGGTTATGAATCGGGCTGTTAACCACAAGGTCAGCACTTCAAAACTATCTGCTGTTCCACGGGAGAAAGATGAGGCTTTCTGCTCCCGTAAAGATTAACAGCCTTGGAAACACTGTGCAGGGTCACTATGAGTCAGAATGAACTCCACGACACATAACCACCACCTTAGTTCTCACAGAGAACTAAGAGTCAGACCCACAGACATCCTGCATCAACATCAGCTATTGTGGCTGTGGCAGGTGGGCCAGGAGTTCATAAAATACAGACCCTTGCTCATCAGAACTGCTCCCTGGGGGATGCAGCCCAGAGCCCCCGGGAGCTAACCCTGGTTTCCTTCGGGCTAATTGGCTAATCGTCTGCCGCCTTGATAATGCTGGTCTAGACATGACTGGTCCCAGGGTGAGCCTCACTCTGCCCACCTCTCTGGCAGCTCAGAGCAGGCAGGGATTAACGTGCAGGCTGGATTTGCTCACCTAATTCCTTATCAAGGCCCTGTCCTCCGACAAGGGAGGCCAGGCATTTTCTTTCCACAGGCAGGGGACAAGAGGAGAGAGAGGTGGGTGGCAGAGAGATGAAAACGGGAGTAGACAGAAACAGGGGAGGTTTATCTCCTCATCTGCCTGGCCTGACCTGCCTCTCTCTCCCCAGGACTGCTACTGCCCTATCTTTGCTCACTCTGGAACCTCACCTCCATGTGAGTGGGCCCCTAAACCACCTTGCTTTGCAGTCGGGATGTCTCAGAAAGGACTGTGGCTGTCCTAGCCGTTAAGTGAGATCGAGCCAACCTCAAACCCAGGTCTCACTGGTTTCAATCCGGGGCCATTTACACCTCACCTCCTGCCATCCAGCGCAAAGGCGGTGAAAGAGCTCTGGGGCCTGGGGTTCCCTGGTAGAGGCACTGGGACTGTCCATTGGCCTTGAGGATACTGGAAAGGAGAAGAGAAACAGGGAAGAAGGAGCTGGGCCTGCCCAGGGAATTAGCTCTCATGTGAAGGGAGGTTTGGGCTACAGAGGACATCCAAATCACCAGCACTAAGTGAAGGAGGACAGACAAGTAAAGTGAGGCCTCTTCAGTTAAGAGGAAGGCCTAGGCGAGGGGCTGCCAGTACTGTGCTAAACACACTCACAGCATTGGGATTATAATTCCCATTTTACAGATGAGAAAATTGAGGCATGGGAAGTCTCTGGACATGCCCGAGTCCACACAGCTAGAAGGGACAGAGCAGCAAAAAGTCTGCAATGGAACCCAGCTTTGAAGGAGCTCCCAGGTCACTCCCCAGGGCTGAAGAGGAGCAGGATCAAGACCTCCTCCTGCTCTTTCACCTCTCATCCCCAATCGAACAAATGCAAGAGTATCCTAAGAATCCCAAGTCTCAGCTGCCAGTCTCCATCATCCCTTACCTCTACAATGTCCACTTTCATGTGGGAGCTGCTCATTCTTCCCCTTCTACACGAAGTTTCCAGACAATTCCACTCTTTTGCCTTGCCCAGAGAAGGCCTAGTGTCCTAGACTGGGTTCTCTAAAGAAACAAAACCAGTGCTACATATATATGGAGTCCCGGTGTGGTGCTATGGGCTAATGCGTCAGACTGCAAAGTCATTTGAACTGCAAGGTCGGTGGTTCAAGCTCATCAGTTGCTCCAATATATATATATATATTGGACAGTGAATAAGGAAGATCGTAGAAGAATTGATGCCTTTGAGTTGTGGTGTTGGAGGAGAATACTGAAAGTACCATGGACTGCCAAAAGA
>NW_006408556.1:15470740-15478257 GCF_000296735.1 Chrysochloris asiatica
TTGGACTTCCTCCTTCAGTATCATTGGCTCTTGATCATATGCTACCTCTTGAAACGGTTGAACATTAACCATTTCCTTTTGGTACAGTGACTCTGTATTCCTTCCATCATCTCTTAATGCTTTCTACATCATTCAATAATTTACCCAGAGAATCTTTCAATAATGAAAGTCGAAGCTTGAATTTTTTCTTCACTTCCCCCGCCTTGAGAAATGCTGAGTGTATTCTTCCTTTTTGGTTTTCTGATTCCAGATCTTTGCACATTTTGTTGCAATATTTGGCTTTATCTACTCGAGCTGATCTTTGAAATTTTCTGTTCAGCTCTTGTACTTCCTCATTTCTTCCATTTGCTTTAGCATCTCTACACTGGAGAGCAAGTTTCAGTGTCTCTCTGACATCCATTTTGACCTTTTCCTTTTTTCTTGTGTTCTTAATGACTTTTTGCTTTCTTCATGTATGATGTTCTTGATGTCATCCCACAATTCTTCTGGTCTTCGTTCTTTAGTGTTTAATGTGTTAAATTTGTTTTTCAGATGATCTCTAAATTCAGGTGGCATATATTCAAGGCCGTGTGTGTGTGTGTGTGTGTGTGTGTGTGTGTGTGTCTTTATCAAGTGCAAGCCAGGTGAACTAAAATTGGCAGGCAGCTCCAGAAGGCAGGAATCCCAAGTCAGGGCACAGGGCAGGACCTTGGCACTGGAGCAAGGGAGGCAGCAGGGTGACAATCTACCAAGGCCTGCACAGGCGCACTGCATACCCAGTGGTGACAGGAACAAGCATGCAGGGCCTTCCAGTGGGCATCTGGTTTTCCAGACATACTCCAAGGACAGGCCAGCAGACAAACGTACAATAAAGCAGGCCACTGGCTCAGGTTCTAAGAACCAGAGGTTGGAGGATGACCCAGCTTCGAAATTCAGACCCAGTAGGGAAGTTGTTGTTATGTGCCGTGGAGTCGGTTCCGGCTCATAGCAACCCTGCATAGGGTTTCCGAGGCTGTAAATCTTTACGGGAGCAGAAATCCTCATCTTTCTCCCGCGGAACAGCTGATAGTTTCGAACTGCTGACAGTGAGATTAGCAGCCTGATTCGTAACCACTACGCTACCAAAGCTCCTTTCCAGTAGGGAAGAGTGCTAGTCTTTTCTGCATGTCCATTATATTGGGAGCAGGCCACACCCCCAAGGAAGCATCCTTTCAATTGATTGGCTACTGATAGCCAATCATCATAGAGTTAACTATCGACTGCCAAACAACTGGAAACCCTGGCTCAATCAAGTTGATAGAGTTTAACTATCACACCTAGGAAGCTGGGCCCTGCTCTACTTAAATGTATATAGGGTACAGGGGTTATCATGGGGCCCAGACTCATAAAGCTCTACCTTTGAAATCTGGCTTTCAGTTCTGCATATTTGGGCCAACTATGTCTCAAATTTCTCATCTGTAAAATGGGGCTAATAATAGCACCTATTTCAAAGGGTAGTAAAGATTTCAAGAGATACTGGCCATTGAAGAGCTCAGAATGGTTCCCATACAGAGTAACTGCTTCATCTATATTGCTGTTAGTTGCCATTTGAATAGATTCTGATACTTGGTGACCACACATGTACAGAATAGAACCTCTCCATAGGGTGTTCAAGGCTGTGATCTTTTGGAAGTACATCGTCAGGCCTGTCTTCCAAGGGTGAGTCTGAATCACCAATCTTTCAATTAATGTTGGTGTTGTTACATGCCTTCGACTCAGTTCCCACTCATAGTGACCCTGTATAGGGTTTCAAAGGGATGGCTGGTGGGTTTTAACCCTCAACATCAAGGTTAGCAGCCCAATGCATATCTTAGGACTAAACTGAGCCTCTATACATTTAAGCTATTATTGTTTCCAGCTGGAAACACTTTCAGACACAATATCTCCCTGACTGGTTCTGAATTCTCTTCCACTTTTACCCGAAGATGACTAAAGAAGACTGGGAAAGGGTGTGTGCTTCCCTGACAACATTGTACATACCGTTTGAAGAACTTTAGGGCTGAGAGATGAGGCCCACATTAGAGGCTGCCCCAAGCCTCCAAACTCCTGGTGCAGTGTTCCTGATGCCAAGTCATGAGATCACAGGGTCCCCGTAGTTGTGAGGGCCCATAGCCAACCCATGGTAGGATGGAGAATGGCCATTTCCCAGGCTGGGTCTACTCCTGCTGCCCTTTCAGCCCCCATGCTCCCTTGGGGGCTGCCTCTGCCTGACACTGGTGGTCTATTTGGGGTGGGGTTGTTTGCAACAGGCGCCTATTGTCTGCTGTCTTGTGTGCACCTGTAGTGCCTGTCCCAGTCCGGTGAGTCAGCTCTTGGCAGGCTGTGGGGCAGCCACTCCACATCATCTTAAGCCTGAAAGAGAACCTTTCTTTTCACTGTTCTCCTCCTTCCCCTCTCCACTCTCCATGAAGTGGTCATCTCCGCAGGCCAGCAGGGAACAGCATTCCCTGCCAGAATTTTTTGTCTCCTTGGCTAGAAGACAGGGTGGGGCCTGGGAAATGCAAGGAGGAAGACTGAGGATTGGTCAAAGTTTCTGTGCCTCCTCAGGATACTACTCATGCCTTCAAAGTCCCTGTTCTGGTGGGGGTACCTAAGCCAGGACAAGAGCCTGAACTTGGAAATCTTCCCTCTCCAGAGAACTAGAACTGAGATCAATGGGGTCCTAAGCAGACTAAAGATGCTTCCAGGTCTGACAATGAAACTTTAGAATCTCACTTAGATATTTTTCTGTACTTAAATTTGGAGCCTATTTCTCTTACTTTACACTCTATGCTTGGTCAGCTAATCTACATATGTACTAAAAGACTAAAGTCAGAATGGGAAAAGGCTGTTAAGGATATGTTCGATGACAGTAAAAGGTATCAGGTGGGGAAGATACAGACTATAAAACTATACTCAAGAACTGAAAAATATTACAGCAGTCTGGAGTCATTCAGTGCAGGGGCAAAGCAAATGATATAACCTGAATCCTAAGACCATCCTATAAGTCTTCAGGAAAAAGTTAGATCGTCAATTACCATTTCAGAAGGTTTCAGAGTTTGTGCTACATTTTTATAAGGATTTTCAAAAGAACCTAATTTAATTTTTCTTTATGTTTTAGACATTTGAAGAATTAAGTAAATAAAAGTTAATGATTTAAACCAAAGCTCCCACTTGGAACAATTAGACTAGCTGGCCAAAATATTTTTTCAATCTGCTTGAGAGCTAGCAAGATAGTGAAGAATTTCTGGGCCATGAATGAGTCCTTGGGAAGTAAAGAGTGGTGTTTGGGGTCACTTTTCCTCTAAGGGTGTTTGCCCATTCAGCAGAGGAATCAATTAAGAGAGTCTGAGAGGCTGTACCGTTCATTTGGCAACCTTGTGTGGCTCAAAGGACATAGATTGGAATTTCAGGCATGAGCCTTAGTGAATCTCTTCCTTTTGTATAGGAACACAAGAAAGACTACACTCTAGAAGCTGAAGATGAACCAGACATAGACAGCTCAGTTTTCAATCATTTCAACCCTTAAAATTGAAGTAAGAGATCCTGGAACTGGAATTGCAGCTCACACCCACCAGCTGCTCCTTGGAAACCCTATGCAGGTTGTTATGAGTCAGAACCAACTCTACGGCACTTAACAACAACAACCTTCCACACCAGTGAATCCTCTCCAAAGAAAGGTAACATTATTCTAGCCCTCAAATTATTCCCATAAACATTTCTATAAATAAAATGCTTATTGCATGATAAAAAAATAATCATACACACGAAGAGTCACATAATATCATGAAAAGCCATCAGAAACAACAGATCATAGAAACAGACTTACAGAAGCTACACTGAGTAGAGTTACAGGTAAAGATTTAAATTTACTATAGGAATCCTGGTGTGGTGCTATAGACTAAGCACTGGACTACTAACCACGAGGTTAACTGTTCAAACCCACCAGCCACTCCTCAGTAACCCTATACACGGTCACTATGAGTTGGAGCAGACTCGATGGTACTTAATAACAACACCAAAGTGGTGTAATGGTTATGCTCCTGCCTTTTAGCCTATAGGTTGGTGGTTCAAAATCATCATCCATTCTGAGGGAGAAAGAAAGATGTGGCAATCTGTTCCTGTAAAGAGCACAGCCTGGAAGCTGTATGCGACAGTTCTTCTCTATCACAATGGGAAAGTCACCATGAATTTAAACCAACTTGGCAGCCCCTACCAACAACAATAACAAAGCTTACTGTGTTTGAGGAGACTGTGTAACCACACAACAATAATAACCTTATTGTTGCCTAATAAATGACCCCAGAATTTAAGTAAGACTCCCTAGTGGTTCAAATGGTTAGAACTCAGCAGTTTGAATCATTCATGCTGTGCCATGCAGTCAGTTCCAATTCACAGTGACTTGTATAGGGTTTCCAAGGAGCAGCTGGTGAGTTTAAACCGCCAATCTTACGACTCAAACTGATCTTGCTATAGAATACTTATCCTACAGCACCATACCAGGACTCCAATAAAGGACCAGAGTGCCATCCAGTCAGTTCCAACTCATAGTGACCCTGGATAGGGTTTCCAAGGAGCAGTTCGTAAGTTTGAACTGACAACCTTACAGTTCAAACTAACTTCATGGTCCAATGCTTATTCCTACAACACCACACCAGGATTTGAATCACTCATAGGCACCTCAGAAGAAAGTCCTGGTGATCTGTTTCTGAAAGGTCACAGCCATTGAAAACACTATGGTGTGCAGTTCTACTCTGAAACCCATAAGGTTGTCATCGGTTCAGTGGTAACTGAATTACCGGTGTCAACAACAATCATTTTACTTTTCTCATAATTGTGTGATTCTGAAATGTAGGAAGGGATCAGCTGGGCAGTTCTTATCTGTCTGTCTCATAGTACTGGACATCCAAGACAGTACTTCATATGACTGACAGTTGGTGCTAGTTACTGGTTGGGAACTCACCTAGTGTTTTTGACCAGAACGCCTATACATGACTTCTCCAGCATGGCAGTCTCAGGGTAGCTAGATTTCTTACATGTCAGTTAGCTTCCCCTAGAGTGAGTGTCCCATGAAAGTCAGACACTTCGAAGATACAAGGCCTTTTCTGATCTAGTCTCAGAAGTCACATTGTGTCATTTCTGCTGAATTCTATTGGTTGTCAGCAGTGATGAAGGCTTACAACCAATAGAATTCAAAAGGAGGAAGCAGACCCTACCTTTCAATACAAGGAGTGTAAAAAATAAAAATTTGCAGTCAAAATTTATAACTGCTCTGGTAGCATAGTGGTTACGAATCAGGCTGCATACCTTAAGGTCAACAATTCAAAACTACCAGCTGCTCTGTGGGAGAAAGATAAAGGCCTTCTGCTCCCGTAAAGATTCACAGTCTCAGAAACTCTGTACAGGGTCGTTATGAGTCAGAACCGACTCCACGGCACATAACCACCAGCATCACTGCAACAAAGGAGTTGTGGTATGGTGTTATAACATCAGCACGGGACTGCTAACTACAAGGCCAACAGTTTAAACCCACCAGTCACTCTTTGGAAACCCTATAAGGGTTGCTATGAGTTGCAACCAACTTGGTGGCACTTCACAGAAACAACAACAGAGACAAAAGAGTCAAGCTTCTATTTTTTTCAAATCTTCTGTAAATTGTCAATCTCTTATGAATAATGAGATGTCCTATAGTTCATCCTGGCTGGGGTAGGTCATGTAAACATCTTCACAACACTACACTCTGTTAGAGCTGGTCCAGGTATGAAGGATGCCTCAGCCTCACCACATTCACTGTGGTCTATGCTCTCCTCAAAAAGGGGTCAAGAAAATGACTCAGAAAGTCCATGAATCTTAAAAGCATGAAGTAGCAGGATTAGGAAAGGTCTTGGGAGGTATCTATGAACACTAACCAAGAAAACCAAATGAGTTGCATGCGTAGGAATTGTGTTACAGTGTACAACTGGGCTCCATGGAATTTCCTTGATTATAAATCTTATGGAGTCCTGGTATACTACTGTAGTACTGGATAGCTAGGTTGGTTTGAATCACAACGTCGGTACTTCAAACTAGCCTCTCTTGGAAAAACCTATACAGGGTCATTATGAGTCGAAACCAGCTCATCAGTGCTTAACAACAGCAATCTTTCTGGAAGCAGATCACATGCCTTTCTTCTACAGCACAACTGCCAACCCTTAGGTTAGTAGAATGCAAACCATTGTGTGTCACCCTTCCACCTCATAGCAGCCCTATGTAGGGGTTTCTGAGGCTGTAAATATCTTTCTCCTATGGAGCACTGGAGGATTCAAACTGCTGACCTTGCAGTTAGCAGCTCAAAATGTAACTACAACATCAAGGTTCCTGTATCAACCCAACCCTAGTGCTTTCCAAACCTGGCTGGTTCTTAGAACACCTGCTAAAATGAAAGATTGTCAGACTGAAAATTTTGCAACTTCAAAATCTAGCTGGGACTAATATCTAGAATAGTCAAGGAATTCCAGTCAATAAATAAGAAAAAACAGGAAACTCAACAACAAAAAAAGAGGGCAAAAAGTATGAGTAGACTGGGCCTCGAAGAGGAAGTACATATTGATGACAAGTATATGGAGAGATGAGCAAATTCACTACTTATCTAAGAGATCCATACTTACAACTATAGTTTACCTCTTCATACCCAACAGAATGGCACAAATTAGAAAGATGAAGCATGCCAGATGTGGGGAGATGGAACACTTGTGTCTCATGCAGGTAAGACGATACACTAGCACTGCAATTCTAAGAGCAATCTGACCGTATTTAATAAGACTTCCTGATGGCACATTGGTTAAGCACTCAGCTGCTAACTGAAAGGTCAGCCATTTGAACCCACCCAGAGATTCCTCAGGAGAAACGCCTGGAGATCTAGTCCTATAAAGGTCACAACCTACTCTGTCACCTCGAGTCTCCATGAGTGAGAACTGGCCCAATGGCACTCAGAAACAAGTTTGTGCAAGCTGTGTATTCCAGAACCCCAAAATACATGTGTAACCTGGAAAAATGATCACACAGGTTGGGAAGAGGACATGAACAATGGAAGCAAAATTTGGAATAGTGGGAGCTGGAGGCAGCCTAAACGTCTATCCCTGGGTGAGTGGAGAAGCAAGATGTGTGGCTCCCTGCCAAAGCGTAATTGGAAACACCAAGTCAGGTATATGTACATAGGATGCCTAGGTCTTAACAACTCTGCTGAATTAAAATGGTAAGAAGCAGAGAGTTACCACATAACACTGTTCATATAAATTGTTGTTGCTGTTGTGAAGTGCCATTGAATCGGTTCTGACCCATAGCGACCCTTTTTAGGGTTTCCAAGGTAAGCTTGAGCCACCAACCTTGCAGTTCAAACGGCTTTGCAGTCTGGCGCATTAACCCACAGCGCCACACCAGGACTCCTTATATAAATTACAACTGTAGAAAACACCACCACTCAGCATACCACGAAGACACACATTTCAAGACCTATATAGAAGGAGCTCTGGTAGCGTAGT
>NW_006408556.1:15478391-15479616 GCF_000296735.1 Chrysochloris asiatica
GAACCGACTCGATGGCACTTAACAACAACAACAACATAGAATGAGAGTCTGGGTCTGGAGCAGGGGATGGGAGCAGTGGGAAACGAGAGTGGATATTAGATGAAGGAGAAAAAAGACTAAAAGTAACGTTAGAAAAGGAACTTTGGATGATAGTATACTTTGGACTGAAGAATACAAACGGGCTTCCAAAAGTTCCAGAAAAAAATTGAACGAAAGAATATGAAATTTTTCCACCAACTTTTTCAAGCCTTCTCATATAATTGATTCAATCTCTGCATCTGAGGTAAAAATAAATAAGTAAAGCAGATTTCTAGACTTCAACTCCAGGGATTCCATTTCAATGGACCTGTCTGTGATGAGACCAAGAATATGGATTCCAATAAGTCTGTTAATCCCTTCTACAACACCCTAGACCATCAGTCTCTACTTGTATACCAGTGATGGGATGCCCACTCAAATGATTAGGAAGATCTTCCTGAGACTGGGCCAAAATTAATCTCTCTGTACCTTCCAAGCCATTGATCCAAGTTCTTTTCTTGGATTATTGGAACAAATAAAATAATCACGTTCCTCTACTTACGCATTCCAGTCCTTTAATGAATCAGACAGGCAGGCATAGTCTTCCTATCTCACCAGGCACAGTTATCCTGTCTTCCCTGAGCTCAATGATCCTCTTATTTGGGGCCTGTCAATGTTCCCTACCCTATTACTTACTAGTCATATTATGGCCCCAGGTCTGATCCAGCTACCAGTATTTCTCCTCAGACATGGATCCTTCAGAAAGACCACACACTCTAGATATAGTCTGGCCAGTTCAGAGTACAGTAGGACCTTCGCATTCTTTCAATCACCTCCTTCATATACATATGGCCTAAAACAAAGGCACCAAAAATATTCAGTGTAAAGCTAGACACTAGTCACCATATTGGTTTCTTATGTATCTGTTTAGAGATAATCTTATGTACAAAATATATTTATACTTTTTTTTTAAGTTTTTATTGTGAATTGGGTGATAGTTAACATGGGAGAACATCCGCTTTCTATTCATCCTATCATATTTCGTTTCATTGCAATGATTACAATCCCCTCCATGCATCATCATTCAACAGCATTTGCTTCCATTCTCTCTTTTTTTTGGATGTACACCAAAGCCTTCAAGAATATACAACCATTTAAACAACCAAAGACCAAAGGGCACACCTGGCAAGCCTGCCCCTGGCTGTCA
>NW_006408556.1:15480016-15494417 GCF_000296735.1 Chrysochloris asiatica
AATCAGTATCTAAGTTGCCCATCCCTGTCAACCCTGTGTACCAAGAGGGTGGGAATTATCCTTGCTGTAAAGATGTGTTCCCTCTTTTGAACTACTACATCCATAAGCATAGGTCAAATTCATCAAATTGTAGTGGATTACTCTTTCTTTTCCTCTTCTTTCTTCCTCTAGTCGAGTTCTGGGCATCCAGTCATTGAAGGCAGGTCAAATGGGTGCTATCTGAAAGTATGGGTGTTCTTGTGCATCTCTCCTCACTTTATATCAGCTGGACACTTCACTCATTGCTCTAGTCCTCTGTGGCCATGTCCCTGGATCCAGGAGTCCCCGTGTCTCACCATACTTCTGGCCAACCAGGTCTCAATCCAGGTGAACAGGAGTCTTTTGAATGTGGTCGGACATAGTTCACAAATTCATTGCTGTTTTTCCCTCACTTCCCCTTATCGGTAGATCAACATGGTCACCAGCAAGACCACATGACTGCTTATGTATTCCCCTTGAGTCTCAGTCTTAGAAGGGGGTTTTCCCTGAGGGAACCCAACTGCTTGCCTTGATGGCTCCCCAGTGAACAACTTGCTTGTTCTTGTAGCAATCAATCGAACTGCCATTATTGTTTTTGATTTTTCCTTCTGGTCTTTCTTTCAAGAAGTATCTTCTGTTCTAGAAGCTCCAGACTGGTCTGCTTGTCCTTTCAAGTGGAAATTTCCCACCTCAGAAAATTCTGGATGGGGATTCAGATTCCACCTGTGGTCTTATGCAATGCAAAGGCTCCACAGGAAGCCTCCTTCTCTGGACAAGTTCTAGCCCCATTTTAGGTATTCCAATAATTTATAGGCTGAAGATAGACTTACAAGCTTTCTGTGGTGATGTTTCTGACTATTCCTTTCTCTCCATCTCAAGTGTCTAAAGGAGCTCTGGTAGCATAGTGGTTATGAATTGGGCTGTGAACAGCAAGGTCAGCAGTTCAAAACTACCAGCTGTTCTGCGGAAGAAAGATGAGGCTTTCTGCTCCCATAAACATTTACAGCCTCGGAAACCCTGTACAGGGTCGCTATGAGTTGGAACCGACTTCACGGCACATAACAACAACAACAAGGCAAGATTCAAAAGACAGCCAAGCATCTTAACATTATTTCCCCTCTTCCACCCATTATACACATGTTCTTGATCACACAGAGAAGCAGAGTCTACACTTTCAGTGTCTAGTCTGTCATACACCTTCCTTGTGTATGTAACCAGGTATCTTCCTTTATCAGTCTATAACTCATTGTCTCATTCTTTGTAAACAGTGGCATGGCCTTCCATTGTGTGAATCTATCCAATTATTTTTTTACCTGACCCCCTACTGATGGACATTTCGGTTGTATCCAATCTTTTGTGACATTCAAGGCAATGCTGCGGGGACTCTTGTTGCACGTGAGCTATTTCATGTGCAAACATCTCTGTAGGAAAAATACTCTAATACCTTTCTTTCCCCATTTTTGGGGGTTTTTTTTCCTCTTCATCCTAGAACTGGACTTTGTAATTTTATGCCTACTGTTGAACTCTTTTGTTGTTTTTGCCCATTGTTCCAAGTATTGACAGAATAATTTTGAATCCTCATTGTGTGGTGAGACTCTTCCTCTTAGCTGTGTGTTTTCTGCAAACAAGGGCAGGAGACATGTTGTGGGTTGAATTGTGTCTTCCCAAAATATGTGTTTTAAATTCTAACTTCTATACGTGTGGAAGACCCCCTAACAAGATGGATTGGCACAGTGGCAGCAGCAATGGGCTCAAGCTTAACGACTGTGAGGACGGCAGAAGACCAGACAGTGTTTCATTCTGTTGTGCTCAAAAGCACTGTGAGTCAGAATTGGCTCCTGTCTGTTCTGGGGAAAGGTCCTTGTCTCTTTCCAACTTCCTGGTGTGGTGCTATAGGATAAGCACTAGACTGAAAGTTCAGTTTGAACTGCAGGTTGGCAGCTCAAACTCACCAGCTGCTCCTTGGAAACCCTATACTGGGTTGCTATGAATAGGAACTGACTCCACGGCACTTAACAATAACAACAAACTGTGAGAAAAGAAACTTCTGTTAAAGCCTTGTGATGTTTCTGTTACAGCAGGACTAGATAACTAAGACAAGGCCTCTCACACCTTCATTCAAGCAGGAATAAGAAACGCCGTGAAAGATGAGACTAAGGATGAAAGGCCCTGGGGAAGGCCTGAAGAATTACAGGTGTTCATTCATCAACTATCGCCAGGCATGTCCCCTCTGTCATCATGGGAGTGGGAAACAACCCTTCTGCCTGTTTTGTCACCCTCCTGGCTGAAACCCAGTATTTCCATCTCCAGCCGTCCAGCATCCTTGAGAAAAGAGAGCTGAGGCAGGTTAACCTGGTGTCATTTGTTTCAAGAAGCAGCAGGTGGGCATGCTAGAGAGGAAACACCTGGTCTTTGTGGTCCAGCAGAGTAGAGAGCCTGTCCTGCCCCTTTCGAGCTGTGTTGTTAAGTGTTGTCAAGTCAGTTTTGATCTATAGTGACCCTGTATAGGGATTCCAAGGAGCTGCTCATGAGCTTGAACTGCCGACCTTGTGGTTCAAACCAACTTTGCAGTCCAGCGCATTAACCTACAGCATCACACCAGGACTCCTTTGAACTGTGTAGCTCTGGGCAAATTATTTAACCTTGGGGAGCCAAGGCTTCCTCACTGTGAACTGGTGATAAACAAACATCACCTCTCCATTGTTGTGAGGTTGCGGTGGGGACTCCTTCTATCTTTCTATATATCTATCTTAGTTGTCGTGCTGCCTTAACAGAAATATCACAAGTTGGTGCCTTTAAAGAACAAAATGTTATTGTTTTCACAGTTTTGGAGGCTAGACATCTGACTTTAGGGTATCCGCAGGATTATGTTGCCACTTGTAGTTGTTGTTGTTAAGTGTCGTCAGGTCGGTTCCAACTCACAGCAACCCTGTATAGGGTTTCCAAGGAGCAGCTGGTGAGTTTTAACTACCGACCTTGCAGTTCAAACCAACCTTGCAGTCCAGCGCATTACCCTACAGTGCCACACCAGGCCCCACTGTTTTTAAATACTACTGTGTCTGTTCCAACCATAGTGACCCTGTAAGCGTTTCTGAGGAGCAACTGGTGAATTTGAACTACTGATCTTGTGCTTGAGTGCTTATCCTACAGCGCCACATCAGGCCTCCAAGGAGTCCACTAGAAGGGTCTCATTCCTGGTCCCACTCAGCTTCTATAACCCCACCATTTCCTGGCATTCCTTGGCTTATAGACAGGGCCTCCTGTGGGGTCTGTTTTCACCCTGTGTTTCTGTGTCTACTCTACTCTTTTAAAAAGACTCTATGAAAGAGGAATTTGGTTTAGGATCCACTCTACGCCTGTATGACCACATTACCATAAAGAAAAACCCTATCTCGAGGTACAGGGGTTAGACCTTCAACCAATAATGCTATCTGTTTAGCTAGCTAGCTGTCTGTTAGTCTAATTTAGCTATCTTCTTTGTCTCTGAATTCACTTGCCAAATAATCACTTCCCAAGACTGACTTCAAGTAGGAGGTCTGCTGTTTCCCACATAGACTCTTCTTTGCTTTTAAGCATCAGAATATGGTTAGCCCATCTCTGGTTTTCTGTTCTCCATGAGTTTTCAGGCCCCTGACTTTGGCCCCATTTAAAGGGTCAGTGCAGTCCTAACATCTCCTTTCAGCTTGCCTGGAACTGACCCACGAGACCCCTTGTGTCTGCTTTTGGTTAGTCCCCTTGAGGGAGTGTTGGGCCTTCTCCAGCATATTCCTTGCTCCAACAGAGAAGAATGCCATGCAAGGTCTTTATCCCTGAACCCTCAGCTCGTTCTGTTGCAGCATTCTGGTGTTGAGACAGTTCTTTTTGCCAGATTCAGATGTGGACAAAATAGAGTTTGTCTAGGAGTCCCCCTCTCTCCTGTGCTCCCTGAGGTGCATCCTCATCATGGCCTGGCCCTGTTTCCCAACTTCACATCCTCTGGACTCTCGATGCCTTCAGAATGTCGAGCCAGGGGATCCTTCCTCTCCTTGACTTTGGGAACTGCTTCCTAGAATCCAGGATGCCTGTCCCCCTGGAGCCCACATCCTTGGATCCACTACCGAGTGTTTACAACAGCAAAATCACTGACATCTCCAACTGATGGTCACATGGTCAAAGACTTGTCTTGGCCTCATTCATTCAACAAGCAAGTTATATGGGCATGTTCCGGACCAGATCCCACACTAGGCACTGGGAACACGGAGATGAATCTGGTCCTGCTCTTGCCATGGAGGAGACACAAGTCATCTGACCAAGGTCAGCTGCCTGGTGGGCTTGTACATAGGCACTTTGCTGCTTTGCGCTGCAGAGCACCTTGTGGCGGCGTCTTCCATGGGCTTGGCAGGCAGGGTGCCATCTTCACGGGCCCAGAGAACTGGGATAAGCAGGATCCAGCTCTCCAGCCTCCCCTCCCAGGAAAGGACTTCTGGAAGGCTGCATATGGTTTTCCTCTGTACACATAAGTCCTCCAGAGCTGCTCTCTGCAGGCAGGAGACACCTTCTCAGGCTGGGCCGGGAGGCTGGGCTTATCCCTGACTTCAGCACCTCTCCCAGCAGACCCAGCCAGCCTGGAGGTGAAGGGTGAGCAAAAGGCGGTCACTGCCCACCGGAGGAGCAGCAGCACACCCTGGGGGCGGTCTGAGCCCTGGCAGCCAGCTCAGCCTCCCCACAGAGCAGCCAGGACAAGAGGGGTCCATCGATTTTGCCAGCCTCAGCTCTTCCAACCTCCAGACCCTGTCTCTCCTCAGAGGGTGTGATTGCAGTTTGGCATACATAGCCCGGGTCTTAGGAGACAGGGGTATTCTGGGCTGATCCCATAGCTGGTCTCCTCCAGGAAGTCTGAACAGCAGTGGGAGGTGTCAGTGCTGGCCTAGGGCCCTGCCAGGACTTCCGCTTCACCAGGGGAAGGGCACGTGGTAGTACCTCCCAGAAATAAGTACCTTGGCCTCTTGGGGCACAGAGACCTCTTGGGGGTAGATGAGATAATGCAGGGGCATGTTTAGGGTAGTCTGGCATGCAGTCAGTGCTTGATAAATGTGAGTTGTTATTAGTAGTATGTCTCTGCTTTAGACCATTCCCCAGTACTGCCGGGGGCTCACTTTGTCTGATGCTGGTCCAAGCTATTTCCCTGTGTATGAGGGATTTGGGGTGTCCCTTCTGATGTGACTTGGGGAGGAAAGAGAAGGGCCCTCAGACAAGATGTCATTTCAGGAGGTGGGAATTCTGATTTACACCTGCAGGCTGGGGAAGATGCAGTGTGTCTAAGATGTGTGTGTAGGGTGACGGGGAGTGGTTTTGGTCTCAGAAGTGCCTGCCTGGAGCCAGGCAGAGTCACCCCATAGGGGACCCCAAGTGGGAAAGTGGAAAAGCCTTATCAGTCACACCAATCAGAGGTCTGGTTCTCTCAGAGTTTATTGCTCTTGACTTGAAACTTAGTCTGGTGTCTGGCGCTATGGGGAGTTAGAAGACAAGGGCTGGTCCATCATTAAGTCAGTCAGTCAGTCAGACCTTTATCCATTTCGGCATAATACCAAACCCATAACCAAATCTGTTGCCATCAATTTGATTCTGAGTTACTGTTCTTTGTAAGATAAAGTAGAACTTCCCCAAGAGGGTTTCCAAGACCATAAATCTTTACAAACGCAGGCACATCTTTCTCCTACAGAGCTAATATCAGATTTGAACCGTCAACCTTTCAGTTAGCATCTGACCTCTTAACCACTGTGCCCAGGACTCTTTTCAACACAGTATGTGCTCACTAAATATGTTGAATAGGAAAGTAACATACAAACTTTAAGTAGAGCTCAGCACAGATGAAGGTGGTAAGACCTGCTAGGGGTCTGACCTGGAGCCCATGAATACATGGGTCACACCCTCACTTGCCTCTACCTCAGTGACACCTTGATGTGTCTGTATTAGAAGCTGGTAGGAAACATCTCCCCAAACCCAACTCAAATCTTATCTCCACAGGAAGCCTATGCTGATTAATGCCAGCTAGCCTGGAGTTGGCTTTCACTTCAACATACTTCTCCTACCCCCAGGCTTTCAGCCTCAGCTGGGCAGGGGGAAGGAAAGAGGAATGGGATGGACAGAAGTAAGGCTACCCTACCTGAACACCAATGGTACAAATCGGTATGTTCCAAGCACTTTCCCTTCAGGTGAGTTCCATTTTATAGGGCCAGAGAGGTCACATAACTTGCCTAAAGTCACAGAATCAGTAACTGAGGAAGCAGGATTCACATCCAGGTCTTTCTTACCCTTCCCATTGCTATAGACCCCAGGGAGAGTGGGAGCCCAGCTAGAAGTATGTAGAATTTGTGATTCTGCACAGGGGTCTCTGTGGGACAGCACTAGGGTCCTGGGTGGCTGAGGTGGCCTGGGGCCCGTGTATGCTGCCTAGCACTCCAGCTTCAGCCAGTGGGTGAAACCTCAACTTGGGCACGCGTGACGGGAGCTCCTCAAGGCCATCTCAGGGGTCAGGGACGACTTGCTTCAGTTCCTGCTGGCTGGCAGCTCCCTCTGCTGGACCCAGCCCTGAGGACGAGCTCAGACACAGGGACGCCCGCTGTCTGTCTGCACTTGGGCTGTGGCCACCCTTCCCACTGCCTGATACCTGCTTGTCCCCCATGTAAGGGGGAAGGGCCTTGCAGAAGATGTGCTCTGAGTGATTTGGGGGAGGAAACAGGGGAAGTAGAGCCCAACCACTGCCACCACCACCCCTAGACCAGACACAGGCACTACGTTTTCTCTAGTAGTCAGGGAGCCCCATGAGAGCAAGGACGGTGTCTCCCATCAGACTGGACACTGGACTGGAAACTCCCTGAAGGCAAGGGCTCTGTCTCCCCCTTCAGCTTGGGAGCTCCTGAGTTGTGCCCCTGCTCACCTGTGGTGTAAGCCCAGCTAAGCCTTTCAGGCCAGGCAGTTCACCAGGCACCCTGGGACACCTTCTTAGTACCCTGGCCACTCCTGGCCCCCAGACACCTGTCCCTGTCACTCTCTCCTCTCCCCAGGTTCCCCTCCCCAATGTTGGGGCAGGGCTGCACTGGACAGTGCTGACCAGAGCCACCCTGACCTCGGCAGCCCCAGAAGCAACAAGCAGCCTATAAAGCAGTGCCAAGGATGGGACGTGACTGCTCCCCCTGAACTCAGCCACAGGCTCAGCCATGGAGAAAGCAATACTTCAGGGAGGCGGAGTGACCAGTGACATCAGCGTACGTGACCATGAGCCAACGTTCTCCTCTGCCCTCCCCCCTGCAATGCCCAACGAGCACACTGACCTTCGGCTCATGGCACAGGCCTCTCTGCATGTCCACCCCAAGGACGAGGCAGTGCCCAGGGAGGGAGCAGACTTCTCTGTAACTCCTTGTCCTTTAAGTGAGCATTCAGGAGACTGAGGTGGCTACAGGCCTCAGCCCTCCCCAGCCTAGGCATCTAAGGCAGGAGCTTACTTCTTACTGGGTATCCCCTGACTCCTCTTGGCAGCCCTGCCCTAAGGGAATTAATTGATCATTCTCTTGGCTCTGATAGACTTTCCTCCTGAGTGCCTGGCAGGCTTCCGGGGACTGGAAATCAGTGTATAGGGCATCTGGTTTCCCACCCCAAGCCTGCTGACAGAGCTGCCAGGCCTGCATTCTGGCAGGCAGAGGCCTAGTCAGGATGTGGCAGGGCTGGCTGTCCCAAATTCAACTACTTTGAATGACCATGCTTGCCCCTGAAGTGCCTTCAGGAGAACCTTGGTGCTGCAACATCTCTCACATGCCCACCTAGAATCCACCCAGGGGCTGCCAGGTCCAGAGCTCAGCAGCTAGACACATCCCCCAACCCAGGGCAGACCAGTCAGAAACACCAAAAATGACACCAGCAGTTGCCAAATTTGTTTCACTGTGCAGGCTTATCTGTAAATATGATCTGCGCATGCACCTCAGTGTAAGTATAGTCCTACATTTTAAAGTCATGCACATTAAGGTCAATGTTGCAGTTAGTGTAAGGTATAATACTAGTTCAGGCAAGCAACAGATTAGCAGAATAACAAGACATTTAACAGGGATACCCAGGCACAAGAAAGCTATAGTGGACCTTGATACACCTCTGCATATCCCTCAGGGTGTAGAAGGCTGTGTATATACTCAGCAGACAATGGGAGAGTCTTAACTATCCAACCATTCCTGGTTTATCATGAAGTCTTTCACACACAGAAAGCAAAAGCTGGCAAACTGTTGCAAAATACCTAAACTTTTAATATGCTCCCCAACTGCCCAAACTTGTGTGTATTTCCTGACCTATGAACAGATTCATTGGTATCGGGTAGACGCCTTCCTGGATTAAGATGTGTAAAAACAATCTCTAACCAATCACTCACTGTCACTAAGCTAGACTGGTTCAGGGGCAACTTTTAGGAAGCTGGGTTTAAGCAAGAACTTAAAACAAATAACTGAGCAGAGACATCAGCAGCCTCACACTGTAGGGAAGCTAACCTCCACAAAATTAGTCTAGGCAAGTCACTAAGTAAACAAACAAAAAATCTCAGAAACAAAACCCTGAAGGTTGAGAACCAGAATTCAGAATTGTCAGAATGTATTATCTAAAATGTCCACTTTTCAGCAAAAAAAAAAAAAGCATACAAGACAAGCAAATAAACAGGAGAGAATAAATCATTCTGGGGAAAAGAAAGTAGGTAATAAAACTATCTGAGGTGGCCCAGATATTGTACTAGTAAACAAAAACTTCAGAGCAGTTTTATAAATGTGTTCAAAGAATTAAAGAATGATACATATAAAATTTAAAAAAAATAATTACAAAAATGACTTTTTTTTGTCTTTTTTTTTTCCCTTAAATATTTTATTGTGAATTATGTGATACTTTACATAGGAGAACATTAGTTTTACATTCATTCTATCGTATATCCTCTCATTGCCATGGTTACAATCCCCTCCATGCAATCCTGTTCCCCGTGCCCCCTAGGTCTTCAGCACACAGCCGCTCTCGCTCTCTGGATCTAAAGTCTCCAGCTGCTCCATTGCTCCACGTCATCATCTCTGGCTCCATTTCAGGCATCACTGCTTCTCTGGGTAGGGTCCTGCTCTTTGCTCTTCTCCCTTGATGGTCCTAGGGACCTCCACTCCTAGACTGAAAAGTTAATCACTCCCCTCTTTGCTATAAAACGTCTACCTTTACATTTCCAACCCTCACAATCAGTCCTGATAACAATTATTCACTATTGTATCACAAGAGACCCGTCTGCATTTCATTGCATCAGCCCCGCCTAGTCAGATTGAATACTACTCACTGGAGATTCTACCTTCCTCCAGGCCCTCTGGATCTAGGTTCCCTCTTGAAAGCTTGTAAACCAGTCACTTCTTGCCTTTGTAGCCCCCCACCCCGCATTTTGGGTAGCCAATGTCCAAGTTGCCCATCCCTGTCTACTCTGTGTGTGGAGGGGGTGGGAATGATTCTTGCTGTAAGGACTTGTTTTGGTCATTTTTAAGATAAATAATTTTAATATAATTGAACTGTATAATAACTGAAATGAAAATTTTGCCAGAGAAGTCCAATAACAGCTTTAAACTAGCAGAATTAAGAATCGGTGAAATTGAAGATTGTTGTTAAGTGCTGTCAAGTAGGTTCCAACTCATAGTGAGCCTGTGTAGAGTTACTGAGGAGCAGATGGTGGGTGTGAATCACTGACCTTACAGTTATCCATCCAGTGCTTATCCTAATTGTAATCACCACATTTGAAGGACATAAGAAAAAATAATGAAGAAAAATGAACAGAACCATAAGGACCTATGGAACACCATCAAACATTCTAATAGAAGCTTCAGAAATGAGGAGATACAGAAAGGGGAAGACAAATATTGGAAGACCTAATGGTCAGAAATTCCCTGTTTAATGAAAAACATTAATTTGCACAACCAAATAAAGTCTAAGTAAGATAGATGCAAGAGGATCCATAGACATCATAGTTAACCTGTTGAATGAGACAAGGAGAAATTCTTGAAAGCAGCAAGAGAAAAATGACTCATTACATGCCGGAAACTACAATAAGATTCAACAGTTGATTTTGCATCAGAAACAATGGAGGCCTGAGGGAAGTGGGATGACATATTCATAATACTGAAGGGAGGAGTGGACAAAAACCTGACAATCAAGAAGTCTATGTCTAATAAAATCATCCTTAAAAAATGAAGGTGCACTTCCAGCAAGATGATGGACTAGGCAGACATGCTATGTAGACCCTCTATTGTTGTTGTTGTTGTTGTTAAGTGCCATTTGTTCCAAGTCTTAGCAACCCTGCATAGGGTTTCCAAGGATTGCCTGAGGAGTTTGAATCTCCAACCATACTGCTAGCAGTCCAGTGTTTATCCTACAGCACCACACCAAGACTCCAGATGAAACAGACACAGAGGACAATTCTGGGACCCTGAGCTTCAGAGAGGAGGAGATGCTGAGAAGGGACGGAGAAAGAAGGAAATTGACTGTGGAATGGATTGCTGGCCAGATGTGGCCAAACAACAAAAGATTTTAACTCACACAAAGATCTTGGCTCAAACAAATGACCAAGATGCAGAGTCAGGAAATAGTTCTGAGGAAGAAAAGGTAATGAAACTACCTGATAAAGATTTTGAAAGAATGATATGCAGGTACTTTCAATGGATTGACAGAAAAATCAAGGAAAACAAGGGGTTCCATCTTGAAACTTTTATGAGCAGCTTTGGAGAGACAGGCAGATAGCGGCCTGATGACACAGAATCACACAGGTAATAGGAAAGGTGAGATATCTTCTTGTTCACGATGCTCCCATAGATAACAGAAATGAGAACACCCCCACTCTCAACTATCCCCCGTGTAGATCCTACTTTCTGGGAGTTCGAAGCCCCACAGTTTGACCAGTGGGGCTTCACTGGTAGCTGGATTCAGACAGGCTTTGCTCCAGACCTCTAGAACCTACAGAGCCTAAGGCCAGAATTAGACTAGCAGGAACTTCCATAATCAGCCACCCTGCTCCCAGATTCCCTCTGGTTCAGATAGACACTGAAACTAACAACCTGAAAGGCCTTCTCCAACTACTTCCAGAATGGGTGCCCTGAACATAGATACCATCTAGGCCTATAGGATCTCCATCTAGGGCTGAGAACTCAGCTGTCACATCCCTCCTCCACCAAACATGTGAGTTCCTTGGTCAACAGCAACACCCCAGATGTTCTCTCTGGGCCCAACAACTGCGCTGGTTTTTTGTTTGTTCATTTATCCTTCAATTGTTTGTTGTTTTATTTGTTTTCTCTTTCTTCTCCCTCTTCATCTCTTTCCCTTCCCTTGATTTTTATCCTTTTATCTCCATTTTTTGTTTTTTCTTTCTTTTTCTTCTGTTTCTCAGTTCCAACCTTGTCTCCTTTTTTCCACTTGATTTTCCTTACTACTCTGTAATCTCTTTCTCTTTTCACCTTCCCTCTGTTTTTTAGTGTTTTTTTTCCTCTTCCTTTCATTTTTTTTCTTTTTCTCTTGTACAGCTGTATTTCCCTGTCCCTCTTTTCTCTTTGTATTTATCATAATCTTCTCTTTATTGTTGCTGTCCATTTTTGTTTCTATTTTCTCCTTTATTATATTCTGTTTTCATTGCTGTTTGCTTGTTTGTTCTATTTTATTTTCCTGTTTGTTTTCTCCTCTTTCCACACCCAGTGGGAGACAGAAACCATGCCCATATAGTTCAGCCACAAACATACCTCTACAGCTCCACCCACTGGACAAGAGCCAATACCATCTCTTATACCACCCTATCAACAACAGATATCAGCAAATACCAGAAAAAGAAAAAAAAAAAAACCACTCTAAACTGAGCTGCACAGATAGCAACCAGAAAGTGGTATAATTGTTTTTATTCTCTAATCACACCCAAGAGGAGGCAGTTGGTGAGATTCTATGAGCATACCAACATAAATCATCAATTAAGTACAAATATGATACACCCTCGGAAACCCTGTACAGGGTCGCTATGGGTCGGAACCGACTCGACGGCACTTAACAACAACAACAATGATACCACAATGTCTCAGAGACAACAGAAGATTTTAGCTCAAACAAATAAACAAGAGTGAGTGGCTTAAACTTATGAAGATGAAGAGCCAGAATATGTTTCTGAGGAAGAAAATGTAACAGAACTACCTGAGAAGGAAATCAAATTAGGTACCTTCAATGAATTGGCAGAAAGACCAAGGAACACAAGGAGAACACAGAAAAATCTTTAGAAGAATTTAGGAAAATACTACAAAAACAAACAGACAAAAATTGCAAATTTTTAAACTATACAAACCCTGCAAATAGAAATCCAGAAGATTAATACTAAGATATCAGAAGTGGACATTATGTGGATAGGGCAGAGGAGTAGATTTGAATCAATGGAAACCTGAATTAGTGGCCTTGAAGACAAATCTGTCAATACTAGCAAGCTAGAAGAACAATCTGGGGAGGGGAGGAGGGAAATGAATAAATCCAGAGAAAGTCTGAGATTTCTGTGGGACTCCATAAAGAGGAATAATTTACAGGTGATCAGAATTCCAGAACAGGAAGAGACAATGAAAGGCATGGAGAAAATTGTCAAAGAATTGCTGAAAGAAAACTTCCTTAACATCATGAAAGACATTTCAAGAAGCTGATTGGACCCCAAACAAGATAAATCCCAAAATAAAATTGCAAAGATATATCATAATCAAACTTTCCAAAATCAAAGACAAGGAATCCTGAGAGCAGCTCAGGAAAAATGAAAAGTTACCTACTAAGGAAAACAAATGAGACTAAGTTTTGATTTCTCAGCAGAAACCATGCAGGCAAGAAGGCAATGGGATGACATATATAAAACTCTGAAAGAAAAGAATTGCCAACCAAGAATCATATGCCCAGCAAAGCTGACTCTCAAATATGACAGTGAAATTAGGGCATTTTGAGATTAACAAAAAAATTTTAAATTCATAATAATCAGACCAACTTCAAAACAAAACAATAAAGGGTGATCTTTGGACCAACAAAAGTAGACAACAATCTGAGATTAATATACTTGACAACACCACCCAGAACTCAAACCAGATATAGAAGTATCCAAAGTAAAACAAACCTACAACTGAAAATGGGGAACCAGGGATATCAATTTATAATGAAGTCAACTACAAAGCAAATAGAGGGAATAATGTAGATACAGAACTTCCAGATGGCAAGGAAGTCAAGAAGATTTCAAGATAAAATATACTGTTTTAAAAGGGGAAAACTTTTAAATAAATTACAGGAAAAACCTCAAAGAAAATTAATATACCTTTACATCAAAATTTAAAAAAAGGAAATTCAAAAAGATTTAGTAAACAGTAACACATCATAAATGAAAAGAAAACCCACAAACAGAATGAACTCAGCACAGAAATTTATGTGGAATAAAGAAACTAGCAACCATATAAAAAAAAACACATAGCAAAATGATAGCAAGCAATCTGTACCTATTGATAATTACACAGAATGTAAATGAATTAAATGCACCAGTCAAGAGACAGAGAGTAGAGGTGGAACTTGATGGTGGCTAGGGTGGAGGTGCAGTAAAGTTCGCTGTCAGCGATACCACAGAATACCAGGCAAAACAGATCCAGGGCAGAGCTCCAAAACTTGGAACCACAGAGATAGGAATATTAAAAGCTTCTAAAGCTTCTAGCTAGTGGACCTTGTAGAAAAAGTAAGAAATCACATACTTTTGAATTGGCCAGGCTTTGTGGAGAGGAGCCAACAACGTGGGTGAGGCCAAACACCAAACCAAGGAGGGAAACAGACACACAACAGAAAAACACTGCGGGAACCTCAGAGCAAAAGTGGACAATACACTTTGTCGGTTTTGCTTTGTTGTGATTTTCTTCTTCTTTTTTGTTTGGATCTGTTCATTGCCCCCATCCCCCACCACTGTTTTCGCACCTACATTCTGGTGACTAGAGGGGGTGCCTGAGCGAGTGGACAACCCCCGCCCTCACCACTGGTGGGTTCTTCTGCCATTCATGCGCACAGATACAATCAGCCCAAGAGCTGGCCCTGAACTGCTTTTTTTTTTGTTCTTTTGTGTGTCTTTTTTTAAATACTGGAAAGGCCAGGACAGGAATGTGGAGAGGGAAAGAGAGTTTAATAACAAAACAGGACCAAAGATTAAATTAAATCCTGAGGTATAGCATAACAACAAACAGTGGTATCTTGAAATCTCTCAGGCAGCTTTGAAGGTAAAAAGCTGAAGAGAGGACATTAAAGTCATACTCATATTGGTGGCTGGCTGTGTGCTGTGGAGTCGGTTTTGACTCATAGTGACCCTGTATGGGATTTTTGAGGCTGT
>NW_006408556.1:15500397-15503859 GCF_000296735.1 Chrysochloris asiatica
AACCATGGCAATGAAAAGATATACAATAGGATGAATGTAAAACTAATGTTCTCCCATGTAAACTATCACATAATTCACAATAAAACATTAAAAAAAAGAAAGAGAGATGGAGAGAAGCAGAATGGACACAAGCTCTGACACATACACACAATGCGTTCTATAGAACACTAAAGAATAATGATGACTCTGCAGAACATCTTATAATAAGGAAAACCCTGGAGGACACTGTGCTGAATGAAATTAGTCAATCACAAAAGGCAAATATTGTATAAGATCACTGTTGTAAAAAATTAAGAAAAGGTTTTCTTGCTAAAAGAAACATTCTATGATGGTTACCAGGGGTGGGAAGGAAGGGAAAATTATTCACTGGGTAGAGGGTAGATACATGTTAAGTTGGATGATTGTTGTTGGTATGTGCCACAGAGTTGGTTCCGACTCATAGCGACAAGAGGGAGGATGGCATAGGAAAGATGTAGATAATGGAAGACACAGAGAGGAGTGCCAAGAGTGAAAGTGAATACAAGTAAATACTGTTTACTGATGGTACATGGAAGGAATTGCAGTCACTGTAATGACACTAAGGGTATGATATGTGTGGGACTGATGATCTGTTCTGTAAACCTTCACTCAATTCAAATTAAAAAATATCTTTTAAAATGAAGACAAAATAAAGACATTCCCAGACACACAAATAGTGAGACTTTGTTTCTAGCAGGCATGCCTTACAAGAAATATTAAAGGAAGGCTTTTCAGCTACAAGGAAATGAGATCAGACAACTACTAGAATCCATAAGAAGGAATAAAATGCACCAAAAAAGTAATTGCATAGGTAAGTAGAAAAGACACTATAAATGTATTTTTCTCTTCTCTTAGTTGATTGTAAAGACCATTGCATAAACTAACAATTATAAAACTGTATCATTGGGTTTATAACACATAAAGATATAATATATATATAAGAGCTAGAGTAGAGCTATATTGAAACAGGAAAAGGACACCAAATGGCAATTGCACAGGAGAAAATAAAGGGCATCAAAAATGACAAATATTGGGTTAATATAAAAGCTTCTATAAATGTATTTTTTCTTCTTTTCTTAACTTCTTTATAATATTCAAGATAATATAAAGTAATAATTGTAATTATAATAAAGTATTTTGGAGTTTATAAAGTATATAGATGGAGTCCCTTCAACCTGAACTTGCATATGAGCAATTGATGGTCTGTTCCAGTCTGCCCCTGGCCTTGTTTTGAGTTTTCCATCAGCAAAGGAAGTTCACAAAGACTTTACTCCATTCGCATTCATGGTCAACTCTACTTTGAGGAGGCAGCTCAGTTGTATTTTGAGTGCCTTCCAATCTTAAGAGCTCATCTTCCAGCACTATATCTGGCAATATTCTGGTGCTCTTCATCATGTGTCAATATTAATATTCAATATTTTGGTGCTTACAGAGTTTCATTGTTATTTATAAGGTTTTCAGAGACTTTATAAATATTTGTAAGTAGTCCATCTCTCCTTATTCCTACTCTGTCTTCTCTGTAAGCTCGGCTGAAACCTGTCCACCATGGCTGGACCTGCTGGTATTTTAAATACTGGGGACATAACTTCCAGAATCACAGCAACACACAAGCCATCACAGTACAACAAACTGACAGACGAGTGGTGGGATTTTCTGTCTAGTGTTCTATTATTGAGATTGGGTTACAGGAATCTGCAACTATTATTGTTGAAGTCTTTACTTCTCCATTCAGTTCTGTCAATTGTTACTTTGTGTATTTTGGGATTCTGTTGCTAGGTGCAGATGTGTTTAATTGCTATGAGTTGGCTCTTTTATCATAAAATGTCTTTCCATATAAATGGAGAAAAGTTTGAAGTTGTCAAAGACTTCATTTTGCTCAGATCAATCATCAGTCATGGAAGCAGCAGTCAAGAAATCTAATGATACATTGCATTCGGCAAATCTGCTGTACAAGACCTCTTTAAAGCATTGAAGAGCAAAGATGTCAGTTGGAAGATTTAAGGAGCACCTGACCCAAGCCACAGTATTTTCAAAAACCTCATATGAATGTGAAAGTTGGACAGTGAATAAGGAAGACCACAGAATAATTGATGCATTTGAGCTATGGCATTGGAGGAGAATATTAACAGTATCACGGACTGCCAAAACAACAACAAATTTGTGTTTGAAGAAGTACAGCCAGAGTGCTTCTTGGAGGCACAGGATGGCCACACTTCATCTCTCATACTTTGGGCATATTGGTAAAACAGTGGGTCAGAGAAAAAGAAGAAGACCCCCAATGAGATGGACTGGCACTCTGTCAGTAGCGACAGGCTCAAATGTAGCCACAATTGTGAGGTTGGCTCAGGACCGGGCAGTGTTTCATTCTGTTGTGCATGGGGCACTATGAGTTGGTACCAACTTGATGGCACCCAACAACAACAAAAGACAAAAAATCAGCAAGGTTATACAAGATTTGTACAACAGTATAACCAATCTCTCTACCATCTCTTGAGCACTCCATCCAACAGCAGCATAATACACATTCTTCTCAAGTGTTCAAGGATAGACCACATGCAAGCCAAAAAAATGAGCCTCAATAAATTTTAAAAAATACCATGCCATGTCTGTTCTCTAACCATAATGAACTTAAATGGAAAATCAATAATGGCAAAAATATGGGAACTACATGGATATTTAGAAATTATATAACACAATTCTAAATAATTTATGGGTCAAAGAAGAAATTGCAAGGCATATATAAAAGTACTTTAAACTGAATGAACACAAAAGCACAACATATGAAAATTGATAGTAAACTTATAGCTCTTAGAATCTTTATTAGAAAAAGAAGAAATTTGCCAAATCAATAAACTACTCTGAAATTAGAAAGAAAAGACCAAACTAAATCCAGAGCAACGAGAGATAAGAAAACAATAAAGAAAAATCAATGACCATAGAAAAATCAATGAAATCAAATTTGGTTCTTTGAAAAGATCAAAAAAATTTACAAAATTTTAGCCAGACTAACCAAGGGAGGAGCCGGGCTGGGTGGGTAAGGCATGATACAAATGATCAAAATCAAGAATGAAAAAGGAACCACATAAACTTAAAAAGATAAGGGAATATTGTAAACAATGTTATGCCAACAAATTAGACAATTTAGATGCTTACCATCATTAGTCAATGTTGTTGTTGTTAGGTGCCATTGAGTCAATACTGACTCATAGTGACCCTATGCACAACAGACTGAAACACTGCCCGGTTCGGGGCTAACCTCACAATTGTTGTCAAGCTTGAGCCTACTGATGCTGCCATATTGCCAACCCATCTTGCCGGGGATCTTCCTCTTTTTCTCTAGCCCTCTACCTTACCAAACATGATATCCTTCTGCAGTGACTGGTCCTTCCTGATAATATGTCTGAAGCATGAGAGACGAAGTTTGGCCATCCTGGCCTCCAAGGA
>NW_006408556.1:15505552-15507106 GCF_000296735.1 Chrysochloris asiatica
CCAGTTGGAAGCCAGGATGGCCAGACTTTGTCTCTCATACTTCGAATATATTGTCAGGAGGAACCAGTCACTAGAGAAAGATATCATGTTTGGTAAAGTGGAGGGTAGGAAAAAGAGAAAGACCCCCAGGGAGATGGATTGGCACAGTGGCAGCATCAATAGGCTCAAACGTAGCAACAATTGTGAGATTGACCCAGGACTGGGCAGTGTTTCATTCTGTTGTGCATAGGGTAACTGTGAGTTGGTGCCGACTCGCTGGCATCTAACAACAACAACAAAGAAACTCGAGGCAAAATAGTAAGTACATCTCTTATGATTTCATTTATGTGAAATGTCCAGGAAAGGTTAATCTTTAGAGATAGATTAGATTTGTTGTGATCTGAGGGTGGGAATATGAACTGGGATTGACTGCAAAATTGGTAAGAGGAATCTCTTTGGGACAGTAACAATGCTCTTAAATTTGATTGTGGTTATGGATGCACAACTCTGTACATTTATTAAAAATAACTTAATTTTATACTTTAAATTGGCGACTTTTATGATCTGTAAATCCTAATTCAGAGAACAAATTCTTAAAGTTATATCTCTGTTGGTAGTGGTTATTGTTAGATGCCATCAAGCTGGTCCTGACTCATACCCACCCTCTGCACAACAGAATTCAACACTGCCTGGTCCTGCAGTATCCTCACAATTGTTATGTTTGAGTCCATTGTTGCCGCCATTTTGCCAATCCATCTGGTTGAGGGTCTTCTTCCTTTTTTGCTGACCCTCTTCTCCAGGGACTGGTCCTTCCAGACAATATGTCCAAAGTATGAGAGAGAAAGTCTGACTTCTAAGAAGCATCCTGACTGTACTTCTCTGGCAGTGTGAGGTATTTTCAATATTCTTCTGCAACACCATAATTCAAATGTATCCAGTCTTCCTTATTCATTGTCCAACTTTCACATACATATGAGGCAACAGAAAACACCATGGCTTCGGGCAGGCAAACCTCTTCAAATGACATCTTTGCTCTTTAATACTTGAAAGAGAACTTTTGCACATATTTGCCTAGACCTGGTGTGGCGCTGTGGGTTAATGTGCTAGACTGCAGTCAGTTGGAACTGCAAGATTGGTGGTTCAAGCTCACCAGTTGCTCCTTGGAAACCCTCTAGAGGGTCTCTACGGGTCGGAACCAACTCGACGGCACTTAACAACAATGTGTCCCTTGGAGTTCTGGTGTGGTGCTGTGGGCTAATGCATCAGACTGAAAAGTTGGTGGTTCAAGCTCACCAGCTGCTCCTTGGAAACCCTATACAGGGTTTCTTAGGGGTTGGAATCAACTCTATGGTACTTCATAACAAATATGTCCTTTGGTTTCTTGACTGCTGCTTCTATGAATTGATTGCGGGTCCAAGCAAATGAAGTATTTGACAACTTCAATCTTTTCTCCATTTATCATGATGTATTTATTGGTCTAGTTGTGAGGACTTTTGCTTTCTTTCTTTAGTATGGTGCAACCCATACTAAAAGTTGTAGTCTTTGATTTTCATCATCAAAGATTTCAAGTCCTTT
>NW_006408556.1:15508546-15517357 GCF_000296735.1 Chrysochloris asiatica
AAGTCTGGCCATCCTAGCTTCCAAGGAGTACTCTGGCTGTACTTCTTCCAATACAGATCTATTTGCTCTTTTGGCAGTCCACGCTACTTCCAATATTCCCCTCTGAAAATTTAACCACTGAAAACCTTATGAATAGCAGTGAAACACTGGCAGCACTAGATTTTGCCCATAGAACCCTTCAACATTGCATCTTGAAGCTTCAATTTTTTTTCTTTTTTCAGAAATGCTGAGCATGTTCTTTCCTTTGGGTTTCCTACCAGGTCTTTGAACATTTCTTATAATACTGTACTTACTTTGTCTTCTATTTCTGTGCTGCTCCTTTACTACCTTATTTCTTCCAGTTGCTTTAGCTTCTCTATGTTCAAGAGCTAGTCTTGGAGTCTTCTGAACATCTCTTCTGACATTGATTTTGGCCTTTTTTTTTTTTTTTTTTTTCCCTGTCTTTTTTTAAATAAACTTTCTCCTTATTCTTGTATGGTGTTCTTTTTAAAAAGCTTTTTATTGTGAGCTGAGTGACAGTTTACAGAGCAAATCATCAGTTTTACATTAAACAAATCATATACTTTACTTTGTTACAATTGTAATCCCCTTCATGTACTAACAGTTAACAGCATTTATCTTTATTCACTTTAACTATTGCATTCCTCCATGTCGCCCACTACCTTCATCTTTCCTCTGCCAACCTCCTTCTTGTTGTATATTGTATGCCCTACCACCACTGTTAACATGTATCTACCCTCTAGCCTGTATATAATTTTCCCTCTCCCTGCCCCTCCATAACCATCATAGAAATTTTCATTTAGCAAGAAAACCTTTCCTTAACTTTTTAAAACATTGGTCTCATATAATATTTTTCCTTTTGTGATTGATGAATTTCACACCGCATAATATCATCTAGGTGCATTCATATTATAAGGTGTTTCACAGATTCATCATTATTTTTCAGCATTGCATAGTATTCCATTGTGTTTATGTACCAAAGCTTGTTTAACCATTCTTCTGTTGATGGGCATTTAGGCTGCCTTAATCTTTTTGGTGTGTCTCTTATAGACAGTATATTGAAGGATCCTGTTTTCTGATACATTCTGGTGCTTTAATCCTTTTATATTTAATATAATTGTCCATAGGTGTGAAATGATTGCTGTCATTTTGCTGTGCATTTGTTGTGGTACTGCTGGTTTCTTTGTTTCACATAATTTTCTGCCTTAAGTTTATTTTGTTTATGGGTTTTCTTTTCACTTTTATTTAAGCTGTGTTGTTGTTGTTAAGTGCTATCAAGTTGGTTCCAACTAATAGTGACCTTTTATTGGGTTTCCAAGGAGTAGCTGGTGGATTTGAATCTCCTACTCTGTGGTTCAAACCAATCTTATGATTCAGTGCTTATCCTACAGTGCCAAACCAGGACTCTGATGTGTTAATGTTTCCTAATACTTTCTGATTTTCTTCGTTTTTATTCTGATGTGAAGATGTATTAATTTTCTTTGAAGTTACCCTGAAATTTATTAAAATTTCCTCCATTTAAAACAATCTCAAAATCTATATGACTTCCTTGCCATTTGGAAGTTCTGTATCTACACTATTCTCTCTTTTTGCCTTGTAGTTGACTTCATTATAAATTGATATCTCTGGTTCCCTATTTCAGTTTTGTAGGTGTGTTTTACTTTAAATACTTTGATATCTGGATTGAGTTCTGGGTGGTGTTATCATGTATGGCAATCTTAGGTTGTTGTCTACTGTTGTTGGTTTTCAGTCCAAAGAACACCCATTAGCAATTTTTGTAAAGTTGATGTGATCATTTCCAAATTCCTTTATTTTCTGTTTATCAAGAAACACCCTATTTTTGCCATTGTATCTGAGGGACAGCTTTGCTGAGGATATAATTCGTGATTGGCAATTTTTTTTTTTCTTTCAGAGTTTGTATATGTCATCCCATTGCCTTCTTGCCTTCATGGTTTCTGCTGAGAAATCAGAGCTTAGTCTTATTGGTCCTCCTTTGTAGGTAACTTTTTGTTTTTTCTGGGCTGCTCTCAGGATTCTTTCCTTGTTTTTGATTTTGGAAAGCTTGATTATGATATGTTTTGTTGATTTCTTTTGGGACCTATCCTGTTTGGAGTTCATTCAACTTCTTGTATGCTTATCTTCTTATCTATCATGCTGTTAAGGACAGTTTCTTCCAACAACTCTTCAACAATATTCACTGTGCTCTTTATTGTCTCTTCCTGTTCTAGAATTCTGACCACTCATAAGTTACTCCTCTTCATGATATCCCACATAATTCTTAGGGGTTTTTTTGGATTTATTCATTCTTTTTCTGATTGTTCTTTTAGCATACTGCATACTGAGAGATTTCTTTTCAAGCTCACAAATTCCAGCTTCCTTTGCTTCAAATCTACTCCTTTCCCCATTCAATGTATTGTCCATTTCTAAAATCTTAGTATCAATTTTCTGGATTTCTAATTACAGACATTGTATTTTTTCAAAATTTGCATTTATTTTGTCTGTTTGTTCTTGTAGTGTTTCCTGAATGCTTCTAAGGTTTTTATTGTGTTCTCCTTCCTTTCCTCAATCTTTTTATCAATCCTTTGAAGGTAATTAAATATCATCAGTTTGAATTCTTTTTCAGGTAGTTCTATTACCTTTTCTTCCTCAGAAAAGTTCTCTGGCTCTGCATTGTGGTCATTTGTTTGAACTACAGCTGCTGTAAAGGAGCTGGTATTGCTTCTTGCCCAGTGGGTGGAGCTTCAGAGGGTATGGTTTTTGTTTGGTTGTATGGGCACTCATTCCCACCATTTGTGTGAATCTGCTCTGCCAGGCCACCTTCTATAACCAAAATTGCTCACAAAAGTTCAAGATGGTCATATCATGTCTAGCCGGCCATTCACCAGTCAGTCACCCTCTCCTGCCATCCCTGCTCAGCTTCTCCTCCATGTATGATGTTCTTAATGTCATCCCACAACTCTCCTGATTTTTAGTCACTAGTATCTAATGTATCAAATCTGCTCATGAGATTGTCTCTAAAGTCAGATGGGATATATTCAAGGTCATATTTTGGCTCTGGTGAATTTTATTTTCTTCAGCTTCAGCCTGAACTTGCATATGAACAATTGTCTTATGTCCCACAGTCTGCCTTATTCTGACTGGTGACACTGAGCCTCTCCATTGTCTCTTCCCACAGATGCAGTCAATTTGATTTCTGTGTATATCATCCAGTGGATCCACATGTTTTATGTTATTGAAAAAAGGTATTTACGATGAATAAGTTGTTGGTCTTGCAAAATTCTATGTGGTGGCCAAAAATTGTTTCTATCACCAAGGCCATATTTTCCAACGATTTATCCTTCCTCTTTGTTTCCAACTTTTGCATTCTAGTTACCAGTAATTATCAATGTATCTTGATTGCATACTTGGTCAAATTGAGACTGAAGAAGTTGGCAGAATTCTTCAATTTCATCATCACTGGCTTTAGTGTCTTTGTGTAAATTTGAATAATAGTGGTATTAAATTCCTTGTAGGTGTATGGATATTCTATCACAGACAGATTGTGCATCAAGATAGATATTGAGCTTACAAGCTTTCAAGAAGGAGCCTAGATCCAGAGGGCACGGAAGAAGGTAGAATCTCCACTGAGTAGTATCCAATCTGTCTGGGCAGGGCTGATGGAAGGAGATGGGGATAGGTCTCTTGTGGTACAATAGTGAATAATTGTTATCAGGACTGACTGTGAGGGTTGGAAATGTAAAGGTAGACATTTTGTAACAAAAGGAGGGGAGTGATTGACTTTGCAGTCCATGTCCCTGGGACCATCAAGGGAGAAGAGCGGAGTGCGGGACCCTTCCCAGAGAAATAGTGATGCCAGAGATGGAGGCAGAGATGATGACCTGGAGAGATGGAGCAGCTGGGGACTCTAGACCCAGAAAGGGAGAAAGGCTCTGTGCTGATGACCGGGAGGCAAGCTTGCAAGGTATATCCTTTTGTTGGCTGATGATGCATGGAGAGGATTGTAACCACGGCAATGAAACAATATATGATAGGAAGAATGTAAAGCTAATATTCTCCCATGTAAACTATCACATAATTCACAATAAAACACTTTAAAAAAAAAGATAATGAAATGCACTTTCTGACAATGAATGCGTCACCATTCCTCTTCAATTTGCCATTCCCAGCATAATGAATCATATGATTGTTGGATTCAGAATGACCAACACCAATCCATTTTAGCTCACTAATATCTAACATCCCTTGTGTGGTATTATAGGACAAACAATGGATTGCTAACCACAAGATCAGCAGTTAAAACCTACCAGACACTCCTCAGAAACTCCATATGGGGACACTATGATTTGGAATCAACTGAAGGACACTTAACAACAGCAATGCCTAGGATGTCATTCTTTATGCATTCCATTCCATTTTTGATGACTTTCTATTTTTCTAAATTCAGACTTTGTACATTCTATGCTCCAATTACTAACGGATGTTTGCAGCTGTTTATTTCAATTTTGAGTTGTGTCACATTAGCCAATGAAGGTCCAAAAACTTTGCTCCATTCATGTCATTAGGCAATTCTTCCCTAATTATATTTGAGGGCCTTCCAACCTGACGGCCGCATTCTGCTGCCGTTTTCAGTGGTGGTCATTCTGGAAGCTCTGCTGAAGCCTGTCCAACAGCTTCAAATACAGCTCTGCTGGTATTTAATATACTGGTGACATAGCTTCCAACATCACACAAACCACCACAGTACAACAAGCTGACACATGAGTGGTGGAATTCTTATCAGGCGACTGAAAATACCATGGCTTGGGTCAGGTGCACCTTAGTACACAGTGACATCTTGCTCTTTAACACTTAAAAGAGGTATTTTGTAGTACATTTCCCTCATGCAGTGTTGTTGTTAAGTGCTGTTTATTCGGTTCCAACTCTTAGCAAACCTGTGTAGGATTTCCAAGGAGCAGCTGGTGAGTTTGAACCACCGACCTTGAGTTCAAACCGAGTTTACAGTGTAATGTTTATCCTACAGCTCCACACCAGGATACAATAAGTCATATGATTTCTTGACTACTGCTTCCATGAACATTGGTTGTGGATCCAAGCAAAATGACATTTTTGACAGTTTCCATCTTTTCTCTATTTATCATGATGTTATTTATTGGTCCAATTGTGAGGATTTTTGTTTTCTTTACAATGAGGTGCAATCCATACTGCAGGCTGTATTCTTTTATCTTTATCAGTATTTCAAGTCCTCTTCATTTCCAGCAAGCAAGATGTGTCATCTGCATACCACAGCCTGTTAACGAGTCTTCCTCCAATCCTAATACGAAGTCTTCTTCATATAATCCTGCTCTCTGCTTATTTGTTCAACATACAGATGGAATAAGCATGGTGAAAGGATACAACCCTGACAAACACCTTTCTTAATTTCAAATCATTCAATATTTCCTTGTTTCTGTTGTAATGACTGCCTCTTGGTCTATGTACAGGTTCCTCCTTGAGCACAATTAACTGTTCTGGTATACCCATTTCTAGCAATATTTATTCATAGCTTATTAAGAGCCGCTTAGTCAAATGCCTTTGCATAGTCAATAAAGCACAAGTAACCATCTTTCTGGTATTCTCTGCTTTCAGTTAAGTTCCATTTGACTCAGCAATGATATCTCTCATTCCATGACCTCTTCTGAATCCAGCTTGAATGTCTGCCAGCTCCCTGTTGATTTACTACTGCAACTGTTTATAAATTATCTTCAGCAAAATTTTACTTGCATAATGATATCACTCAATGATTTCTGCATTCTGTTGGGTCACCTTTCTTTGGAATGGGCACAAGCATGAATCTCTTCCAATTGGTTGGCCAGGTAGCTGTCCTCCAAAATTTTTGACATAGATGAGTCTCTAGGCCACATCAGTTTGTTGAAACATTTCCATTTATATTCTGTCAGTTTCTTTGAACCCTGTTTTTCACCAGTACTTTCAGTGCAGCTTGAACATCTTCCTTCAATATCATCAGTTCTTCATCATATGCTACCTCTTGAAATGACAGAACAGTATCTCATCAGTTGTTGATCACACGCTACCTCTTGATATAACAGAACAGTATTCTTCCATTTTCTTTTGATGTTCAATATTTTGCCCATTGTTGTTGTTGTTGTCAAGTGCCATCAAGTCGGTTCCAATTCGTAGTGACCCTGATTAGGGTTTCCAAGGAGCAACTAGTGATTTTGAACTGCTGACCTTGTGATTCAAACCAACCTTGCAGTTCAGTGCTTTATCCCACAGCACTACACCAGGACTCCATTTTGTCCATAGAATCCTTCAATATTGCAACCAAAGCTTGGACTTTTTCTTGTTATTTCATCTTGAGAAATGCTGAGCATATTCTTCCCTTTTGATTTTCTAACTCCAGGTCTTTTCACATTTCATTACAACACTTTTCTTTGTCTTCTAGGGCTGACCTTTGAAATTTTCTGTTCAGCTCTTTTATTTATTCATTTCTTCCAATTGCTTGGCTTCTCTACATTCAAGAGCAAATTACAGAGTCTCTTCTAACATTCATTTTGGTATTTTCTTTCTTTCCCGTCTTGACCTTTTGCTTTTGTCATGTATGATGTTCTTGATGAATATATTGACAATAATAGATTATTATCATCTTGTATGGAGTCCTGGTGTGGTACCGTGGGTTAATGTGCTAGACTGTAAAGTCATTTGAACTGCAAGGTTCAAGCTCACCAGCCACGCCTTGGAAGCGGTATACAGGGTTGCTATGAGTTAGAACTGACTCAGCAGCACTTAACAACAAACAACAACATTGTTTATATAGGGGAAAAGAAGACTCCCATCTTCAAATATATAAATATTATAGAGACTCTTTATTAAGTCTTAAGAGTAAATGTAAAACAAAGACAAGCATAGACAATCCGGATGAGGGCAATCATAGACACCATGAGGTTCCAGAGTTCTATCTCCACTTGGTGACCTTGTAGAGAAGAAAGGAATCTCCTCGCACAGTCATGACTGTTTCACATACTCATGCCAGACTACAGAAAGTAAGGAGGGGATTGTTTCAGATAGGAAAGTTTATAGCCTCTGAGACTTTCAGGGTCTGACATCACAACTAGAAAACCATTAAGGGATATGTCTAAGAATGTTCCTACAGGGTCTGACATCACAACTAGAAAACCATTAAGGGGAAATGACTCAAAACCCACGGTTAAATATACTCTGTTTCTCACTCTGGAAGTTCAGAGGTGGTGGTGGTATGTCATGAAGTCAAACCAGACTCATAGCTAACCTGTAGAGGGTTTCTGAGGCTGTAACTCTTTACAGAAACAGAAAACTTCATTTTTCTCCCAAGGAGTGCCTGCGATTCAAACTACTGACCTTATGGTTAGCAGACCAAAGCATAACCTACTACAGTACCAGGGATCCTTTAGTTCAGAAATACTCAAGAAAAATTGGCATCTAAACACTTTAACCTTGGCATAAAATGGAATTAAGCCCTGCTAAGCTGGAGCTGTTCACAGGCAAAAAGCCTTCAGATTTCATGCTCTGAAGTATGTCTAATGCATCAAATCTGCTCAGTATAGAGATTGAATAAGTATGGTGAAAGGATACAACCCTGCCCCACGTGCTTCCTGATTTTAAACCATTCAGCATCCTCTTGTTTTGTCCCAATGACTGCCTCTTTGTCTCTGCACAGATTCTTCCTGAGCATAATGAAGTTTTCTGGAAGTCCCATCCTTCGCAGTGCTACCCATAGTTTTTTACACACACAGTCAAATGCCTTGGTGTAGTCAATAAAGCACAAGAAAACAGCTTTCTGGTATTTTCTCCTTTCAAGCAAGATCTATCTGATGGTTTCTTCTGCATCTGGCTTGAATTTTGGTTCTAGGAAAAACTCACGTATGAAAAATGCCCACACAGGAAAACATCCACTATGATAAATGCACAGAAGACAAAAGCACACAAGGACAATTGCTAACCCTACCCCAATTTCTAGCCCTAACCCTAATTAGTATGTGGGCCTTTTCTGTGTGGGCTTTTGTCATGTGTGCGTTTTTTTGGTGACTTGAATTTCTGGTAGTTCCCTGTCAAAGATATGTTGCAACCATTTTTGAGTTATCGCCAACAAACTTTTACTTGCGTGTGATATTAATGATTTTTTTTCCCTTTTTTTTTTTTTTAAATAGTGAACTGAGTTATAGTTTACATGGCAGAACATTGGCTTTACACCATCGTTTCATTGCAATGATTACAGTCTCCTCCATGCATCATCATTCAACAGTATTTGCTTACATTCTCTCTGTTTTTCTTTTCTTTTGGGGGAAATGGGGGTTGGGAAGATGTACACAAAACACTTAGGAATATATAATTATTTAAACAACCAAAGGACACATTCTGAAAGCCTGCCTCCTGGCCACAAGCACTCAGTGTCTCTCTTTCCATGAGTCTAAAGTCCTCAGCTGCTCCCTCTCTCCATGTCCCCATCTCTGCCTCCGTCTCTGGTGTTGCTGCTTCTCTGGATAGGGTCCCACATTCCACTTGTGCTCTTCACCCTTGGTGATCCTAGGGTCCTCTGTTTCTGGACTGTAAGATTAACTACTCCCCCATTTTTGTTACAAAGTTTCTACCTTTACAGTTGTTAACAATCACAATTAATTATGATAACCATTGTTGTTGTTGTCAGGTGCCATCAAGTCGGAACTGACTCATTGCGACCCCAGACACAGCAGAACGAAACAATGTCCAATCCTGGGCCAACCTCACTACCGCTGCCACACTCGATGTCATCAATGATGCCACCTGGCTGATCCATCT